>NC_090166.1:1054227-1354227 GCF_017916325.1 Leishmania martiniquensis
GCGGAGGAGCGATGCTCGAGAGATTCCGCTGGGCGTATCCGAGTGTGGGAAGAGATGTGTGCGATGTGCATCGAAGTAGAAATGGAAGAGGAGGGTGTGCCGAAAAGGGGCCAAGAGGGCCGGGTGCGTGGGTCAGCACAGCGAGAGCAAAGCGCGATGAGATAGAGACCGCGCCGCTTCACTGGTAGCAATGTTCACCGTGGAGTGTTTTCTGCCGCTTCATGCTGACTTTGGGAAGGGCGCCAATATGGCCGGGGCGTAGCACGTGCGAGCGAGCCGTCGCCGCCGCCCGTGTTGCGTGGCGCTGTGCGCGTTCAGGGGGTGTGATTGCAGAGTAAGCAAGAATAGTCACGGCTGACCGGGACATCACAATGCCCAACACCCAGAGCACCACCGGGCGAACAGTAGCCAAGCAATAGAAACAAGAACCACACCACAGGAGGCCCCCCTGCGTTCGTCCGTACAGCTTCTCACGTGAGGAATAATAGACGGAAACGCCAAAGGGGCGGCGCCATGACCCTCAGAACGTGTCTGCCTATCTCCGTGCCACTCCTCGGCCTCCTCCCCCGCCGTGGCGACATATGTCCGAAATAATATTTGTAATCACAGAAGCACACGCGCAAACGGACAGCAGGGGAGCGCCTCTTAGGCGTGAAGAGGACTATTAGAATAGAAACGTCGACGTTCGTGTGTTTGTGCGTGCGCAAGAGGCGGCAGTGTTAAGGAGAATCAAGGAAACACACGCAAGCGGCATCGCTTTTTCATTGCTTAGACCAGCAAGAGTGCATAGGCAGCGGCACTCGAAGTGAAACATACATCAGCACATAGGAGGTAATGAACTGAAGCGTCAATTGAGCCGCTCCTTGTGCACCAGCGCTCGCACTTGTTGAGACAGCGCCACGCTATTCGGAGCGTTACTCGCACATGTCAGGGGGACTGAACTTCACCTCTTTAAAGGCACGGAGCTGCAGGCGTTTGGAGGCAAGCCAGGACCGTGTGTTGCGCCACCCCAGCACTACTACGCCGTCCTCGGCCGCGGTGTACACGTCAGAGCCCTCTGCCAGCGCTTCCGAGGTGACCGTGAACGAGTTCAGCTTCTTCAGTTCCACCTTGGTCCATTCTATTCGTGCCACAGCCGACTCAGGGACAAAGAAGGTGGCAAAGATGATGTCACGACCGCCTCCCGCCACGGCGAATTCCCAGACAACCACTTCGGAGGCCTTCACTGGAAACACTCGCGTGCACTCATGCCCCGCAGCCAAGGTCACATCCTCCGTGCGCGTCTCACCACTGCCGAGCGCTATGGCGTCCGCAGGTGCGTCCTTCCTCGCCGTCCGCCGCGGATGCTGCGGGTCGTAGCCGCTCAGGCACTCGCCGCCGTCGCCCGCGCAGTGGCAGTCGCCTCCGAGGAAGTGTGGAATGTGCTTCCGATCGATCATCGTTTCCAGCGTCGCCAGAGTATCGTGCGGGCCCACAAAGAGGACCTTCTTCTGGAAGGCGGCCGGCATGACGCCGCGCACGAGGCAAAAGGCGTAGCGGGCGAGGCTGGGCGAGTTGACGTAGACGACGCGGTGGACTTGGTCGGGATAGTACTTGAAGAAATCTTTAGCAATAGCGCAAAGCAATTCAATCACCGGCCTCCACAGCATTTTCAGCGCAAGTCCCTTCATGTCGAACACCATGGTTACAGCACCCTGGGCCAACTCCGCCGCAGCTGGCGCTTTGCCGGTGGGCTTCGACGCCGATGCCCGCCGCGATGGCTGCGCCTCACGCTGGACGGCCTGGTAAAGCACGAGGGACTCCATCACACCGAGAACATGCAGCATATATTCCCACAGGACGTCCACGTGTGACTTGCCAACGTAAGACATTTGCCTCAGCTGTCGCATGAGCTCAACTTCATCGAAGCTGTTCACCATTGCGTATATGACCGGCCGACCCCCCTTGTCCCAGTAATGAATCCCACAGGCGAGTGCCTGCGACATCCCAGCGAATATGCGGTCGATGCGCTGACCGGTTTCACGCGGACTCTGACCCAGCACCTCGCATAAGTCATTGACCGACCACCCGCGCATCGAAACGGCAGGGGGGAGGAAGCATTGCTCATCGAGGCGGTTCGCCGCGCGAAACTTCACCACGTCGTGCATCATGGCAAACGCCCTCTGCACATCCCACTCTCGTGACACGAGAAAGCAGCTGCAATAGGACCATATCGGGCTGCGCTCCAGGTGCTCCTGAGCGGCACTGCCCTTCCTGTCTTCCTCTTCTGAAGCTGTCCTCTCGGCGGGCGGCATCAGCCGCAAGTGTATCTGCAGCTGCGCTGGCAGAGGTTTATAGTGCTCCTTCATGAGGCGTATGAGAGCTTTGATCTTGTCAACTTGCTCTTTGGTGGCCTCGACTGTGCCTGACACCGCCGGCGTCGCCTCGTCGAGGGCATCTTTTGCGAAGGACGCCATTTCCGTCCCTGCCTACAGCGGGAACTGCGGCTCCTTCGCGTTGGCGGTGACGACGCCGTGGAGGCCGCGTGGCGGTGTATGCAGAGGCTGTATGGGGCAGACGAGTGCGCCTTTCGCTGGGGCGTTCCCCGACGCCAAAGGGCGAGGAGGTGGTGCGGAGAGGGAGTCGTTCGACGGGGGGGCGACGACGGGAGAGTGGCAGAGGGGTATGGGAGGTCGTCTGCATGTGTGGCTGCGGTGGACGGGCGCCGGCTGCCGTTTCACACAAGACCGCAGCGAGGCGGAAAAGCAGAGAAACAGGCAAAGGCGCCTACCCGCAGTGTACGGCCTCGCAAAACCACCCGGCACATCAGACGGCACAAACGGTGGGCTGCCAACGAAAACACGACGATGCCCCGAGCAGTGCTTGGCATTGTGCCGGGTGGGGCCCATGCGCGAATTGTATGGACGCCGGCCACTCAGGGGCAGGAGCGAGGCCACCGGAGCAAGCGAGGGTGCATCATGCACAACGGGCACAAGACAATCCTCCCCTAAACGCACATGCACAGCCTGTCTGCACCGCTGTGCTCGCTTCCTCTGCACATGCGCCTTTCCTGAGATTGGGAGGGACGTCGTCACCAGAGCGTGTTCTTCCGGTAAAAACCGCACCACCGCGTTTCTGCGCAGCTCAAGCGGCACGGCGATGAGGTATCCACTGCACATGTGTCCAAAACAGACAGACACACACGTGCCTACTGGAGTCATGAGCGGCACGACATGATATAAGCGAGCACAAAGGCAAAAAAAAAGGTGGCAGAAACGAAGCGCACGCAACGACACGGGGAAAAGAAAGGCGGTGTGGAAGACGGCCGAGGCAGGAGACGAGGGTGGGGCACGAGTAGAGACGCGTGCAGTCATGCAGCCATCATGCCCACACAAGAAAAGGCCCTGCACGCCACCGCAAGCATCATGCGTACTCACAGAATACAGTATGCAAAAGAGAGCCGTTGTGGGAAACGGGTTCTCTTTTCCCTCCCCAAGCGCCCCTTTTCCACGCCCAACACGCCCGCCCATGTGTATGCGCCGCCTGCCGTCGAGTTGCGCCATGCTCATGGCAGCTGTCCCGCGTCTGCCCCCCACCCGGACTGCTGCACGGGATGCCGCACATGTCGCACTCTCCGAGGGCGGATGGGTGCGCGTCACTCGCGCTCCTCTCTCCCACGGATGCCTCGCTCGGACGCAACGCATCGCGCCAGCTGTGCCACAACAGGCGGGGAGGGGGCCGTCACGAGCCCGCGGCGGCACGGTGCCCCGCCGACAGACGCGCGCCTGCGCACAGAGGACTTTCCCGCTTGCCGCTCTGCGAGAGGGGCAGCGGCAGGCGGCAAATGGGGAGAGGCCGCCCATGCAGTGCGAGGCAGGTGCGCCTCGAGCGGCGCGTGACTTCCGCGCGGCCTATGGGGCACAGCGCCAGCCCAGACCTGTCTGCCGACGCCCGGAGTCCGCTGCGGCACCCCGAGGGCGGTCTTCAGGCTCGCGACCTCCGCCCTCCTTCACACAGACAGGGAGAGGGCGAGACAGGGGAACCCTGAGATTACGAAGGCGTTGAGAAATGCGGCGCCTCGTCATTGGGGGCTGCGAGTACGCACCCACGCAACAACAAAGAAAGAAAGGGATGGGGGCGCCGAAGGCCAAGTAATAGACGAGACGTCAACGGATGAGGTGAGTGCAGCGAAACTGAGCAGAAGCACCCCCGCTGACAGATAAACAAGCAAAAAGGAAAAAAGGCACGAAAAGGACCGCTGAGGGATGTGCCTGTGTACGGGGAGGGTGCGGATGGCGCTGTGCGGAGTCGCACACGCGTCAGACACGCCTGTAGAGGAGCTCGACAGAGGTAAGTACGTGCTAAGAAGAGCGCGGGCCTGCGGCCCGCTCCCTTTTGGTCTGGCGAGATTCAGCAGCTTAGTCTGTGTCGGAGACAGCGGCCGCCTGCTTAAACACGTTCATCTGCAGGCGCTTCGTCGTAAACCACGACTTCTTATTATCCCACACAATGACAAGCAGCCCGTCATCGCTGGCCGTGTACTTGTCCGAGGCCTCTGACGGCCGACTCCTGGAGACAATGTACGACTCCAGCTTACCCGTGTGCAACTTCGATGTGTCCATGTCCCGCGCCTCCTTCTCTGGCACAAAATAGGTGGTGAAGGCGACGTCGTGCCCTTTAGCGGAGACGAATTCCCAGACGACCGACTCCGCCTTCTTCAGCGAGAAGGCGCGCCTCAGCTCTTGCCCCGCCTTCAGAGTGATATCTTCGGTCGCTACACCCTCCTCGTCCATCGGACTGTCGCTCTGAATGCTGCTGGTCTCTGTGTCTTTCGCCGCTCTTTTGTGGTGGGGGTCATAGCCAGAAATGCAGCCGCCCTCGCAGCGACAGAGGCCGCCGAGGTAGTTGGGCACGAACTGGGCATCTATGAGGCCCTTCATCATGGCCGGGGTGTCGGCAACGTTGGCGATGCGCACCTTTCGTTGCACTCCTGGCGGCAGTGCGCTACGCACGATCTTGTAGGCAAATACCACCATGGCGGGCGAGTTCACCAGGAGGATCTGGTGCACGCACTGGGGGTAGTACTGAAAGAGCGTTCGAAGCGTTTGCATGAAGAGATCCAAGGCCGGCTTCCACAGCATCTTGTAGCTGAGCCCGCTGAGGTCAATGACAATCGTGGCGGATCGAATAAGTCCATCGCCCGCGTCTACTTTCAGCTTGCCAGCCGCGTACTGCATCTGCTGGTAGAAGAGAAGATACTCTTGCACGCCGATGAGGTGCTGCACCAGGTCCCACATGACAGACTGTGGTGTCTGGCCAACGTTGGCGAGCTGCTTCAGCTTCTGGAGCAGCCCCGGCTGGTCGACGCTGCCAAGGTTTAGGTACGCTACAGGCTGCCCATGCTTATCCCAGTAGTGAAGGCCGAAGGTGAAGTGCTGTCTGATACTCGCGCTGAGGCGGTCCAGCCGCTGGTTCGTCGGCCGAACCGGCTTATTCAAGGCAGTTCGCACCTCCTCTTGGTCCCACCCCCGGCAGCACACAGCGCTCGGCAGTTCGGCGCGCGAGTCCAGCTCGTTTTTCTCGCGATAGCTGACACACGTCTGCATCATCTCGAACGCCTTCTGCCGATTCCACTCACGGGAGATGAGGAAGCAATAACAGAAGTTGCGGATGGGGGAGGAGGGCGTGCTGCTGGCGACTTTACCAGTTGCCTTGTCCACTATCTCAGGGGTGTACCACGCCAGAGCGAGTAGAAGCGGTGGCAGAGGGTCATACTTCGATGTCATGAGCTCGATCAACTCTGTCACCGCATTTTCCTGCTCCGCTGTCAGCGGAGGGTAGCGACAGTTAGTCTTCGACGCACTCCCATCACTCATCATGAGAGGAGAAAGAATTCTTTGCAGAGAAGTAAACTTACTAAAGCAGAGGTGTGTGTGTGTATAAGTGTATGTCCTGAAATACCGCTGCGTGGCGCAAGCAGATGAATCGCGGGTAGAGGAGCCGAGGGATGGCGGCTAGCAATGATGGTGGGAGGAGAGGAAGAGTGAGGGGAAGGGAGAGGAGATGAATGGGAAGCGAACGTGTTGGCGAGAGCGCGTAGAGATGCACACGCCACACACCAACACAATGCGGGTTTCGAGTACCCAACGGTGTGTCTCTCTCACGCGCTGCATGAAAGCGAGAAACCAAGGAGCTGACGGATCGCTCAGGCGCATCTGCGCATGTCCGTGTGTGAGTGTGGTCGTCTCACACTGCGGCCCCTTTTTCTGCTCGGTTTGCTCGCATGCCCATGCGTGTGGGTCGCGTCTTCGGTGTGGTGGGGGTGTGGGGGTGGGGCGTCTGTTCACATGACCACGCGGCTCCCATCTATGGAAGGAGAGACGACGCATTTTCTCGTACGTGCGGGCACACACACACACACGTGTGGAGGTCATATATATATATGTATATGCCTCCCCGCATAGTGCACATGCATGCCTGTCCGCCATTTGGGGAGGGGAGGGGAAGGGGTGGAAGAGCAGCCGATCGGATTCGACGGGCGGCTCCTACTCGAAGAGGAGCGTAAAAAATATGAGCACGCACACACACACATACACACAGACGTACGCAAAGGAATACAAAGCGCAAACAGAGAGGATACGCCGAGGCGACGGCGAGGAAGGAGGACAGAGGGTCGGCAGAGGACAAACAGAGGGAGGAAGCGATAGGGCCGCTTGCGTTCGATGGGCCTCTGGTGCCTCTCCGGCGAATACGACGAGAGGCCACCGCAGACGCGGTACAATCTACAGCACCACCATGACCTCCTCCCTCTCTCTCTTTGGGGGGTGTCGCCGAATCTCCTTCCCTGTGACCATTCTCGCTGAGCGTTGAAGCCTTTCGTTCGTTCCCCTGTGAACGTTTGCGCTGTCACGTGCTTCACAGAAGAGCGGCACGCCAATAACTCATGATGCGGAGTTGTGGCTTCGCTGTCTCTCCCGTGACCGAAAACGACCGCCAGGCGAACATAATTCGTTACGCATTGCGCATGGAATTGAAAAAAAAGGGTGCCTGCCGCTTGAAGAGCTGTGTCCGATGGCGCATTGCTGTCGTTCAGGGATGCGTCATTCTGCAGGGCAGGACCATCACGCCCTACGCTGTCAACGCCTACTCGCTCGGGTCCTCACAGAGATGCGGCTAGGAGACCGCGTGCGGCTCCCCATTGGCGCCCATCCGCTTCCTCCACGTCCATGCCCTGCACCCGCACACGAGGAACAAAGCGGGTGGCAGAGACAGTATCGTGCCGGATCCGCCACAGAAAGTTCTACACCACGGACTCGCTTTGGCGCAAGGCAAAGACGTTGGTGTCTGCGGCGCCCATCCGTAGCGAGGTACCCTCCATGAAGACCCCTCCGTCCAACGGGCGCTACTCCGTAGCGCTTAGCATGCCGTCCTCGTCCACCGTCACTGAGTCCCTCGCGGGGCGGTCTGGGCTGTAGGAGCGCACGCAGTTGCCCTGACAGTGGCATGATCCGCCGTAAAAGTCCGGCACGTACTGCTCCTCGATGTGCTCCTTCAGCAGCGCCGGAGAATCGGCCGGACTGGCCATGCGGATCTTCGCTTGCACCCTGGCAGGGAGCACTTTGCGAAAAGTGCCATACACAAACCGCACCATCGCGGGCGCATTCGTCACCAAAACATGATGCACGCACGCGGGGTAGTGGCGGAAGAGCTCCCTGAGACAGGCAAAAAGGAGGTCGATCGCCGGTTTCCACATCATCTTGTACGTGAGCCCTTTCAGGTCTACAACGATCGTGGTGGCGCGGATGAGGCCTTCAGAGGCGTCCGCCCTGAGCTGACCCCCATCGTACTGCTGCTGCTGATAATATGCAAGCCACTCACCCGAGCCCAGCAGGTGCTGCAGCACTTCCCACATGACGCTGTCCGTCGACTGGCCCGCCTTCGCGGTCTGCTTCAGCTCCTTCAGCAGGTTCTCTTCGTCGACACTGCCTAACATGAGGTAACACACCGGCTGCCCGTACCTGTCCCAGTAGTGAAGGCCACAGGGAAAGTATGGATCGATCCTGGCGATGATCTGATCGACGCGCTGATCGTCCGCTCGCAGCTCCTTGCCCAGCGCACGCGCCACCTCTGTCTGATCCCATCCGCGGATCGATATTGCCGATGGCAGCTCACTGCGCTCGTCAAGGTGAAACTGTAGGCGGTACGCTATGTTCTGCCTCATGGCGCCAAACGCCTTCTGCACATTCCACTCGCGAGAGGTGAGAGCCCAGTAGCAGTAGTTGCGCGTCGTGTTGTGCGGCGTCGGTGCGTCCTCTGGCGTCGGCGAGTAGCGCAGCAAGATCTGCAGCTGATGTGGAAGCGGGTCACAGTTCTGCTTCATGAGATGAGCAAGTTGAGACACCTTCTGATCCCTTTCCGGCGTCAAATCTGCGTATCGGCGGCGCTGCGATGCGGAGGCAGCGGCAGACATGACGGCCCCAAGGAGCTCGATTCAGGTGACGCTACTGAGGGAAAAAAAAGAAGACGGTGTGGGAGGGAGGGGGGGAGATGGCTGTACGCCGGCCACACACGGGTAGCGGAAAGGGCGCCTGCCCTTTGGGAGAGATGTGGGAAAAGTAGCTGCTGTGCCCGCCCGAAACAAATCAGCGACGAAACAAAAGAAGAAACGATGACTTTCTCAGAGAAAAAGTGGCACGCGACTCGGTGAGCCGCTGCCGTCGAAGAGACGCCGAAGTGATGGACAACAAGCAGTTTTAGTGGCGGTGTGTGTGTGTGTGTTTGGGGGTGGTGGTGGTGGAAGGGCTTGTTCTATCCCCTCAACAGCTTCAGCAGCCTTTGTCTTCCTGCGTGTGGCGCTGCGCGTCTTCAGTGAAGCGTGAGTGGTAAGATACCGCAGTTATGAGAGGCAGCAAGGGAGTGAGAGAAGAGGGAAGGAGAGGGCCCGCTGAAGGGAGAAACCTCACATGTGCGCAAATGATCTTCACGGCGAGACTGCGCGCACTGACCTGAGCGGACGGTCAGGTGCCCCTGCCAGTGCGAAGCTTTCACGACGGAGAAGAGCCACCGCCGGAGAGAGCGATGCCGCGTATCAGCTGCTGGGGACTCGCCGCGCATCACCGATGGCGTATCATACAGCAGCGTGTGCGCACAAGTACCGTCACAGTCTCGCCCCTCCGCTGTAAAGCCATTCTTTTGAGAAGGGAGACATCCAAGGGGTGTCCGGTGGGCAACGCCCTTTACGGGGCGAGGGGGGCGGGCAAGAGCGAGGGCGCGCTAAGCCGGGCAAAAAAGAAGAGATCCGCAATGAGGACAAAAGCGACCCGAACAGAGGCGATGGCCGAATGCCGGCGTACACGTCATCCGAGAAGGAACGAAAGAGTCGGGCGAAGCGCACGCACACAGACAGACACGCGCACACCGAGAGGTAGAAAAGAAGACGAGAGGTGAGACAGGCGCTGCAGGGCAGGAGAAGAGGAGAGAGAGGGGGGGCAGAGGTGCCGATCGAGACGGGAAAAAAGATGGGCAGAAACACAAACAAGCAAAAAGGCCCAGCACAGACGCCTTTACGATGCACGGCGCGCGTGAGGTGGGCAAGCGTGGCAGCACACGCGCACACACACTTTTTGCCAGCAGCTCATCTGCTTTTGTGGCGACCCCCCTCTCTTTGTCTCTCTATCCAGAAGAGCTGGTGAAGGACGCGCTTCACACTACGATATCAAGTAGATTTTGCGGGTCCTGTAAGCGTAGATGGGAAAGATGAGCCCGACAACGCCGATGAAGGCGATCACGCCTACAATACCCCAGAACGGTGTTGTGCCCTCCACGTTCATGAAAGGCACCGGGCAATTCATGCCCCAATGTGAGGCGACAATATTCAGTGGCAGCATCACAAGCAAAACATACTGGCAGACCAGCGCAAAGTAGTCGGCCCGTTCACTGGTGCGTGAGTTCGTGAAGTTCACCTTTGAGGTGTAAATTAGTGTGGTGCTCCCGAGCACTGTCCGCGCCACCTCGAGGTGGCGCAGAACGCTCACGAGACTCTTGTGAAGGGCGTGGAGGGACGGAGGCGCCGCCATCGACTCCGGTGGTGAGGCCATGCCCCACACAAGACGCTGTGCTTTGTGGCAGCTGCTTGACCTATCCGGCGAAGCAGTCCTTTGCAGGCCTTTCATGTTGAGGTCATCAGTGGTCTTGCGGTTGCTTCCCAAGTCGCTCATCAGCTCTTCTCGAGCGTTGGCTCGCGGCGATTCGACGTGGATGACGCTCACAGGGTCGCTTCTGCCTCCCCCTGTCGCTGAACTGCGGGTCCCACTTCTGCGGTGTTCTTCGACGATCCCAAGAGCAGGACCGCGCGCCGCCCACACCTCTGCCTTGGGCGACTGTACAAAGCGCGCCACTGTATGCATTGTTGGCCGGTCGAGCGCCTCCAGCAGAGAAGCCTTCTGAAAAAGAAGCCGTCTGTGAAGCGCCAGGTGACGGCGAAGCAGCAGTGCACGGCGCAGGGCGTCCGCCTGATCGCTCTCACAGTCGAGGTCGATGAGGGGCAGCATGGAGTCGATGGCGTCCACCTCACCCAAAACCCTGGCTGTATTCGGAAGGTAGGCGTAGCACACAGAAGACAGCAGCAGCGACAGAAAAATGGGCGTAGACAGCAGCGGACCTGCTGGGGCATCGACCCATAGACCCGAGAGCTCGCCCGAGGCAGAGCAGGAGCGTGCGTTGGAGGAGACGGCGGCGCTCCTGCTCAGCTGCGCCATGTGCTGCATCCGGCTGAGCACGGAGGTCTGCAACTGCTCCCACAACTTTACGCACTGCACCTCTGCGCAGTAGTCCTCGTCCGCACTCAAAGCATCGCCGGATCCGCCTTCGGCTTGCGCGTTTTTGCCATGCGCGTGTGCTGAGCGTCGCCAGCGCCGCCGAGCCTCCGCTGCCGCGGCGCGGCGGTTGGTGCTCGTGAGCCCCAGCGTGCTGGCGGGACACCATGTGACGCACCCGGTGGGGAGGCATACAACGTAGGTAGACGTGATGAGCGGCGTCGTGGCGGGCTCCTGGCTGTGCAGCGGCAGTTGCGCGACCTGGCGTATCGAAGCAGTTGGCATGTGAGCGGCTGCTCCGTTGGTAGCCGCAGCCGCGGCGGGAAAGCCGAGAACACTGCGCCCGAAGCCCTCCGGCCACTCCAAGTCGTTCAGGGGCTCGTTTCTGTACTTTGTAACCGACGGAGCTCGCGGGAGAAGCGCGCTCGCCCACACCTCCTCGCTCAGCGCCGTCGCCGACAGCGGCATCGATGACAGCAGCGTAGCCAGCTCCAGTGCTACGTAGTGCGCGGACCCGTCAGCGCCGGCCGGCGGTGCGCGCTTCACAGTCGCCTCCCGCTCCCGCCTCCACTCCACACGCTCTTCGGGGTAGTGGTCGCTGTCGCACTCACCCATCACCGCCTCAGCGTCCCCTGGCGCCTGCAGTGGCTCCACCTGCAGCACGCGGTCGGCCGGGTAGCTGAGACCGACCACCTCCTCCTCGTACACGTCGTCCAGCGCGGTGCGGTTGGGCTGCGGGTGTGCCTGCCGCTCCTTGCACACCGCCGTGAAGCTGTGCGCTGTCGACGCCTGCAGCCCGAGCGCATCCCAAAGCGCGCTCATGGGTGCGTCGCCGCTGTCGACGCCGCGCAGTGCCCCCCGCTCGCGCCGCCGCTGGCGTGGCGGTGGCACGCCGTGCAGGTCGAGCCAGAAGAAGTCGGCGCCGTTGTTGCTGTCGCCTGTGCACAGCTGCTCCTGCTCCAGCAGTCTCAACGTGCTGCGCACCGTGTCGCAACACTGAGCCACCGCCACACACTCACCACCGTGCCCGCCGCGGCCAATCTTCGCCAGTCGCGCGTGGAAAGCAAATTTCTCGCCACCGGCGCTTGGCGAGGGGATGCTGCGCCGACCGGAGCTGGAGCTGCTCGAGGAGTCACGGGTGGACGCGTGAGGGGGGCGGCTGCGTCTCTCACCGCCAGGGTCGTTGCGCTCGGCGCGGCCGGGAAAAGCGGTGCTGCTGTCGGAGCTTGCGCTGCTACTGCTGCTGCGCAAGCGTGACTGGCGGCTGAGAGGCCCGCGACCGCGGCCTGTTGCCTGCGTGTTGCTGAGGTAGTGGAAGCTGTCAGGGAGGTTCACGGAGAGGCGCTCCCGAACCATCGACTCACTGATGGGAGGGACAGGCTGCTCGCGGTCGCGGTTCTGCTGCGAGAAGATGGAGCTCTCCTGTCGCGCGCATGGGATATGAACTGCGGACGCCATGGCGAACAACTGAGCGCGGTGAGAAGGGTTGTCAACGAAGAGGAGGTTAGAGCTGCAGCGGAATGGCCTGCTATACGGGAAGGGGCCGGGCTGCGAGGCTGTTAAGGGTTAGTGGAGGACGGGAAGACGGAAGCGAGACGCTGCGCATGGATAGACGGCTGCATTAACGAGATTAAGAGAGAGAACACCATAAAGCGCTTAGTGGTGGCCGCCAAGGGGGGAAGAGCGCGGGCACCTGAAGGACGAAGCGTGAGCTTTACCGTGTAAGAGGTGTAAAATGGAGCGGGGGGGGCGGAGGCGCAGGTATGAGTGGAAAGGGATATGTGCGTATGTGAGGGTGAAGAAGTGTTCTGCAGGCGGGGAAACGTGCAGCGTGGAGAGGTGACGTTTGGATGGTGGGCAGTGGTGGGTGGGGTGAGGGCAGTGCTCCTCAGGGGGCGCGTTTTTTTTCTGTGGCGTTCTGTGGGAAGAGGCGAAACCGCTGGCTGACGTGCCCTTCTCTCTGCACGTTATCGCAGGCCGCCGTTTCGATTTCAGGCGACTGCGGCCGGCCGCGTCTGGATCCGCGAATCTTCTCCCCACGCACCTGCTGCATGAGTCGGCCGACTTTGTGCCAATAACGGCGTGAACGCACCACTCAGGAGAAGCAAAGAAAAAAATCAGCTGCAGCGCACGAGGATGCAGTGGTGGCATGTGTACTCTGCCGCTGTGCACGGAGAGGAAGAGAGCAGTCCGTATCGGTTGGCACAAGAGGGAGGGGTTCCGGCTTTTCGTTTTATTATTATTATTATTCCCCCTCTCTCTGCTGCCCAATTCAAAGGACGCCGCCGATTGCCGCCTTTCATCACGGGCCTCCACTCCAAGCAGCAACGAAGAGAAGCAAACGAAGCGAAACACACACACACACAGACACAGAATATATATATATATATATATTTGTGGGACACCAAAGGCTTCGTTCTATCTCTGCATAGAAGACAAAACAAAAGCAGCAACAACCACGATAACAGCGAAGCAAGATGTAAAATACATATCCGTTGCACATACGGAAGGGATCGATGACAATAAGTGAGAAAAGAACGGGCGGCAGGTCGGGGGAGAGAGGAAAGGGAGTGGAGGGGGGGCGTGCGTGTATGAAGTGACGGGGGGGGGAGCGGGGTGGTGGTGGTGGTAAAAGAAGCAAAGGGTTGAGGCAGAGAGAAAGAGGGGGAGGGGAGGGGGAGGAAGAGGAGAGTGAGACGGGTGGCGATGGAGCAGCAGGCGCAGATATGCAGTGAAGAGGGAGGGAGGGAGAGGGGACAAAAAAAAAGAGGATGGCCGATGCCCTCCCTTCCCCGCGCCCTCGTCAGCGAGACGCAAACATGAAAACACACAAACCGAAAGCAAATGCCGCGGCGTCTGCTGGTGCAATTAGGACATCCTGCGATGCAGAGTGCATGGCCGCATAGCAGGACAAGGCCGGGGTGCAGCGACGCACATGTGCTGAGTTGAGGAAGGAAGGCGAGAGGAGGAGACAGCCAAGAAACCGTTTCCAGACTCGTCCTTCGATGTAGAGAAGACAAAATAGTGGAGAGAGGAGGGGAGGCGTACGCATGGAGAACGCCTAAGGCGAATGCAAATAGCACGCTGCTTCACACAACCGTCCCTGATCCCTTCAGCAGACACGTCCGGCATCGCAGTCCGGCCGCACAGGGATGAAAGCCCCCAACCGACTCCTTATTCGAGCCTCGGTCCACCATGGCACGGGAAAGATCTGGCGCTGACGTCTGCTCCCCCACGCGCGCATTGCACTCGTCTTCCAAGGACAGGGGCTGCGGCAGAGGCGTGGCCGCGCAGGTGCGGTCACCGTGGCCATTCGTTGTGGCGCCACTCATATCCGCCGGCGCTGTGCCATGACGCGCTTCAAAATGGGGATGCGGTGTGCAAAGGAGGTGCGGAGAGAGTGGTGAGGAGTTGGATGATGCACGAGACCCTCTGCCACTGACCGTCTTCTCTTTTTTCAGGGATGCGGGCTCAATGAGCGCCGACGCGCGATCGAGCTGACTTGTGTTGCACACAGCATCGGCGGCGTGCGCTGCCCTGTCGGTTGCCTCCCTTTTCTCTGCGCACTGACTAGCATCGCGAGGGGCATCGAGATTCTGGCGTGGCCGATACTCGGCGGAGCCGTAGTCGTAGGGTACAAGCGGCTCCTCCTCTTCTTCGGTATTGGACAGGCGGCGAGTGCCATCCCACGATCGACATGCGAAGGGAAATGCGTCCGCCGTTGGTCCAACAGTGACGACGACGAAGCCGTCCGCTGGGGCCTGACCGGCAAACGGCATGCGCTCACCAAAGCAGTTTGAGCCGCGGTCGATTGTGAAGAGATAACGCCCACCAGCGCCCCTCTGCGTGCTTTGCGGCGCATCGGGTGCGCGGGCGGTATCGCTTCGCGCCCCGCGCTGGCCTGCCAAGCCATGGTGATCCTCAGACATGAAGAAAAGCTGAATAAACTCCTCTGGAAGCACTCGCCCCATCGTGTAGAGCGGTATGCCTTCCATGCGATGCTGCATGTCCCGCTGATACTGCCGCAGGAAGATGTCACGTCGCTCCACCGACAGCATCGCGCGGCGGTCCTCACGCGCGACCCGCTCCAGCTCCCTCCGACGATAGCGCGCTCGCATGTGCATGTGCGAGAAAAAGTCTCTCTTTCTCCGCTTCTTCAGCTTCTCAATGCGGTTCTCTGGAGCCACGAAGTAATCGAAAACGGGGGGCTCCACCGCTAACGTCTCGGGCGGCACCTGCGGCCCACACAGGCACGGCTCTCCAGCCGCTTCGACGGCGCCAGCCGGCAGCGTGCTCATCTCGGGCGGCGCGACAATGTGCAAGCTGGTCTCGCCTTCCACGCCAGGGTGCACTTTCTCACCCTCGCGCACGATACGATGCCACTCGTGCTCTGGCATGTGCCGCACGAGCACCTGCTGCTGGGCAAGCTGCACGCACAGCACGGACACCGCGTCGTCGGTCTCCACAATGGCTGCGTAGGGCTCATTGTAGCGGCCGTCGCTTCGCCTTATCAGCTGACTCCGAGTACTGCGCGGGCGGAAGTTGTCTGCGAGGCGGAAAGCCCTCTCTGGTAGGGACGAGCAGGAGAAGCAGCGCTCATGGCGAGCTCGCCCGCTGCTCTCGTAAGTTTTCGAATGGAATGGAGGCGTACGTGGACTGTCAGCGGAGTCGCGCATTTCCCGCGAACGTGAAGTCTCCGGTGGTAATGGCAGCAAAAGAGGAAGAGAAGGCGACGGCGACTGCTGCGCTCGCGCTCTGATCAATCGAAGAACAGCAAAAGAAAAGAGAGACAGAAATGACAAATTCAGCGAAGTCGCCCTCAGCAAGAGGCTGCAGGCCCCCCCCTCAAGAGACCCGCACAACGATACGGGATGGTCTAGCAGGAAGTACGCAAGGGGGGCAGCGCTGGCGCAACGATTCGCACCCGATGATGGTGGGACGGCTGCGGAGATGCAGTGTAAAGCAGCCGCAGAACGGCTAAAGGAGAAACGAGCAGCAGTGCGGCGCGCACACGCACGGGAAGTGGCCTTCCACTCCCGATGAGGGCATTTTCGAGAGAGTGATGAGGGCGAGACCAAAGGAGGGTAGAGAGAGTCAGCAGGAGGATAAAAGTGTTCGCGGCGTGTATCTGTCCACCTCTCCTCAGCAGTAAGAAAGCTGGAGAGCAGGGAGGGGTGGGGAAGGGGAAGCGTGGCGTCACAGTGCCACCGGCGTTGAGGATTACCGGGCAGCGTGTCTTCTTGCTTCACCTTTTAGGAGATGTGCCCAGTCACGCAAAGGAAAGCGGGTGCCTTGATCAAAGGGATCTACGTGGCAGCGTGCGGAGGGCACCTTTGCGCGGGCGGGCGCGAACGCACCGCGAAAAAAAAGAGAAGAGTGGGTTCTCTTCATCAGAGAGGCCAAAAGACGAGCGGAGAGGGGGTCGCGTATGGGGGCGAAGGACGTTCGAAATACAAAAAAGAGCGAAAAGGGATACAGATTAGATGGGCTCGTCATCTAGCAGGTGTGTATCTGGCACCCAACGTCTTCCTACTCTCCGCCCTACACACAGGAGTGCCACCCGACCGCCTCGCATGCCAGCCGCCCCGCGGTGCACCCCTCGCAGTGTCGCTGGCTTGGGGAAGGGAAGGGGGGAGGAAAGAGGCCCCACACGCTAGTAGGCAGAGCGAGATGCGCTCGGGTCACCCCGGGCCCTCTCTGCCCACCACATGGACGGCACCGACGCGCTCAGTGCTGCAGGTCGCTTCGACAGAACGCCACGCGCGACCTCACGGCCGACAACCGCAGCGATACATCGCCCCGGCTTCGCCACATGCACGGGCCACAGGCCCCGTCAACAGCAGATCTGATTCGGCACTTGACGGTGGTATAGGAGGGTGAGTGAGAGAGGGACTTCGTGGCTTCCTCCGCCACACAGAGAACAGGGCACTGGGCCCTAGAGGTACCACATCCACCAAGAGGTGTGCCCCCCCTCTTGTCGAGGGGACAATACAAAATTGCGAGACACACAAAAAAAGAGGCGTAAGCAAAGAAAGCGTAGACGGAGGAAAAAAGGGGAGAGCACGCCGTGTCATGCATCGCTCGGCGGTGTATGCACGTACGGATGTCGCCCAGGAACATCGGTGACAGGAGGAGAAGAGATGCGCAGGCAGCACTATGGTCGCTCAATCAACATTCTGCTGACAGAGGAAAGTAACGGAACAGAAAAGAAGCAGTGTGTGTGTGTGGGGGGGTAGACGGCTGGCTGCACAGGAAAGAGGGTGCAGTCGTGATTCCTTTGGGTTGTGAATCACATGCGTACAGGAAGCCCGCATATTCGCGCATACGGAGCGACGCATACACAGACAGACACACACACACACAAATACAAGCAGACAGCGACAGAGACAGCCCACTTCTCTCGCCTCTACAACATAAGCAGATGCACCCAGGGCACCACCACCAAATAGGGGTGGTAAGACGAAAAAAAAAGAGGAAGAGATTTTTAGCGAAACGAAGACAGTTGAAAAAAAACAGCGCCGGTTATACCAAGAGAGGGAGAGGAGGGGAGAGGTACAGGAAGATAGCACTCAGGCTTAAGGAGGAGGGGAGGGGGAGAGGTGAGACCAATGCGATGATGTGTGTGTGTGTGTGTGGCAGAAGTAAGGAGAAAGGAGGGGGTGTACTTATGTGATGTGGGGGGCGAGCAAGCGTACATGACAGTCACATAGGAAGAGCAGCGTCAGAGGCGATAGTGACTCGCTGAGGCGTACGACGACGACCACCACCCCACCCATCCACCGCGAATCCTTTCGTTTATATTGGATAGCGGCGGGAGGCTACATTAGTCAAAGAGAAGTCACCCGCTGGCAGTGGGTAGAGAGCCAGTAGAGCGGAATGGGTGTACAGCACGCTTTCGGGCCCATTTGTAAGGACGTCCCCGCCACTCCTTTCCCTCGCCGCATGTGCACCAATGAGGTCATCCAATCGCCAGCTGAGCGGTGGCAGCGAGGTCGCATGAGAGCAGCTGCTCGCTAACAGCGTACATGCGGCAACGAATGGCACATCATGTGCGACCTCCCCAGAGAAGAGTGCCGAAGGCGCATGCCACAAAACGTCCCCATCGCAGTCACTGGCAGCGCTCATATACACGGAGAAGCCGGTGACATCCACCTCAGTAACATCATCTTTTCATAGGCGTGAGCCACTGAGGGCAGCAACGTTGGCGGGGCTGCTACTTGAACCCGCTGCCGCGTGGCCGGAGCGGGCCAGCGCCACTGACGCTCTCTGCATGGGATGCCACGAAAAATCAAAAGTGAGTCGGCGCTTGGGTCCCCATTAGCAGAGAGCATGAAGCGGATTGGTCATTGCCATTTCCCTCTGGCGTTTCGGGTTGCCTCCGAGTCATCGCGCCGTCGTCGAGCAAGCGAGGTGAGGTGGCCCGCCCGCCGAATGATGAAACCTGCTCCGGCATCGACCTTTTCGTGTCTTCGGCCGAGAGGTAAGGAGACTCCGTCGTCGGTGTCGTCAGATCTGTAGCAGGTGTCAACACGTCGGGCTGAGCGGGGGTGCTGACAGCTGTGGATGGAGTGCTTTCGGGACTGTCCACAATGGAAGCATTTCTGTTGCCGTGTGCTCTCCCCGTCGGGCTGAGAAAGGAGAAGAAGCGCCTCAGCTTGCCAATTTTCTGATCTTTGACGCAGCTCGGGACACCCTCTGCAGGAGGGGTAGGTGGGGAGCGCATCGCCGCCACCACCTCCGCCGCGGCGACAGTATTGCCCCCGCCAGCCTTTGGCATCTCCGTCACAGTAGACCCCCGGTGGCTGCGCACGCCTCGTTCCAGCGGAAGCGGACTGGCGCTTCCGTTGCTCGCGTCGACAAAGAGGGGGTCAGCCTCGAGTATCGCATTTATCGGCGTCTCGGCAGCCAAGCGTGGCCCTGCTGATGGAGCCGCCTCACGTCGAGGTTGATCAATGGCGCCTCCGCGGTAGAAGGAAGAGGCCACAGAGGCTGGAAGGAGGGCTTCCTGCGTCATCCGCCGAACCTTCTTCGCGCCAGCCTTCGTGTACAAAATCATCTCCTCCTCCTCACTGTGCAGGGCGAGCGGAACACCGCCGCCGCTCAGAAACGCCTCGGCGGCGTCATCGGTCGGCGGGTGCACCTCCTCCGTGGGCGCTGAGTATCGCCGACTCGCCTCGACGGCGGCTCGTGCGGCGATCGCGGAGGGGTCCAACGATGAGTAGCGCGTTGAGCGGCTCATCGTGCGACCACTTTCTCGTGGCGAGCGCAACAGCATTTCCTGGCTGAAGCTGGCAAGACCACTAGCAGTGCTGCTCCGCCGACTCCTAGCCGCCTCCGACATGCGCCGCTCCCTCCTCTTGGCGAGGTGCCGGATCACCGAGGGGTTTCCGAGAGCAACGGGAGAGGCGTCATTGCGCGCACGGCGTTGGAGGGCAAGTGAGTCGGAGTAGCTGCAAGAGCTGCGCCGGCTCGTCGGGGTCACCGCGCTGCTCGCCAAAAAGGGCGCGCCGCCCTCGTCCCCGAGGTGTGGAAGCTGCGCAAATCCTGCGGAGGCCCATGGTGCGAAGACCGCTAAAGATCCTCGCCGGCTTTCTGGGACGTGGTGCCGCGAAGGGTTCCCGCTGTGACTGTGTTGCGAAAGGAAAGCCGAATTGCATTCGGCCAAGTCTGCTGGCAGTGGCGTGAGGCTGCTCGTGCGTGAGCGGCGGGAGCTGTAGGCGGCAGCTGGTGGGTTCGCCAGCGGCGAGGCGCCAGGGACTGCATGCGACGGCACAAGTGAGATGAGGCCACTGCCGTCCGAAGCGTCTGAGTTTCGCGGTCGGAATCGCTGAAACGACTCGGCCGCCTGTGAGGGGGATATCGACTTTGACCTTTCCCATATCGGCGTTACTTCGCACAGTTCTGCGGGCGAAAGCGGTTGGACGGGCACCGAAAGGGAGGTGTGGCCTTTCGTGCGGCTGGCACTCATTGTGCTAGCGGCTCCGTTTCGCCCTCCTCGTGTATGTGTTCCGATTAATTTGCCCTCCCTCCCGTCACGAGAAAGAGAGAGCGCGAAGGAGAGATGGAGCCGCGAGTGATTACACAGAGACGGCGGGATGCGCTGCGTAAGAGTCCGCGCCCAATAGAAGCGCAGGGCACGTGAATATACAACACAGATGTAAGTAAGCGCACGCGCGGGTGGGGGGGGTAGGGAAGAGGAGCACACTCGATGTATATATATATATGTATATAGATGTATATATGATATCAAGACGTACAGAAAAAGGATTACCCCTCCTTCCTGTGTTGCCGGGCGAACGCTTGCCACCGTGTATGCCTGCCGGGGTGAGTGGGTGGGAGAGGAGGCGCGCGCGCACGGAACTGCAACACACGTTCGACAAAACAAAAAATGTGAGCTAATACAACAGAGCGCCGAAAAATAGCAATGAAAAGAGAGCAGTCGGGGGGGAGGAAGGGAAAGATGGCGTATAAGGCAGTGCCCCGTGCAGCGAGACAGAAGTTGACGGTGCAGGAACCGTAGCAGACGGAAAAAAAGAAATGATGATGATGTCACAAGCCAAGTATCCACCGCCACTACACAGTAGCCGATCAATAAGAACAGCGACACCGCACCGCCTAAAAAAAGGGTGCCGCCGCGCTTCTCGAACGTCGCAAGAACACGTACCTTCGCAGCGATTTGGTTGACAAAGCGGGGCGTACAGGTGAAAATCGGAAGCGAGCAGCAAGCGCCGTACATAAGGAGAACAAAAAAGTAAACGACTTCAACTTGAAGCGCAATGAGACGGGCACACACGCACACGAAAAAAATGGCAAAGAAATGACTGAAACGAGATGTAAAAGAGCACAAAAGACAAAGCAAAAAAAGGGAGAGGGAGGGAGTCGGCGGGAGCGCCAACGATAAAAGGCAGCAACAGGCGAGTCCGCACACACACACACACTTACAAATGAGGCGCGCGTGCTTGTGGTACCCTCCCTGGATTCGGCTGAGTGCTCTTGATGTAAAAGGCTCCGGCGACGAAGCCGGCAACCTTGGCGATGCACTCGTCTGAGCTGCTTTCTTCTCTCACCCTCTGCTCGCCTAGCGGTGCGTTCGGGAAGCTCCTGTGCCGCGAGGTCGAACCTGGGTAATCAGGCGCCTGTGACAGGAAGCTGTTGCTCTCACTGCTACTGCTACACGAGCACCTCCGATGACTGACCGTGTGTATCGCCTGCGTAACGTAGCGCCTTGTTGGAGAGAGGCTCCCAAGCACACTATAACAAAGAAAAAAGAGGAAGCCGGAAGCGACAACGAAGCTGTGTCGCCTCCCTTTTTGCCGACACGCTCTTCTGTGCGAGCCGCACTGATGCGGATGTGTAGAGGCGAGCCCGAAAAACACACACACACACACAGACAGACACAAAGGGGGTAGGGAAACGGACGTGGGTCTGTTCGGCGCCTCTCCACCCGTGCGAGCTGCAAGCAGCAACGCTGCGAGCTGAGCAGGTTCAAAGAGGGGGAGAAGGGAAAGGAAAGAACGAGTGGCTCCACGTGCGCGTTTTTCTGCCGGTTGCTGCGCACGCGCGTACGAGCAGACGGGCGCTCCTCGGGTATACAGTAGACTGTAGCAGTTTCGTCGGGTACAACTCCCTGCACAAGCGGTCTCTCCACTTCGCACCTTTTCGATGCCCCACGCGCAAGCGCGTGAGTAGCCGATGGCGTCACCGGCGAGTGAGCTGGCGAAAGAAAAAAGCGACGAGGGCGCTGTGGAAAAAAATGTGTGGTGGAGCCTCTGCTATGCGTGAGGAGAAAGGGAAACGGGTTTCGTGTGTGTGTGTGTGCGTGCCTGCGTGCAAGATGCGCAGCCCAAGGGGAGGAGCGTATAATGGGAGAGGGAGGAGGCGAGGAAAAACTAGCCAAATATGAATCGCAGACAATGTGGCGCGTCTTTCAAGCTCGCCCGCTCGCGATCAGCAAACGACTGTGAAGTGGACTTGCGAGTGACGTCTCGGAGGAGGAGGGCAAGAGGGCGATGGAGGCGGCCCAAACAGATGTTCACAGCCCGTCGCACAATGGTCTGCGGATGTGAAGGGAGGCGTGTGGGTGATGCCGAGGCGGGACACAGAGGGGATGGGTGGCGGAGCCGCGGTGAGGGAAAGAAAAAAGAATGTTGCGAGAGAGAGAGAACGAAAAAAAACCATCAACGTCAGTCAACTCGCAGAAGAAATGCGCCACTCTTGCGGGAGGAGGCATCCTTGCTGCTGCTGCTGCTGGAGGGGAAGGAGAAGGCTTTTCCTCCAAGTTGGTGATGCGGAAGAAGGGAAAGAGAGGGTCTCGTTCACCCTGGCCATCTGGTGACCAGCTGCGGTGTGACACCAACTAAGTTACCTTGTGCCTCGTTGACCGGCGAGCTCTTCGTTGATCCTGTCTTGGTCAAGCATACGCGTCTGTCGCCAAAAAATATTGATAGCTTAGGCACTAAACGCATAAAGCAAACGACGCGGCTGCGCCGAAATAGAGCAGTGGACTTCCCCCCTTTTCTTCAGATCTGCACTGTCGAGGGGGAGCAGAGGGGCGGAGGTGAGGGGTCCATCCCCCCTTTCCTGAAGTTTCCCGTGGCCTGTACGGTCATGGCCTACGCACACGCGAAGACTGCACGGACACGCCGCCCCCCTCTGTGAAGACACTAGCCTCTGCTCGCATGTTGCGGCTCATATGCGCTGAGGCGGCCAAAGTGTTTCGCAAGTGTTCTCGCGTCTATCGTGGGGATGTTGTACGCGCTCGCCTTGAGCTGCTGCATCAAGTCGTTTGTCACGAAAAAATTCTTTGTGCAGCCGAAACAGCGGTCTGCGAAGGGCTGAGAAGAGGGCAGGCCCTCGGCGTCTCGTGTGCGACTACCGCGTGCCGACGCGGCGGGGCAAACGGTGAAGTAGTGAGCGCAGGCGACAATTTTGGTGTCGCGGTTACGCGCAAACTTCTCCAACGGGTAGAACGTCTCCTTAGACTTCTGCCGGAGCACCGCACCCGGCCTGCGGCACACCGGAGGCCGTCCGCCCATAACGGCGGAGGGCGGCGCTGGGGCGCGGTGATGGAACTGAGGACTCTGGTCGAATAGCGCCAAAAACGCTGCTGCTAAGATGGCTACCGCGCCGTTCTCGCATCGCAGGAGTCCGTAGAGCTCGTCGACGACGTCGCGTGGGATGACAGCGACGTGGTGGGAGGACGGCAGCTTGCGCGCGAGGAGGTCGTGCATATCGATTTCAGGGCACAGCAGCGCCGACGAATCAAGCACAAGGCAGCAGCCTATCGCTTCTGAAGCCATGGCCAAGACTGGCCGTGGGGTTGGAACACCTGCCTGTGCGCGCCCATCAATGCGTGCTCCGAAGCGCGAGCGTAAGGGTGCGCGAGCCGACCTGCTTGTCGTCGATCGAGGCGGCCGTGCGCACGATTTCTGTTGTGTTACTTGTGACATAATTGCGCGCCTCGTTGCAACGAGAGGTGCAAGCCTGACTGGGGGGGGGACCGGGGGAGGACACAACGGACGCGGTAAAGCTGAGTGAGATCTGCGCCGCTGGACGGCAGCGACCTGCTCGTCGTTACGAGTGGGGAGGAGTAGGGAGCATCGCCTTTAGCAGAGCTTCCATTCCTTGTCGGCTAGCCCATGATGCGTGTAGCCCATGCTCACTTGGTTCTCTCTCCTCTCTCTGGGAGTCGTGAAGACACGTGACTGTCTTGTGCCGTTCGACAGATACGGCTTTTTATGCGCGTACAACCGATGGCAGGGCGAACAGAAAATAGCAAAAGAGAGAGAGAGGGAGGGAGAGGGAGCACAAAGAGGCCCAGGCGCACTCGGAGGTCGACGAACGGCACACATATGCCCACCAACGGGACGGGGGCGGAGGAGGCCTACGCGCCTGTTGCGACGTGTCGGCGTACGTAGCAAAGGATAAAGAAGAAAAGAAAAAAGAAAAAGGAAGGCAGCGGAGAGCGGGAGGGAGGGAGGGGAGGCAGAGAGCCGTATACGAAGAGCATAACAGGGGAGCTGAAATGAAAAGGCACTGAGGAGATACGCGCGAACACGAAGGGGCCCGAGAAGGCACGCCCCGCAGACACGCGACCGCACACGCCGAAGGGCAAAGAGAAAGGGAAAAACAAAAAATGACGAAGCCAATGACAGAGAGAAAATGGGTAAGGGGAGGTGTGTGGGGAGGGGGGGCGGACGGAGTGGAGAAAAATAAGAAACGTTCCGGGGGAGGGGGTGGGATAGGTCAAAGGGGCCAGTGCTACGCCATCGGCCAAAAATGGGGGCACTCCGTCGCGCTACTGCTTCTTACAAAGCTTCCTTTCCTGCATGCACGAGAGGCAGCCGAAAACCTGTCGACCTCATCCAGAGACGCCAATCGACAAGACGCGCACCAACGCAGGCTAAGCAGCGGCTGATGTCGACATCACGCATTCGGGGCTGTCTGTGAGCTCGCAGAGATCATTGGATACGTACCAGGGCAAGCGAAAGCATTGACGAGGATGTGGCATGCTTCCAGGAAGGTCTCCACACGGGGATAGCCCACGTGGAGGGAGATGGCACAAGCACACACACAGACACACACACACATATACATACATACACAGGTACGCATCGCGGGGGAAACATACGCTCGACAGCTGTACGCGGGTTGAGCTCAAAGAGAGGTGAAACTTGAAAAACAAAGTGAACGATTCAATGAGGAGGGGGGGAGCGGGAAAGGGAGTGGGAGAGGTCTGTGCCTGTGTCTGCTTGCACGTATGGGCTATGGTGGTGGTCGAAGGGGCGAAACACGTAACCGATTCGAACAAGAACAAAGGAATAGGCACATTATATTGCTGGGAGGCGGCCAAGGCAGGTGCGCCGCGCACGAAGAAAATGCCGCTTGTTTCCTATATGTACATGCTGCAAAGCCCCTGCGATCGAAAAGGAGGGGGAGGACAGGACGCCGGAGAGCGATGCGGTGCGGCACGCAGCCGAGAAGCAGAAGGAATCTCCAAGACAGCGGCAAAGCAACAAACAGCAACAACAGAAAAAGAAACAGCCGCGCACCCACACCAAAAAAATGTCAGGCGGACCAGACCAAGAGAAAAGTGCGACAGAGCTGCCATAGCGGTACAACTGCTGACACAGTTCAAAGACCGAAAAGGGAGAGAGTCACGTAGAAAAAAAAAGAAGCCCGAGCGCAGAGGCGTACGCGGGGCTCTGCAGGCGCGGCGTCGGCTTCTACTCTGTCTTGCCGCGGCGTGTAAGCCATGACCCTGCTCTGGGAAGCGTATCAGAGAATTTGTGATCTGCGAATGAGGTGGGTATATCGCTCTCCGAGAGTCGTTTCGCGGCGCCGCTCGTGCTCTCCTCCACGTCGGCGGCACTACTATTGCAGTGTTGGGCTATGATGCGAGCAAAGGTCGGCAGCTTTGGGCTTCGCGGACGCGCTGATAGACCAAAGGAGTCCCCGATGAGTGAGCGGATGCCTGTCGTGGAGTACGAGGCGAGCTGCTGTCTACCTAACACGTTGAAGCCCTCCGCTACACCGCTGTCACGAGTCGTGCACGAGCTGGAACCGCTGCCGCTACTGCTTGTACACATATGCACCCCTTCGCCCCTGGCGGTTGGACTGTTGAGGTGGTTTTGGCGCCTCCATTTACTCGGCAGCGGCGACTTGACACTGCGGGTGATGGTAGGCGCACGGTGAATGTGGGGAGGCAGAGAGGATGGCTGAATTTGCAGTGCATCAAGTCCCGGCAGACACTCCGATTCCTCACGAAGGCGGAGCGCCTTCTCTACCTCGTCCACAACAATGCCGCCGGTGCGGCGAGCGACGTTCGTAGAGGTGTTGAGCGAGTCCTGCATACCACCAGCGTCAGCCTCTGCAGATGCCGCAGCAGCCAGAGGCCCGAAAAGTATGGGTGCCGAGCCGCTCTTCACGGTCGTTTTGGCCATCGAGACGGCTGATGTCTTGGGTGAGAGAGAGGACGTCGGCGGCTGCAACGGGGACACGTGCGGCGCCGTTGACGGCGATGCTGGGGATCGAGTCGGCACTGTGACTCTGCCACGGCCTCTTGTCTCGGCCGCGGTCGAGCGCGGCGACGACGGACTGCCTTGCGTCTCGGTCAGCCGAGGTGCCGATACAGACACGCCAATGACTTTGCCGCCGTCCGAGGCCCCCGCCACGTGCCTCTCCTGCACGTCGTCTTCGTCCTCCTCGTAGGCTGCCAAGTCTGCCAGAGTGGTCGCGTAGTGCGTCTCCGGAGCCTCCCAGTTTGCTCGGCGCCTTCCGTTCAGCAGCCTGCGTGTGCGAGGGCCATGCGGGCGCGGGTGCTTTGGGTCAAAGAGGCGATGCCTTACGATGATACTCGAGGCTGGACTCTGCAGGGGCCACGGCTTCCTCGACATGATCGGGCCATGATCGATCTCGCTGGAACCCGTGAGGACGTGAACTCTGCTGTGAGGTTTCCGTAGCGGCGTTAGGGGTTCACCACGGAGGCTGCTCACGTGCATGGACTGGGTCGAGTCGCTCTTGCTCACGGTTGGCGAGGGAGTGGCTGAGCTGGACGCGACAGCTTTAGACGCCCCACTCAAACTCGTCTCGGAGGATGTGGTGCTACCATTCAACGTGACGATGGCTTGCGTGCCGCCTTCACCTGCGCGGTTCAACACAGTCGAGGTCTTCGGGAGGCAGCGACTTCTCGTGGTGCCTGTCGCGGCTCCCTCACCGTTGAGCGCTGCCGCTTCCGTGGCCTGCTGTGGGGTGGAGAGGCGCTGAGCTTCTGCGGTGACGGCCGCACCAAGAGCGCTTTCACTGCCAGCGAGCGGAGAGGTTGGATGCGGCGCTCTCGTGGTTATCAGGCGAGGTGGCGAGAGGGAGGTGACGAGGTGCGTCGGTCGAAGCGGCTTCATCGCACACGACGCGAACAATTTGTTCGACACCTTCTCGTCTGGCCGCTTTGTGTTAGTGCCATTCCTGAAGCTGGGCGCTGCCTTCCTATTTTCTGCCGTTGACGAGGTCTTCGTACGGACCGGCTCCCAAGTGGAGAGAACCTCCTCTCGCGTTGAGGGCGCATGCTGCAGAGTGGGTGCGGGCGGCATCACCGTTGGCGGTGCCATTGCGCTCTTAGGATGCCGGTTTGTCGCCGCGCGCCACGGTTGCTCGATGGACGGTGACCCCAACCAGCGTAGCAACAATGGCTCGGCTTCCTCACGAGGCAGGTTCACGAGATCCCCGTAGACATCATCGCCACTGTCGAGGGCACCCGTGTCGTAATCCAGCGGATCGATCTCTGCCTCGGCAGCGTCCTCGACCGCACCGGTGACGCAGCTGAGGTCATACGCAGGCCGATGACCGAGTGGCGAGCCATCTGCCTCTTCCTCGTCTCTGTCGTCGCATCCACTGCTCTCGGTGCTACCCACCTCAGGGCCGCGAGCAGAGGTGTATGCCGGCTGTATGGAGGGCTGCGGTGTCCCACAGGGGAAAAAGTAGTCCTCTTCTTGTAGCATCGTAGGAGACGACTCAGAGGCAGCCCGCTGCTGCCGGCCCAGCGACAACCTACTCGTGCCGCTCCCGCTGCAGTGCAAGCTGCGGTGCTTAGAGTGCGCGCGTAGGTCACCGGCGCCATGGACGCACGGGATCGACGGCAAAGAGGGAGGGGCTCTGAGGCCTGACAGTCGAGCCGAGGAGGGCGAAAAAAGGCTGCGCTCTGAGTTGATCCACGCATCACTGAGCGTACTGCGATGGTAGACCTGCCCGTCTGTTCGCACGGATGTATCTGCACCCGCATCGGCGACGGGCAAGGGCGAGACGGGCGCCTTCTCCAACGGCGCTCGCCTGCTTACCTTCACCGAGTCCTGAAAAGCGACAGATGCCGAAGGCCGCCAGCCCATGCTCCTGCACATCTCTTTATCTGCCATGCCGATGCGGATGCTGCTTGCGCAGTCGTCGTTCGCCGTCGTGAATAGGCTTCGAGGGCCGAAGAGGCCGCCGTCGGCGCTGTGGCCGAGCACCCTTCCCGAGGGGTCCTTCAGCATTGGCGAGAGAGCGGCTTTGCAGTTGGGCTTGGCCGAATCGATGCCGCCACACCGCCAGCCGCCCGTGGGCGACTGCGCAGACGCCCGGACGCTTGCGCGTTGTCTAGTCTCGTCGACAGCGGCATGTAGCGCGACTAGTGGTGACGGAGGGCGCGGGCACACGTGGGCTTCCCTCGGTGGCACATCGATGGCGCCAGTGAGGGGGAGGTCATACTGGCTGTGTGACTGGAGGCTGCTCTGCGCAGTGGGAATCTGAAAGTCATCGACGCTGGCGGTCGGAGGGCCGCTGCCTGCTGCCCACGAATTTCCGCCGACCGAGCGGACGAGGCTGCACAACGGCGAAGTCAGATCTGCTGAGTCATCATAAACGTAGTCGGAGCTCATGTCTTATTGCCTTCCGTGCTGCCCTTCTCTTGCCCTGCGCGAGTGCTGCGGCGGCTCTGTGAAGTGAGACCACACGTGCACGAAACCGCTTTCCTTGGCTCTTGGCAGGACCCACGTTCGCTCATACACGCGCAGAATAGCAGAAAACGCAAGCGAAGAACAACGCTCCACGACGAAAGGTATGTCAATGGAAGAGATAAAGAAAAAACATGAGCCGGTGCTGCGAAGAGGGAGGTGGTTTCGCACCGAGGGACAGCGGTGCTTACGCGTGAGCGGAATACGGAAGACGCAGTACCGGGAGGAGGGAGGGCGCGCACCGCTCTTTGCACTCGCACACATGCAGAAAAGAGGCACACACGAATGAGAAGAAAAGGTATGCGGTAGACGTGGATGAGAGGTGGTGTTGGTGGTGGAGGAGAATGGGGGGCCTCAGGCAAACGGAAAGGGAGGCAATACATCTAAAACAGGAAAGGCGAAAGAAGGAGGAGGAGGACGAGAGAAGGACGGAGGGGCGCCTCAGGTGGCGGCCGTTGGAGTGGGACGGTGCCGTCGGTGCGAAGAGGGTGCTACCTGTGCAGCGCACACGCCTATGCAACGATTCTGGCCTTCCCTTCGCAGAATGGTTCCTCAGCGGCTATCCGAGAACGTACGCCCACAGAAAAAGCGACGTTAAAACGAGAGACCGATGTAAGCGCGTGAAGCGAAGGAGGCGCGAGTGACGTAACACCGTTTTTACCACAACGATGGGGAGGGAGAGAGAGTGAGATGCGAAACCAATTCTGTTAGTGGAGAAGCGTGAGGAGGAGTGGCCGACCTCGTGAGTGCCGAGCTCAAGTAGCCGCGTATCGTTCACGGCCACCCTGAATAGAGCAGCAGCGCGCAAAAAAAAGAAAAGGAGAGGCACTGTGCGAGAGACAGTACTTTGCGCGCGATGCCGCCGGAATAGGATGGTGGTGACGGTGGGGCAAGTGTGCCAGTCTCCCAGTTCGACAGCTTGGGAGGCGCGTTCCATGATCCGATAAAGGAAGAGTGTGCCATGCCGGTCCACGAAGGGAGTAGGAGGGGCGGAGGGAGATGAGGGACATGATGGGGAGGTCTCCTGTGCCGCTCGGTGCGCCTTGCAACCATAGAGACGGCAGTTGATTCCCAAAGTACGCACATGGCTGTGCGTTCTGCTCACACATCCGCCATCGTCGACGGCGAACCCAGAAATACACCGCGGCCTACCGCCACTACTCTGCTAGGCGAGCCTTCACTCGTGAGGAGCCGTTGGCGACCAAGGGAAGATTAGATACCTTTGCACCTTTGCGCCACCAACGAAGGCGCGCTTGTTTCAAGCCAAACTGTGAGGGGCGCTGCTTTTACTTCTGTTGTTCACTCGCACGAATCGTGGGAAGACGCGCGAGGGTAAAAGAAAGAAAAAACAAAGACAGCCGCCATTCGAATCAGCCCCTCCCCCCCTACACCTTCCCTCCTCCCCTAGCAGCGCATACTGTGGCCACCGTACGGGCCTTGATGCAGCAGCAGCAGAGGAAGGGAGAGGAGGGGGTGGGGGAAGGGGAGCAAAGGAAACTCGCCAGCGGGTGCGCCACGGCACTCACGAACATCTCTACAGGCGCCCTCGAGAGCGTCCCCCACCCCCCTCTGTCTGACATGCCACGAGAGGAAACACACCCACACACACACACACCAAAGAACCACACGTCACCGCAGGGTAAGAGAGGCAGAGAGAAACACAAAGATGATGCGGATGCAGGAAAAGCAGCAATGCAAAGGAAGTGACGCGGCTAAGTGGCCCACACTGCTTTCTTTCTAGACGTGTTCCCCCCTCCCCTCCCCCAACAGTGAAGAAAAATGGGGCGCCGACGGAGGTTCCGGGTCCGACTCGGAGAGGGGAGAGCGCGAAAGGAGCACTTAGCGCTGCGCACATCAGTGGGCCTGTGCAGCTGGCAGTGAATCAGCACCTCGCGTCGAACCTGCACCTGATTCCTGCCCTCCTGCCCCCCCCTTATGCATGCAAAGGTCTGGAGGACACAGCAGTGGGTCAAGTATGTATCAGCAGGGTCCGTCCTAGAAGGCCGTTCAGAACACAAAGAAGCCGAGCACCATACATAGCGAAGAAGCGACGCGAGGTGAGTAGGCAGGACATGCACGAATGCCGAAGACATGGAAGGGTGGGTCGGGGAAGAATGGTAGCGAGAGGCCAGTAAGCGATCGGCCAGGAGCCCCCCCGCCTCCTTAACTGCCGCCTTGGCACTTGCAGCTATACAGATTGTACACAGCCCCCCCCCCCCCCACACACATGCACACACCCGAAGACGAAACAGGAAAGAGCACGACAGCGCTATGCACATTAGAAACAGAGAGTGAGAGAGGGAAAGAGCGACTGACTGACCGACTGACAGACAGACAGAAGGAGAGAGGGGGTGGGGGAGGGGCCCAAGAAAAAAAATGATGCGTAGCCAATGAGGAGTACGACGATTGGCAAGGCGTACCGCGCCAAGCGTATAAAAACGGAAGGGGGCGAAGTAAACACACACACACACCCACGAGAAAGAGCAAAACAGATGTGCACATCGGCAGACACATACTCCATGCGGAAACATTCAGGCCAACACGCACAGGAGAAAGGCATCAAAAGAAGGCCAACAGCAGCGGCAGCGAAGTGCATCTGAGCGCTTCCGTTAGGCGAGGGATACGAAACAGCGCAATGGAAAAGAGTAACGAAAGCGCTACAAAAAAACGCATTCAACAGCGACACCGACCAACCGCAAGGGCCATCTCGCAGAACTGACAGGCATTGTAACACACGCACAAGGAGGCAGAGACGTTTTGCAAGATGCCCACTGCCATCGATACACACGCGCGCGCCGACCACAGGCACAGCATACAAATTATGCACAAAGCAAAAAAAATAAAAACCGCATGAGAAAAAAAAGAAACAGTGAGAGGGGGGCCGTTTCCTTCTCTACGGCACATGCAGGCCGAGGGGCGAACAAATACAGACGACTCAAGAGAAAACGATGGCGCAGCGGCGTGCGTGAAGCCGTCCACTCTCTCCCGCAAGATGAGCACTCGAAGGAGGAAGCGCGACTCTTCTCTTCCGTTTACGGTGCGCGTTGCAGCTTCGTCACGTGGTATTGCATCGGCAGCTGCGTGCCTGGTCCCTTTCTCGACGAAGCATTGGTGAGGCTGGCAGGCATAGCGCAGAGAGGAGCAGCTGCTACGCTTGTCTGTACACCTCAGGTTTGCCTCTCTTTAGAGACTCCAATGCCCATTCACTAAGTATAGTGGGGGCTCTGCGTGACAGGCGTAGTGGGCTAGTGACGCTTCCTATCTCTCTGCTTGGCAGAGGACGATGACGATGTTGAGGGCGAGCGGCGCTTACCATTGCCCTTAGGGCAGGAGGACGATGACGAACGCTCATTCTTATCGGCCGAAGAGGAGAGTTTCTTTTCTGCGGAGGCAGAGCAGATGGAGGAGCTGCGGGAGCCGCAGCCAACAGTGCGGCTTAGGCTCTGCCGCTTCAGCTCGCTGTTCTTCTGGCGAATTTCTCGACTTCGGTGTGTTGTCGTGGAGGCCGTATCGCTCCCATTCACGTTGGCCGAGGACTTCCGCTGCAGCGCAGGCGAAACGCCAGACGCAGGCCTCTGACGCTGAGGTACAGCCGTGGCTACCTTCGAGGAGTTACCAGAGACTCTTGCGCCAGCAGGACGAGCGGTCAATGTGGCGCTTGGGACGGCTGCGGCGGAGGACGGCGCTTGCTGCTCATACATGCTGCTGGCGCTATTTGCCGCGTACATGGAGTACCCCGCAGTACTGGCGCCACCTTCGTTGAGGCCACCACCCGTGAGAGCAGGGGCGGAGGCGCTCATGTTGCCAGCGTACATGCTGCTGCCGTTGTACATCGACTCTTGCGCCACGAATGGCTCCTTGGCATCGGTGACAGACGCCATCGTGTTGTAAAGGCTGTTCGGAGCGTAGGCAGAGGAATCTCCAGGCTTGGAGGACGCGTCGGAGAAGCCAACGCCGCGGCGTGCAGTAGTGGCAGACGGCGACGTGCTTGTCACACCGCCGTTGATCACCAGCTTGGCTGCCGACGGAAGCGAGGTAGACACTTGGCCAGCACGGGTCGCTGGAGGCTGAGTAGAGGAGCTTCGTGTAGGAGCAGCTGCCGTCTCAGGCCCACAAAAATTCATGACGCTGTCCGTGTCTTGCTGCTGCGGCGAGGGGGACTCCTGCATCATGAGCTGTGGCTGCTCAAGCGGGGAGGCCCACTGCGCACCCGCGCAAGAGGGAATACAGCCCATGGCCTGCATCTGCATCATCTGCATCATCTCCATCTCTTGCATCTGCATCATGAGCATCTGCTGCTCCTCCATGCGCAGCATCATACCCATGTCGTGCACGGCGCCGCGCTTCATTTCATAGGCCGCCATGCGCTCCAATTGATCCTCAGCCGGGCGGAACATTGCAGGAGGCGGGAGGAGGAGCGACGGTCTAAAAACGCTTCTCGGACGAGGAGGAGAGGCGCTGATACGTGTGCGGAGCCCGCAGATAATGCCGGAAGCTGAGGAGAAGACGTCCCCTGCACACAGACACAACCGTCGGTAAGGCTCCAGCGGGGTGGGTCTGGGACACAGCAGGGAAAGAAAAAACGAAATGACGAGGGAGGCAAAGAGATGTCGAAGCAGGAGATGAGCTCTGTGTACGTGTGTTCACGAAAGAGCGACAGGTGCAGAGAGAACATACGAGACGTGAAGCGCTGACGCGCATGCGTGCTCGTGCTTGCATCTCCAGGGAGACGTCGCGTAAACGCAGTCGGCGGGCCGTTGGGGTGCTCAGCACATTACCAGCAAAAAAAACGAGCATCATAGACGTAGGAAAAATAAGGCGCGTGGTTTCACTTCTGCGCCCAACGTCTTCCTACTCTCCGCCCTACACACAGGAGTGCCACCCGACCGCCTCGCATGCCAGCCGCCCCGCGGTGCACCCCTCGCAGTGTCGCTGGCTTGGGGAAGGGAAGGGGGGAGGAAAGAGGCCCCACACGCTAGTAGGCAGAGCGAGATGCGCTCGGGTCACCCCGGGCCCTCTCTGCCCACCACATGGACGGCACCGACGCGCTCAGTGCTGCAGGTCGCTTCGACAGAACGCCACGCGCGACCTCACGGCCGACAACCGCAGCGATACATCGCCCCGGCTTCGCCACATGCACGGGCCACAGGCCCCGTCAACAGCAGATCTGATTCGGCACTTGACGGTGGGATAGGAGGGTGAGTGAGAGAGGGACTTCGTGGCTTCCTCCGCCACACAGAGAACAGGGCGCCGCGCCTTGCTGCCCGGCACTGAAATGTTTTCGCTGTCACCGGGAGTAGGGATGCTTGAGGCGAGTACCCCTTTCCGCAGAAAAGGAGCCTGAGGAAGTGAACACGCCTCTGTGCATTGTAAATGGGCTCTGCATAAGTGGCGTATGTTTGGGATGGCGATACTCATCAGCAACGCCGCTGAAGTGAGCACGAAGACTGGGCAGTGACTGATGACCACTCCCCATCGGAGTCAGTGGAGGATACTCAACGGCCCGCTATACCAGGTAAAGGCTGTGATACTCCCGCCCTCGGTCATAGTATTCGCTGAGTGCCCACGCTGAAACAAATTGCGGTGGTGGTGGTTGGGAAGAACCACACAACCGCCACCACCGCACCGCCCCCGCGCGCACCAACACCCACCGACGTGTATACATATACACCACAATACCAAAGTGCTCGAAGAGGACAGATCGGAGGCACATAGGAGAAGGCATGAGGAAGCTCCAGACATACCCAGAGAGAGAGTGGGAGAGAGAGACAGAGCATTGGCACAAAGAGATGTGCAGACAAAATGAAGAAGAAAAGCGTGCCGATATGTAATGAATAAATAAATTAATGCGAAGAGGCATTCAGCATCGACACTGTGGAAGGGAGGGAAGGGGGAGGGGCAGGGCCCAACACATCAGCGTGTGAAGGGGCAAATCGTACGAGGGGAGGGGGGAGAAGAGGAAAGGATGGGGAGAGGGGACGAGAGGGAGAGAGAAAACAGAACAGAAAGAAAGCGGTTACGAAGTGTGAGGGCACACGAACATATATTGCCGACGCTGTTCGTTGTTTTCTTTCCCCTTAAATAGGCTTAGTATCGTAGGTATGTGCTCGCTTCCTCGCTGCCCCCGCCCTTTCCGCCTCTACTGTATTCCGCTCACGCTCGGGTGAGCGGCGACGAGGCGTGAGAACAGCAGACATAGGCAGACCCAGAGGGGACGAGGGCGAGTGAACAAAAAAGAGGAAGGGGCAGAGCGAAAGCACAGCCGTCAATAGAAAAAGGGCGGACACCCTGAGCAAAGGGGCGGGTGAGGGAGAGGAAGAGCGGTGCTATCACCGACTGGAGAGAAGGCGAAATGAGGGCACACGTAGTTCACGCGCCACATAGCGCACACTCACGTATTACCCCCTACCCCCCAGCGGTGAAAACAAAGAGAAGTAACCACGATGAGCGCAGCGGGTGTGAGGGGAGGGAGGGAGGGAGGGGGGTGAAGGGGCAGAGGTCAGAGCGCCAAAGCAGATGAGGCTGTGGGGGAGAGAGAGGGCGCCTGACGTTCCTCAGAGGAAGAGGGCGTGCCAACACCAAGAAAAGCCGCAGAGGGTACAGCACACATGCCACACAAAAAAAACGTCCACAGATCCGCAAACAAACAGACAGAGGCGCAGCCGGCAAAGGGAAACGGCGTAAGGCAGCCAAATGGGGGAAAGAACAAAAGACACTATCTGGCACCCAACGTCTTCCTACTCTCCGCCCTACACACAGGAGTGCCACCCGACCGCCTCGCATGCCAGCCGCCCCGCGGTGCATCCCTCGCAGTGTCGCTGGCTTGGGGAAGGGAAGGGGGGAGGAAAGAGGCCCCACACGCTAGTAGGCAGAGCGAGATGCGCTCGGGTCACCCCGGGCCCTCTCTGCCCACCACATGGACGGCACCGACGCGCTCAGTGCTGCAGGTCGCTTCGACAGAACGCCACGCGCGACCTCACGGCCGACAACCGCAGCGATACATCGCCCCGGCTTCGCCACATGCACGGGCCACAGGCCCCGTTAACAGCAGATCTGATTCGGCACTTGACGGTGGGATAGGAGGGTGAGTGAGAGAGGGACTTCGTGGCTTCCTCCGCCACACAGAGAATAGGGCACTGGGCCCCAGAGGTACCACATCCACCAAGAGGTGCGCGAAGGGAAAGGGGGTAAGAATAGAGCGAATCAAAGGGGATGAAGGGGAGGAGGCACGGTGAGAGCGACAAGACATGTGCGCGTGGGTGCCACAGCAACGGCAGTACGAACACCTCCGCACACAAAGCCCCGTGTGGCTGTGGGCACAGCGTTTACACAAACGACGTAGACATACACGCACCGAGCACGAAAAAGGAAAAGGAGCCTGCGAGGGCGGCGAAGTCAGCAGGAAGCTCCGGGGCATTATATATACACATACGCATATTTCTGGAAGGCCATGGGCCTCCATGGTGACGGAGCACGAGTACCGGTCGACCTCCTTGTTACGGTGATGCTGAGCAGGAAAAAAAAGGGAGGAAGAGGGAGGAAGCCGGAAACGCTATCAGAAGCGTGATGATCCTGCACAAACACATACAAAGCCAAACAAGCAACGAAAAAAGGGACAACACTGGGCGTAACGATGCGGCGCACCGGAGCAGGAGGATGAGCTCTTCTTTCGAGCCTGCATAGAATGGAAGGGGCGAGAGGGGAAGGAGGAGGCAATGGAGCAGTAGCAAAGGTGAAAGAAAGGGGGAGGGGGAGGGGAACATCCGCGAGCGCAGCACGTCGCCTCTCCCCCTTTCTCCCGCAAAGAAAAAAGGAAGTAAAACCCCCGTGAAAGCATTCGGCGCCCTTTTGATTTTTTTTCACCCCCTCTCGCGTGCATGCGTGCGCTTCGCGCCCCGTTTCTTCGATGTGTGGGGCGACACTACATGGAAGCAGATGGGCAGCTGTTTCACTGCTGTAAAGGAGGTGAGAGACACAGCGGAGGCGGAACGGTGCGGACAGAGAAGCGGCGGCAGCAGCCTCAACGACACGCGACCTCAAAGTGAAAAAAAAAAAACGCACGCGCATTTTTGGCAGTGACAATGACGAAAGGCAACAGAAAGAATGAAAAGAGGCACACAGAGGGGGGCGAAGGGCGATAGAGAGAGGCAGGCAGACAGACAAGCGCGCCTAAAAAAAGCACAATCGACGAAGGCGACGTCGAGGGGACCACACAAACGTACACACACACATAGATAAGAAGACCACAAACAAAAAATAAGAATACAGACAAAGAAAAACACAGAGCCAACGACTTACACACACACACATAGATAAGCTCAGCCCTAAACACAACAAAAAAAAACAGTCATGGCTCTCTCTCAAGGAAAGACCACGGATAGCGTCACAAGAGGAGGTGCGAGGGAGGGAGAGAGAGGGGAGGCGCGAGGGAGTCTCTGAACGCGACACCGCTTCTCTATGCCACGGGGATGTTTTCCGGACCACTCGCAGAGTCTACAGACCAAATGGCTGCCATCTCGACTGATGCCGCCCACGCAAGGCATTCCACTGCTTTGGCTGCATTTGAAGAAGCGCATGACACCCGATGCAGAGAATCCGATCGACGAATGTGCCACGCACATCGAATGCCGTGACAGAAAACAGAAAGGATGCAAAGGTCTGCGGCGTATGATGAAGTGAAATGGTGCTGACAGAGGAGGGAGCAGAGAGTTAGCGCCGACATGTACGCCACCAAGGCAAAACATGAACACACCACGCACCGTGCAAGGCTACTAGCCGATGAAAGGCGAAGGTGAGGATCGAATGCACAAACAATGAGGGGACGGCATACACACTTACCCTCTGCGTGTGCATGCGTGCTCGTGCGAGTCACCCCCTGCGCTTCCCCATGCTCCTTGCCCTTTCTTCCCACGAGCGTGACAAAGTCATGCTAAATAACTGGCCCCTGACAGTGAAGGTGCTACCAAGTCACCATCAGCTGTCCCCGCACCTGTGTGTGTGTGTGCGATGGAGAGGCTCAATGCTACTTGTGTAAACAAGCGCTAGTAAGCGACAGGTGAGATGACGGGTCACGATAGGAGGATGAGAAACAGGAGACACACAAACACATAAACAAGCGGAGAAAGAAGAAATGCACCGTAGCTTTCAATGCAGAGGTAATGAGGCAGGACAGCGCACGCACCTGCCCACCGAGTCATCCACAGGGAACCACGTACGCTACCAAAGAGGGGGACACTGTACGTAGCACTCGAGAAAGAGACGTGAGGGGAGGAGGAGGACTCAGCGCAGAAGAAGAAAATCGTGCGGGCCATCGCATGCACTAGGCGCCAACATGCACACACACACACAAGAAACGAAGCGAAAAGCCACTCAACAACAAAAAAGGACGAGGCCAACCTCCACAGCACATGCGAAACTGACCGGTCAAAGGAGCGAGGCAGTATGCGCAGCGCGCCTCTCTGCGACTAACGCTTCGGGCCTCGCCTCCTCCTGTACCCCCTCTGCGCCTTCATGGCCAAGGAGGCACGCGTGGCTCAACGCTTTTTGCCTTTTCGTCCGAGTCAACTGACGCCGCTGGCCAAAGAGTGTATCGGGCCAGCAGACAGACGAGACGGAATAGAGTGGGAGGCACGAACTGGCGGAGGGTCCAGGGAGAGAGGGGGGAGAGGCGGAGGAGGGAGAGAGCGGCTGCATACAACGATCCCATACATGGAGCGCCAAAGCAAGTGAAAGCAAGTGCATCGAGTGACGCAGCGGAGGCTCGCTTTTTCGACGAAGACGCCCTACTGGACGCCTCCCTGTGTGAGCCGTTCGTGATGCAAAAGACGCTCCGGTGCATTTCCCTTTTGCGCGCACATGTGCCTGTTTGCCCGGCACCCCTTCTGGGGACTGAGCATGAGTGAGAGTGCCGCGCACGAGGTGTTGCGTTCTCACTCGTAAACCCACGCATGCGCGGAGAGAGAGAGATTTACACACAACTACACACCGACACCCTTCGGAACGCTGAGCACAGATCAACACAACGCGCCTGTCGAGACGCTGGTGTCCACTAGACGCTCCTCTTTGACACCACCCGCTTGGTGCCTCCACCGCATAGTGCCAAAATCCTCTTCTTCAGTGCCGCGCTGAGTGCCGAACCGCTTTCCTCACATGTGCTGGAGAGGGGTGGGTGGTCCATTTTGCAGGAGGCGGTGCTTGGCAAAGCGATTCCGGATGCCGATGACTCAGCGACAGTCAGCAGCACTGAGTGTAGGCTCCTGTCGGCAGGCGCGGGTGAGGAGTCCCGTAGCGGCAGAGGGGTGGGCAAAATGGCGCACGCAGGCATGTGAGGTTTCTCGATCAGGTGCTGCTGCGCAGCCATAACGAGCTCGTGCTGATCTTCCTGGAGCCGGTGAAGTTTGTTCATCGGCAGCAACGGTAGCTGCTGTTGCTGTCGCGCCACCATGGGCGTCGCGAGAGGTCTGAGCTCCATCTGCAACAGCCCCTTTCGTGGCGGCTCTGGTGGCGTGTTGATGCTCACCGAGCGCTTTCGTCCTGACCGCGGCAAACTTCTTCGTGGGCCGGCCATTTCCACCTTTTCCATTATCGAAGTCTCCGTGGCAGAGTCCGCCTCCGTCGTCGGCGATAGTGCCGCGGGGTGCCGCGACTGCTTCCTGCCTTTCATAGCGGTGATCGCCTTGCGAGCATCCGCTTCCCCCAGCTCGATGCTCGAGTTCATCCAGTTCTCGTGATCCACGTAGGCGCCGGGGTTCCTGGATCCGTCAATGGCTTCGGTGGTGCGGTCTGCCTCCTTCACCACTGGCGTGCTGCCCTTTCCACACCCGCCGCAGAGTGAGGGGTTCGAAGAGGTGCTACCGGAGGTGTGCTGCGAGCGAATCAGCGACGGCAGAGAGCCGTCGCTGTCGAGTGAGCTGAAGCTGTTGAAGACGATACGGGTGGACGACGAACTATGGCGAAGGTCGCTGACGGCAACACCGATCTCGGCATCGCTACGCGAGCACCCAATCGCGTCCAGAGTGTCGGAGCGGATGGAAGGCGGGTCGCTGTGATCAGCCAAGATGCGCTGGCGGATCGGCAGCATCTTCGGTGTGGAATCGGGGTCGCTGATGACCGGTGGGGGCGATTCGTGCGCTGCCAGAGGCTGACAGTGCCGCGGCGATGCAAACGTCGGAAGAGGCATGCTCACCTTGCCATCTGAGAGGCGCTGCGTTCGCGTAGGCACGGGTGGCAAGCGCCTGGGCAGAGCAGCGGAGGCAGGAAGGTGCGTTTCCATGGTGGCCTCTCAGCGAGCCGAAACTGGGTGTGTGTGAGAGATGAAAAGCCTCGACGTCTTGTACAGAAGAGATGCGGGTAGGTATTGCCAGCGCGCACTGTCTGCCAGAGGAGCACGTGTGACAGACGGTATGACCGTTCTGGAGGGGTGCAGGGAGGTGCGCACAGCTGTACCCCTCTGAAGAGCCTTAGGCCTGTTGGGTAAGAGAGGCGGCAAAGCAGAGAGAGGGGGAAGGGGCAGGGGCGGCGACAGAAGCAACGACTGCTTGGAGAACAGGACTGAAATGGTGAGTGGAACATGAGCACTCTAATGACCGCGCATGCGCGGGTGTGTCCGATGCCTCACCAGCGGAGTGAAGGGTGAAAGAGGAGGGGATGCCGATGGGCAGGAGAGTGAGACGGTGGAGCATGTCGCCTGCAAACGGCGAGAATCTCGTGCATGGGTGCTGTACAGCTGTGGGCGAACCGACCAAATGTCGCGAAGAGCAGCGGTTCGCGCAAAGAAAAGATACGCACACACGCACTTTCGAAGAGGGTGCCGGTAGGCGGGTCGCCGCGCCGCGCGCCCGTCTCATTCGAGGCAACGGCGCGGCCGGCAGCTGTGTTCACATGTCTCGCAGAAATGGGGAAACACGTCGATAGGGGCATGCGCCTATCCACTGTCTAGAGCCAAAAAGGAGCGACGACAGACAGCTGGAAAGAAGCGTAGGAGACGCCACAGACGCATGCACGCACATACACACACACACACAGCGGTTACCGCGGCCATAAAGAAGTGCGCGCCGGAGAGAGAAAAAAGCGAGAACGAAGCGCACAGAGTTACGCTGGCGGTGTTATCAGAGGGGAAGAAGGGGGAAGGGGGCACAGAACACGCAGAAGAGAGGCGGCATGGTCGGTGGAGCGCGAACGACGCGATGGATCGACCACGCACCGTGGGCTTTATCTCGATCTTCTCTCCCTCTATTTTTTTTTGATCGCTGCTTCGCTTTGCCGGAGGACCGTGGGAGAGGAGGAAGACGAGAAGAGAAAGTGCGTGGGAGAGTGAGACGTAAGTGCCGAGGAGCGAAAGAAAAGAGGCGAGAGATAGAGAGAGAGAGCAGACATCAGGTGCGGAACAGTGCTGTCTCACAGAGACGGGAGGCAGCGAGGGGGGAGAAAGCGAAAGGGACGGATGAGAGAGAGAGGACGAAAGAAGAGAAGGCATCACGGAAATACAACACAAAAGGGAAGGGGCAGGACAATGCAAGCACAAACACATACACATAGATAAAAGGCAAAGCGAGAGAGGATGCCCCTCGAGTACGAATATATATATAGAAAAAAACACGTTTAAGAGGCTGCGGCGTCACATGGACTACGACAGATCGAGGGCAGTGAAGGGGAAAAAGAAGAGAGAGAAAGAGAGAGAGCCATACAACAACATCGCTGAATAGGCAAGCCATAAAGATTAACGGGTGTGGCAACTCAACGACTTGGCAAGCAAAGCGGGCGATGGCTCATGCGCATCTGCAACGCTTTACTCCCCACCCGAGAACAACGAAAAAGGCACGATAACAAAGCAAAAAAAAAGTCGATGAGAAGTACGCATCATGCCGCCTCCCCTCCCCTCTACTCCTGTGAGCGACAAGAGAGGGACTCACTTCACACTCTTTTTGGGTCGGCGGTGCATGCGCAAGGGGTCGGGAGTGGCGCACGAGTTACAGGAACTCCGACGCTGAGCGAAGTGTTTCACTGCTGCCTTGATCGCCGCCTGGGAACGCTGCAGCAAGCTCGGCAGTCGCCTCTCATCCCTATCCGGCGAGACCGGAATAGGTGGGCGCTTCAGACGTTCTCGAATCGACGACCATCGAGACTGGTGACGAGCTTCGCAGCCGCTCAAGAGCTGGGGTGGCGAGGGCCTCGCTGCGAGACTGCTACGGGTGGCAGATGCCACAGCGGCGACCATCTCCATGGCGTCTTCGGTGTCCTCAAAGTCGCCCATCGCGATCGAGCGGAGGCCCGCCGCGCCTGAAGAGGGCTCCCACCCCGGTGATGCGGTGGCCAGCGGAGTCAGCGCCTCGGTGGATCTCGGCGACTCACTGACGGTCGACTCCCCATACGTGCTACTGGCGAGGCCGTAACCTATTGGAGGCTCCTCCTTCGTGTCATTAGGCATAGGCCGCAGCAGTCTTGTGTAGGCAAAGCGCCGCTGCAGGGTAAGCATTGCACGCCTTCCCCACATCCCGACCGAGTGGTCCGCCTTGCGCGGTGTCGGCCCGTGCACTGCGGTATGCCGGCTTCGGAAGAGCGAGGCGCGCGACGAGCCTTCGACGCAGAGCGGGGGAGAGACAGCAAAAAAGCTAACAGCGATTGGTGTCGAGGGGCGCATATACTCGTACTCTGCAACTGACGGGTCCGTCGGCGATGGCGACAGGTTCGTTGGTGTCCCCCTCAGGACAGCAGTTCGCTGCCGCGGCGTTGGGGTCCCTTTACTCTCTATCGATGGCGTTTGCGATCCCCAAAGGGCGCTGCTGCCCATGCGGTCTTCCACCGCACCGAAAAGGCCGTTCCGCCTCGTCTCTTCGCTGTTGCCCACTCGGCTGGCAGCGCGCGCCTCACTTTCCGGCGGCGACGTCTGTGTTGCATAGAAGCAGCTGCCCATACGACACTCTATGCCCGTCGTTGGCGCCGTTCGGTGGGTGGGCACCCGCGCGGCCAATTCCTCGTCCACGGGCAGAGGATTCGCGCCGCAGCTCTTGTCTTCTGCAGCGTCGTCCCGGCACATCAGCGAGAGTCGGTCCAGCGACGGCGTGCGGTAGAAGGTATGCGTACCATGCGCGAGATCAGAAGCGATTTGGCCCACCTCATTTTCTTCCACCACCAGCGGTAGCGCGCGTGGGGCACGTGGCACGCTTGCGCTGCTCTCGCACTTGGTGCGGCAAGGACCTTTCAGCGGCTTTGGTCCCCTCTGCGCGGAATCGGTCACCATGCCACTGCCCTTCACCCGCGAAGCCGCCCTCTCCGCCCTACTAACATGGGATTCTAGCACTGGATTAGGGCCTCCGTGGAAGATGTACACGGCGCCGTGGGGCCCATTAGGTGGCACGGCTTTCGTTGACCGGGCGCCAAAGTCGGTCGATGGCGGCCGCGTTGGTGTCGACGGCACTGCCTCAGCCGCCACCTCAGACGCTTTATTCACCAAGTGCTTTGTCGGCTTGCTCTCAGGCATCCGAAGCTGATGCACCGCCCACGGCAGCATAGCGGTGCCCTCCATGTCTTTGTCCATCACGAAGCGCAAGGAGGGATCGCTGTCTTTGCGCGGCGGGTGGTGGGCGCGCGGCTCCGACAAGGAAAGATGCTGTGAGCCCCCCGCTGCCGAGAGCATATGACCGCGGGAAACGCAGCCGTTTGCCTGTTCGCGTCCAATTACGCCCGCGCCGCCGCCGTTGGCGCTGACGGACGCGGGTGCCGTGCATGGTGCCGCCTCCGCCGGAGACCGCCGTGGGGTATGCGGTGGCTCGTACTCGAAGTCGAAGAGCGGCGGCAGCGCACGAGGAAAACCGCTGCTCTTCTGCAGAATGGACGGCTGCGGCGTCACCGCTGCCGTTACCGTAACCATTTGGGCGCGCAGAAAGTTGCTGTAGTCCACGTTGCCAGCGGGCTCGCCTGTAAAGCGTACGCAGGGGGCACGGCGACAGTGACGCCCCCTTAACGGGGTGGCCCTTGCAGAGGTGAGGGGAGCGCCGCCATCTGTCTTGTCCGACACTTCGGGGAGCGGAGACGGACTCGATGACGGCCCGTCGACCGTGCCTGGGCCGTAGCCACCTCTCTTGTATCGATTCGCATTTCGGAAAGGCACCGGTGGCCCGACTTGCATGCCGGCAGCGTTCACCGGGACGCAGTACCGCTGCTTGTTGTGCAGCACGACGACAAGCCAAGCCGGTGTCGTGTCCATGAGGAGGATGACGTAGAGGGTCGTTTCGTGTAGCGGAGAGAGGAGAACTGACGATGACGCCACACAGAAGTTCCCGCACGCAGTGACAGCAAACAATGGAAACGCGGGCGTCCCTCCCCTCCTCGCCCCAAACGAGCATTGAGCGCCGCGAACTTCTCAAAACACGGGAAGGAAACTGAGACGCGACAGCCCGATAAACGCGCGTGTGTGTGTGTTTGTGTGAGCGAGGGGCGCAATAAATGTGATGGAGGAGGAGTTGAGAGTGAGTACCGAGGCAGGGCATACGTTGGGAAAGTTCCGCGTCGCACTCTCGACATGCAGCACACACAAAAAGACCGGTTTGCCTTGGTGGTCGACGACCTCAAAGTCGATGAGACTGTGTGATTCCAACACGCACATCGAGTCGCATGCCGATATGTGAGATGGACAATTTTTACATAATGAGGCGGCGTACTCCAAGAGGGGAAGGCCGATCGGAGGAGAAAGACAGGCAGACAACAAAGAGGGCGAACAAGACCGCACAACATGCACACGAAGCGCAGGGGGTGGGGTTGTAGTTCCGCACAAAACGAAGGCAGATTCAGACGGGCTTGTGAGTGACCCTCTCAACACAACTCGGCAATACCCGCCGCTCCACGGGCAGTATGCTCTCGAGAGCGACGGAAATGATGCGACGAGACGTGCTCGAGAGGTCACATTTTCTCGAGAGGCGACAAGACGATGAACACTGTTACGTCGCTCAGAAGCAAAAAAGAAAAAGCAGAAAAGCGCACGCAATTGAATTGAGCGAAAGAAAAAGCAAAGTTGTACGCTTCTCCTTATCGAAATTCAAAAATGCCCTTCACCGTGCTGCTTGGCGGCAGCTTCAGCACCTTACGTTTTGCGGAATCGCCCGTGTAGGCGGTGGGGGAGATCAGCTCGTTGCTGTACTTGGGCGGAACTCCCGGCCGGTTTGAGATGGTGATGTGCGGTATGGGGTTGGCGCAGGGGAAGTGTGCGTCGTCACGACGTACGACGACCGCCACCCCATCGGCGTCGCCGACGACGAACTCCAAAGTGAGCGTCACAGACTGGCCAAGGAGCTTGGCCAGCTCGACAAGCGTCACGGGGTCCATCTCACCACCAAAGTACTTTGTCGTCAGATGAAACTCAGTCTGCACCACCTGTGCTGTTGTAAAATCCGAAGGAACCAGGCTGAGCAGCTTTGCCACATCCTCTTTGCCCCGTATGCCGATGCAGGCGTACGTCGGGACATGCGGGAGGTCGCGCAGAAGCGATTCGTATTGGCGAGCCAAGTCGATCGCCTGGCCGACGTCGGTGTCCGTGACGGCCGGCAGCGTGTGCGTACCGTTTTCTTGCAGCTTTTCCCACATCATCTGCAGCATATCATCGAGGGGAGTTGTAATGTCAAGCACGAGTACCACCTCTCGCCGGTCCTTTGGCACCTCGCAGGCCCGCACAGCTGTGCGCACGAAGCTGCGCGTACTCTTAATCTGCGTCTGGCGCTCCTTCAACGTGAGATCCGGGTCCACGTAGATGGTTCGGTGCCCCTTCCCACGCCCAAGAACGCGGGCGATGCACACCTTGTACAAGGCGCTCTCCCCATCGGGGTGAAACCACGTCACCGTCAAGCTTAGCGGTAAATCGTCGTAGTCGTGATTCATGTCAGCGTCCAGGTTCATCTTGTCGATGATCAAGTGCGTCATCTTTGGCTTTGCCTGCGTGGCCTGCCGCAGCGCGGCGAGGAATTTGTTGCGGCTGCCACACTCGTCTTGATTCACCCAGCGGGGGCGGTACTCCGCTTTTTGCAGTAACACGTAGAGAGCGCGGCTCAAGACAGACTTGCCACACCCCTGTGGTCCAACGAACTTGACCACATCGAAATCTAGCGCTCTACCACCCCACTGCAGCGGATCAGGCTGGTACTGTCCGCACGCATCGTACAGCTGTGGGTCGGCGTCCAAAGCGGCCTGGAAGTCTTTCTGGAGAGAGAGCCAATCATTTCGCAGCTGGTCCAGCTCGTCACGCCGCGCATGCGGCGTGAGGCGCTGAGTCATCTGCAGCCACGACGCAAAGCGCAGCAGCCATGGCATGCGGCTCGCCTCCCACTCATTCAGGCAGTCCCGCACCTCTGGCTGCTGCTGGTTCAGTCTCTTCTGGAGTCGCTCCTGAAGAGCCTTGCCGAAGAGCTTGTGGTTGACAATGGCCTCCCGTGTGGCGCGCTCCATGATGTAGAGGTAGGACCTTACCTCCCACATTCGCATTACCTTCCCGTCCGCGTTGGCGCCGTACATCACGCATCTCCCCGAGTCCATGCGTTTGTGGATAGAGTCCAGAAGCTGCACGTAATCAGGTGAGTTGTACAGCACTGGACCGCTGTAACTGGCGAAAGAGAGGCCGACGCTTGCGTAAAGTGCCTCCGCTTCTGCCACAGGGAGACACAGGCCGTCCTGCATCGAATACGGCGGTGCCGCATGCGGCGCACTCGCGGCACCTTTAGGCGAGTGTGCTTTATGCGCCTCCGTGGCCTTACCGCTGGAAGGAGCGGTGCGGCAAGCAGATGCGGTCTCAAAGGCGCGCCCGTGAAGCGTCACGGCGTAGAACCGCAGCTCCTTGACGGCGTCGTCGTTCATGCGAGGCTGACTGTCTGACAGTATAGCGGTGAAGCAGCTCGTCCACATGTTGCTGCGGAGAGTATCGTGAAACAAACGCACCTGCGCTGCCGTCAACGTGCCAGATGGCACAACGCTCGCACTGGAGTTGGTGGGCGACAGCGCAGCCGTTCCATCGATCGACCATCCACGACCGCGTGGGAGCATCGCCTTCCATAGCCGAGAGATACGGACGGCGTGCGAGTAGCGGCAGCCAAGTTTGCTGTAGTAGCGCAGACACTTTTCGGAGACGTGGTAGTCGAGCACAATATGTACACCGCTGCTTCCGATTACCCAGAAACGGCGAGCAATATCATCGTCAGAGACATCACTGTTCGTGCCAGCGGGCGACGAAGGCTCTCCCTCGTGCGCGGGAGGAAGAAGAAAGGCGGAGAGGTGCCCGCACGCCCCGTTTTCTTTCTCCATAGAAACGACGGTCTGCACAGCATCCGGGTAGCCATAGGGGCTACCATCGGAGCCGAACTTGCGCAGCCCGTTCACAGCCCCGACGAGCACGTAGGCGCTCGTGCCGCTTGGCGAGTCCGCTTTTACGTAGACGCGTGCATTACCTTGCGGCACGCACTCCCACACGTCACGATGCTGACTGTAGACGGGGTCGTCCATTCCACAAATCTTGCGCTCCACAAGAACGAACTCGCGCTGGGGAGCGGCAGCCAAAGCAGACGGGGGAAGATGGAACACGCAGCTCGCTTCGCGGCATCGGCTCACGTGGGGGAGGCTTGTCTCGAAGGCGTTGGGGATACGGAGTGAGTCGGCGGTGCGGTCCGTTTCTGTGAAGCGGCCCTTTGCTGCCCCTTTACCGCCCAATTTCTTCTGGGAGGTGGCCGGTCGTCGGCTGCGTCGTGAGCGCCCTCCCCCGCTGGCCTTCGGCTGGCCATCTCGTTCGGGACTTCTGCGGAGAGAGCCGCTCATGTATGGTGAGTACGCGCCAGTCCAGAGCACACGGATATAATGTAAAAAAGGCTGCCAGAAAGATGAACGTCACTGATCTGCGCTGTCACGTCACGGGGCTTGGAGGGCAGAAGAGAGGCGAGAGGGAGGGCAGACGCACGTAAGCATTCAGGTTGCCTTCCACCAAACATATAAATGCCCGTCAGTGAGCGGAGGGCATCGGTGCCGTGATGGCAGAAAGAAAAAGGAAAAACAGCGGCAGCGATGGAAGGGAGCCTTGAGGCTCGACATTCCCCATAGGGGGTAGAGGTGCTACGCGCAGCACACACACACGGGCCGATACGCGCACTGACACGGAGCGAGGCAAAGCTGCACAAAGCGGATCATTCACTGAGGGATGCCCACTAATGCGCAGACATCCGATGAAGTGGGTCGGTCTGTGACTAAAGCCACGCCATCCTCAAGACACCGGCGTCTCCTCGGTGAACTGTTTGTTTCGTCACCCCCCCATGCAGTCACTTTTTCTTCTTTTTACGGCCAATGAGAAAGCAGTGAGAACGCCGTGCTGCTCATTTCTGCGGCATTCATCGTACTGCTATGCAAAAAACCTGTCCACTCTCAGCCATCCAGCATAAACATCAGCTCCGATGTGTCTTCCTCTCCCAAACAACCTGCCACGGGCTCCATCGCGCCCTGCGACGCGATCGTGGGCGCATGCAACATTGGTGCGCCAGCCCACTTCCCTGCGCACCGCCCCTGACCCACACTCCGCCCACCAACACGCCTCGCGCGTGAGGCCGCTCCACCTGTCGCGCGTCGCTCGGGGGCGGCTCAAGTCCCCCACACCGACTGGCAGAGTAAGAGCCGGGCGAGACACATGCGAGCCCCGACAGCACCTCGACCATCACAGGGATAGCAGACGCGGTTTCTCTGCTGCGTGTGGCTCCAATGCAACGCCGCCCACGACGCCAGCACCGACGTCAGCAGCAGCAGCACGTCGCTCTGACTTCGCACATGACGTAGGCGCTTGCCCCTGACACCACCAGAGGAGGAAGAGGCGCACAAGTGTAGACTGGTGGTCAAGGGCAGGCGACGCCGTGAAGCGGGGGATGGGGGGAGGGCGGGGCGGAAAGAAAAAGGGAGCACTGCGGAGTGCGCAAGACGGCGATGCCGAAACAAAACAAACGAGGAGGCGAGGAACCGTCACAGAAAAGCTGACCACCGCTTCGAACGGCGCGGAGCGCTTTTGCGACGGTTTCGAAGCGTGACGGTTCGTGTGTGTGCCTTTGGGGGAGAGGGGAGGGAAGGCGAAGGAGGGGAGGTGCCGCCGTGGGGAAAGAAGGAGAGAGAGACCGAGAGGTGCTCCGTGGGGCTGGCAAGCACACAAAATGTACGGGGGGGTGCCCGTACAAACAACAGGCAGGGAAGCTGATGAAAAGGCGCACATAGGAGGCCTCGCCGTGCGTCACAGAAAGGCGTCAAGACACTCATACGCGAAGAAGAAAACAGTTTGCGACAGCTCCACGACAAAGACGTCCAAAAATGCTCGCATGCATCCAATCATAGCTGAGTCAGGGCTGCCGAGAAGATGGCGCCCTGCCGTCGAGTGGCGCCATGCGCATCAAGAGAGTTGGCTCGAGGAAGACGTCGGCCAGCCCTCTGGCGCGCTGCTCTGCCTGCGTGTCGGCTTCCCCCCTCCGTCGCTTCCCGCCGCTTCATTGCAGCAGGCGGCGCGCTGCGTCGCCATGCTCATGGCAGCTGCCCCGCGTCTGCCCCCCACCCGGACTGCTGCACGGGATGCCGCACATGTCGCACTCTCCGAGGGCGGATGGGTGCGCATCACTCGCGCTCCTCGCACCCACGGATGCCTCGCTCGGACGCAACGCATCGCACCAGCTGTGCCGCGGCAGTCCATGCGCGCGGCGCACGCATGCTTGCCTCTGAGGGACTCTTTCAGGGCCGCGCCGAAATCTGCAGGCTCCCTGCCCTCGCTTTCCCTCATCGTTTCTGCTGCGTGTGTAGAGAGCACACTGAAAAAGACGTAAGCGCACACAGCGAGGAGCTGTAGCGGATTGCGGGTCAAGAAGCGTACGCGCACAGGCTGTGTATAGGTCCGACAACCCGACGGCCACGAAGTGGGAGACAGCCACGCGTACCTACCCGAAGACTTACAAAAAGGGCGCTGCTAACCTGCGCGCAGAAGAGGGAGGTGAAAAAAAGAGAGAAGGGGCCCTTTATATCACTACATGACAGCAGTAAAGAGGAGTTCGATACACATACATACAGAAGACGCCGACAGCGGTGGGGCAGGGAGGAGCGAGGAGGGAGGAGGGAGGGAGGGGGGGGAATAGGTAGCGGTAGGGTGACACCATAGAGAAATCGTCGTGTTTTCTTTCTGTGGATAGACGCTCGCCTGCCTCTCTGGTGGCACCGCGGTGCGCACGCGCGAGCAGACAACAGAGAACCGATTGTATGAGGAAAGGCGCACACATGGAAACGATCAACTCCAACACAAAAACACATTGCGGTGCTACGCAAATTCACACATACACTCACACACATGTGCACAGAGCAATGGAAAGAGTTTGTGTGCGTGTGTGTGTGGTGTCACCCTTTTTACCTCCCTGAAAAGGCACTGGCAGCAACGACGAGTACATGTGTATGTATATATATATATGTATATCTTTACGCAAAAAAATACCCTAATCAGAGTTGAGAAAAAGAAGAGAGCAGCACAGACCACATCGGAGGAATACAGGAGAGGTGAAGAACACCGGCAGAGGAAGCCGGGGAGGAATGGGGGAGGGGGTAAAGGTGACGTGGGGGAGAGGGAGGGCGAGGGAAAAGGCATCAAACACGCGGGCGAGCCTATACGCCATACGAACGATGAGTGTGTGTGTGTGTGAGGGAGAGACGGCGAGGGGTCCGCCGGTGCGACATGACCTCCTCTGCGACAGTCCCTCACCGTCTCCTCGTTGACGTGGTGAAAGATGAAGCATCGGACCCGAGAAGAGGGCGAGCGATGATGGAAGAAGAGCAGCAAAGGGGGAAAAAGGAATATGACGATGCCCACTGCACAGGAGGGCTGTGACAGCCGCCGCCTAACAAAAAAATAAAGCACACAAATACATATATATACACATATGTATATATGAAACGCGAGCGACGGGAAGGGGCGGAGGAGGATGGGGGAGCAGCCACCCCAAGAGAATAAGAAGATAGAGCTCCACAAGGCATCATTGCAGCACAGAGAAAGAAAGCCGCTCAGCTGCGTGGGCGGAGTGACGCTTTAATTACGTCCACACTGAGATTGTTGACGCAAAAATGACGGCGTACGGAAATGGGGACGTGTGTGTCGACGGGCTGGCTGAGACAATGCCCTTGTGCGGCTGCGGGTCCCTCATCGACGGCGCAGCGTGATGCACGCATGCAAAAGTTTGCGTCGGCCCGCTCTCCGAAAGCGTCCTTCGTGGAGCCGCTGTCGCTTGACTCACTCCTGGAGCAGCACATGAAAGATTCTGTCGACAGGCCGAGATGAGAGCCGCTCTCCGGCGCGTTGCGTTCGAGCCACTGCACAGTCTCACTGCCTCGGGGTGCCTCTCGAGTGAGGTCTCTGTAGCTTCGCTTTAGGCCGGCTGCGGCGCCACGCCCGAGCTGTACGCACCTACTCGTGATGCGGCGGAGCAGACTGCTTTGCTTCGGTCGGTGAGGCTGCAGCTCTCTTGAAATTCTGACACCAGACCCGCTTCCGCTGCGAGAATTGAGGGATTGCCAGCCGCTGACAAGTGAGCTGCTGTACTCCTTTTCACGAGTTGATGTCGGCACCGGACTGACAGATTCGTGCGACGAGAATACGGGGACAGGGCCCAAGGGCTGCCGCCACGTCGGCTGAGGGAAGGAGGAGTCCCGCTGCTGGTCGTTGTGTGAGATACGGATGGAGTCGGTCTCGCGTTGGACTCGAGCACCGATGGCCATAGCGGGCGGGCTGTCCTCTAGAAGGGCAGAGTTCGCAGCTCTGAGCGTGACGCCCTCCGCTAAGAGACTGCGCTCCGACGCCCTCACCAGCTGGGGATCGCTGCATGCCAGTTCACTACTGTCATACTGCTGAAGCTCGAGCAGAGAAGAAGCACCACCACCAGTGACGAAGGGGTTGGAAATCGAGAAGGACCAATGACAGCGCTGCTCAACATGACCGTTTGTGTCACCTGTGACGATTCTCGGCCCTGCTGACGCAGGTGGAAGGGGCACGTGCGCCTGATGGCGAAGAGCTGGCGGGGCTTCCCCGTTTCTGAGTGCTGAAAACTCGCTGTCTTTCCACGAAGAGTTGAGCATCATAGCTGTAGCTGGTGCTCCCGCGCTTAGCATTCTAGTATCCTGATGGGGCATGAACGTGGAGCTGCTGTCACTGGCACCGCTGCCAAAAAGTGCATCACCGGCGTATGGTGTCAGCAGCGCCTCGCCACCGTAGTCGGTTAGGTATGCAGCCATGAGAGGAGCCTGTGTGTAATACATCCAAAGGCTACCGCGCTCACTGCCCACGCACGTCATGGGGCGGTGGTAGGCCTCCTGCTGCGGCTGTGCCGTATGAAGCGAGAAGCAGGTCTCGCTGATCGACCATCTCCCACTGCTGCCCACAATTTCTTCCCGCACGCCGCCCCCGTCTCGAGCGCAGCCAGCGCTATAGGGTATCATGTGCGACGCCACCGGGGCACCCGCCCTAACAGCCACAGAGCCAGGCAGCGCAGCCCCATAAACATCACTGACCCCGTAGCTGCTGGGAGGGCTAGTGCCCCGCACGTAGGCGATGCTGGTGCGATGCGGGCTCCCGAAGAGGCCCAGTCGCTGCGCCTGCTGTGTCTGGATTGGTTTTTGGCGATGAACCTTTGCTAGCAAGCCCGAGGAAGACACACTACACACCTCCGCCACCAATGCTCTGTCTGAGAGCTGAAGTGCCGGTGTCGAGGTGCTCCGGTGAAACCTGAGTCTCGAGCCTTCTGAGGTGTGCACGCCGCCTGACGAGCTTTCAACAACTACAGAGCTGGGCAAAGAAGGGGTGAGGGCAGACAAGTGCTGCATGCTTGATGATGCAGGCGCGGCGCCGGCAGAAAGGTTGCATCGACCGCTGCTGCTTAGCAGCGTGTTGCTCCCATAGCTGTATCGACGGCTGCCGTGCGCCCCGCCTGCGCCGAGCTCGAAATCGTTTTCGTAGTGATTGGAATCGCCCCTCACCCCGTCCAACAGACTGCTGTCCTCTTTCGTGCGGCCGCCGTGTCTGCCAAGCGGGGTGGCTGCCTGAGAGACGCGCGCGTCACTGCAGCTCGCGTGAGAATACGACGCCATCCGCCCGGAGGGCGCGGGGAAGAGGGGGAGGGAGCGAGTGAAATGGGAGGAAGAGAAGACCAGCCACGCACGAAGGCGAGGAGGCGCACCTCTTCGTAAAAGCTAAAGGCGATGTGGCAGGGGAACGCGCATGCCAGTGACGTAGCAGAAGAGCGCGAAGGCACAGGAGCACCACCGAGTCATCTGCTCCCCCTCCTTTCCCCTAAACCCCAGAGAGCCGTGAGTGTGAGGACTGTTCTGTTTTCAAGTGCGTATCTGACGTCGATGCGACGTTCATAAATCGGTGATGGTGACGCGGAGCGACGAGGCAGAAGAGAGGGAAGGTGTGTGTGTGTGTGTGCCTGTGTGTCTGTGAGGGTGGTGGCTGTGATATGGGGTGGGCCTTCATATGGCTGGTGTGGCGCATGGAAGAATGGCGTGCGGGAGAAGGGGGTGCAGGCGGGCAATTGGATATGCGGGGCCATTACGCCGTGAAGACGAAGGAGGAAAGCCGTGCGCGAGCGATGGAGGTTTCCACGCGTGCGCAAGCGCAGGTGCCTATACGTTTATGCCCAACCTTTCTTTCTTTTTCTTTCTCCAACTCGTGTCAGAGGCCGCGAAACGCGCTGCGGGTCAACATGCGGTGTATCGCACGTGTCGATGTCTTCCCGCCCTCTTTTTGTGTGTTCGCGTTGCCGAAAGGCGGCTGTGCTCGTGCGGGACATGAAACGGAGGAGAAAAAACAGTTGAGGCCAAAAATGGAAAAAAAAGGGCGGCGCGCACGTGCGCGCAAACGGTTACGCCTCTGCCTTTCATCGAAAGGAGTCGCCGTTGGCGTGGGGCACCTTAGAGAGGACAGAGAAGGCAGCGCAAGGAGAGTGCGGAGAAAGAGAGACCTCCTCCGCCGCGGGAACGGCGCCATGTGGGAGAGTACTATGGACAGCGACCGAAGACACAGGCATGGAGGGCTCGAAGCTTCAGGATATGAAGTCAGCTAACCTGCCCCCCACTCATGCCAAGAGTCACAGAACGGGCCTCACCCCGCGATGCTGAACGCCGCGGCAGCAGATGCAAAGCCAGAGAAGGCAGGCAATATTTTTATGTGACAAGACGGTTGATGCCCAAGAAGGCGCCGCCTGGCCGTCCACACGCCCTCCGCTGTTTACTAAAGAAGGCGTGCCGAGGTCGGAAGTCAGCGGAGACATGTAAGCGTGTCTCCCTTGGCATGGGTGTCTCCGTGGCCATTCGCGGTGCGTTCATGAAAAAAGAGAGAGGACACGTGCGAGGGACAGCCACAACGCTGACAACAACGGAGACGTCTCCATCGCCCCCAACACGAACTGTAGCAGCGATCAACGGTGAGGGAGAGAGGGAGAGAGAAGAAGTCAGAGTCCCGCGCAGCCTCACAGTGACAACGACTGAGGGGACAGACCAAACGAGACGTTGCGCGCACGACGACGGGGCGAAAAAAATCAGCAGCAGCCCCAGTAGCGGCGACCGTGACACGCCAGAGGGGGACGGCTAAAAAAACAAAAGCAACGTGCACATGCATAGGAGCACTGAAGAAAAACGTGAGATGGAGGGGTAGGAGGAGCTGTGTGTGTGTCTGTGAAGGGAGTCGGAGGGAGGGAGAAAGAGAGACGGAGAGCCGTTGTCACGATCGCTGAGAGCGCTGATGCACTAGAAAAAAAGGAATGAAGAGCATTGCTAAAAAAACGAACTGAGGATGTACCCTCACAACAGATAAACCGAGCGAAAGAAAGCGTCGTGCGCGACGAGAGAGAGGGAGAGAGAGACAATACACATGCGAGCCCACAGACACCTGTGGTGCACCGATGATGGAGGGAGGGGCAGGAGGAGGCGAATGGAGCAGCGAAGCCAAGAACGGGAAAGAACAGATCAGCGGGTACTGCTAACAGCCTCCGGAGCTGTCCCGCAGGTCTTGCAAAGCGTGTGCCCGTGAAGGAAAGGGGAGGGATGAGGAGCTTTGGATCGGTGAACGGAAGGTTAGTCACATGAGGACCACCTGCTTCGCCTATGGCCCGCATCCTTTCGCTTCTTGCTCGAGGAGGTTAACGGGTAGTAACGAACATTCTGCACATAGAAAAAGATAAGGAACCATTAATGACGAGCTCAGGAGCGGGAGGCGCAGCAGCGCTCCAGATTGTCTATGTGCAGAGGCGACCGCACATAGGATATCAAGGGCGAGCATGCCTACACCCTAAATCGCGGCGCCGACTTCCAGGCCACGCCACGCCTACTCCTCCTGGTCTGGCGTAACGTTCGCGTAGACCCGTGGAGGGGTCGGGTAGAAAGGCGGGAGCGTTACAACCATAAGGTCACCGCCGCGGGCGGACATCAGGAGACGAGCGTCATGATGCATTACCAGCATAGGCGGCATGCCCGACGTTCGCTGCGCGAGAGCCGCTTGCCGGCCGAACACGAGCGCAGGAAACAGCGTCATCCGTGCGAGGTCGGCGGCCTGGAAGGGTGCTAGTGCCTCTCCTTGGCATGGAGCTAAGAACACAAAGCCACCTTCGGGGGGTGAACCGACACTCGGCTGGCAGAGCTTCCGCAAGACGTTCGCAGAAAACAGCGGATTCGGCCACCGGTTCCTAACTAACACGGGAGAGGGACGTGGTAAAGTTTCGACTGCGCGATGAGGGAGGGAAAGCATCGGCAGACGATGCAGCACTAGTGCTGTATCCTCGCCGCGGCTGGCGCGGGTGGTCTCACGATATGCCAGAGGGCTCGTGGGGAAAGGGGAGGCTGCAGAGACGGATGGGCAGGTGCCACCGGTGCCCAGAGGATTTGGCAAAGCGCTCGTGCCGCTGCTGCAACGGCTAATGGAATCTTCGCTATCGCTGCTTCGGTCGACGTCCTCGCCAGCAGAGCAGCTGCTCTGACCCTCTATATCCTCCGTTGCGGCTCGCCTGCGGGGCGCGCAGGGCGCACGACGCGTCGCTCTTTTGTGCTGCTGCGGTGCATCGCCCGGCTTCGCCTGCCGCGCATCATTGGGACGCGTGATTTTTCTCGGCAAATCCTCGACGCTAGACAGCCTCTTCACCTCCACTCGGCTACTCCTCGGCGAGCCGGAGCGACACCGGCTGCCGAGCTCGTTATCGCCGTCGCGACAGTAGTCCTTAGGGACCGCGTGTGTGGTGGGCCTGCGAACGAGGCCTTGACAGCCGTTGCTGGCATGCTCTCTTTGAGGACCACTGCCCTCATGAAAGCCGCCCCGGTGCCCGGGGGCTTGAGGGGGGTAGCGGCGGCTCATGCGCTGCGCCGTGGAGCGTCCCGGCACCGTTTCGCTCGCTGAGAGCGGCTCCACGGTGCAAGTCAAGCGCGCTGAGGGGCTGCGGCACTGCGGCCGTGACGATGGCGACGACTTCTTCCCCACAACCGGAGCGGTCGAGCACCCGTTACGCATGGTAGGGTGTGGGATTTCCTCAGTGATCTTCCGTTGTGGTGCTGCCTCCTGAGGCGCGCGCGAGAGCGCTGTCGGCGCTGGCAGCGGCTGCGAAGAGGGCGCCCCATCGTGTTGTGCCGCGCTAGGCTGCAGTGCTTCGGGGGGCGTTAGAGAGGGGAATACATGGCTCGGCGCTCCCTCTGGAGCTTGCTTTGGCTGTTTCTCGTGCAGATTCCCAGCCGCCCCCAGCGGATTCAACGTTGTTACCGCTACAGTTGCTGCGGTATCTGGGCCGCTGCGGGGCTGAAACGGGTCGCCTGAGTGCGGCACTGGGGGCAGTGCAAGCGAAAACATCTGCCGGCCGCTCTGCCGGGAGAGCGTCACATATTCCTGCTGCGTCAACTGAGAGCGCTCCATCTCGTAGGTCAGCCTGGTGCGCCGAGGCATGCCGTTTTTAGGATACGACAGGTTCTGCGACTGAGGGGCATCAACGAGCACTGCATTTCGGTCATCCAAACCAATTAAGGTGACACTGGAACGGCGACGTCGCACGCGGCTTGCTGTTGGCGTCTCGCCGCCGCTGGGGCCACGTTGGCAATCTGAGTTAGGCGTCGAGCGCGAGGGGGATGCCGATGGGGGTGTTGACGAGTGGGCAGTGACACTCATTTCGCGAGGCGGTGCGCGCAGGCGTTAACTCACGTGTGCGTGTAGAGGGGCTGAGGGGGCGAAGTGTGTTTGAGGAGATCGAGTGAGTGGGGATGCTCCGACAGATAGGCAGCCACTGAGATCCCGCGCCGCTGCGAGAGCTGTACAGCAAAGCAAATCAAATTTGGCGAGCGAGCGCAGGAGCAATCGATCGATCGAGAAAGAGAGCTTAGCGTATGGAGGCGTGTGGGCGCAGTGACTGCGGAGGGAGGGGGAGTGATGCGATGCCTGCCTGTACTTAAAGCTAGAGAGGTGTGCCTGAAAGAGTCAGCTGGCCTACGGAGCGGTGGGAGGGGAGCAGGGCGAGGAGCAGTATGGGCTGCATGCCAGTGAAAAGATGAACGACTGCGTGGAAGTCCTCAACACTCCCGAGAGACCTTGCGGAGGCTTTCCAGAGGGTCGAAGCCGTTGTGCTCCGCGTGAGGAGCAGTACGAAGGGGCGCCTTGGCGGCAACATGAGCAGCACCGCATGACATCTGAGCCGCCTCATGATTAGCCAGCGGCAACGAGCTCATTGTTTTCTGCCATTGCGTAATGCCATACGACAGCGGCCCTGACCAATCATCGCAGCGCGCGCTTCCATTTTGTTTCGTACCGCATAGATAAATATGTTTGTCAGTCGTTGCCCATACGCCTTCGGGGACATCAGCCGACTTCGATCTCTGCCTCTGCATGGCGGCGAACAGACATACACAAAGACGCAGTCAGCCCCCTTTCTACATGCCGCATTGCTTTCACAGTACGTTAGCTACACTGCACCCAACTCAACCCTGCCACGGGCTCCATCGCGCCCTGCGACGCGATCGTGGGCGCATGCAACATTGGTGCGCCAGCCCACTTCCCTGCGCACCGCCCCTGACCCACACTCCGCCCACCAACACGCCTCGCGCGTGAGGCCGCTCCACCTGTCGCGCGTCGCTCGGGGGCGGCTCAAGTCCCCCACACCGACTGGCAGAGTAAGAGCCGGGCGAGACACATGCGAGCCCCGACAGCACCTCGACCATCACAGGGATAGCAGACGCGGTTTCTCTGCTGCGTGTGGCTCCAATGCAACGCCGCCCACGACGCCAGCACCGACGTCAGCAGCATCAGCACGTCGCTCTGACTTCGCACATGACGTAGGCGCTTGCCCCTGACACCACCAGAGGCTGCTTGGCGTTCAGCTTGAATAGGGAGGGTGCTTCCTGACTTTCCTCGGAAGGTTGAGCATTGCACTGGTCTGTCGGGATGCCGCGCGCTGAGGGGGGTGTTTCCTGCTTCCCCTCCTCGGCTGCCAGGGCAGGAGGAGAACGAGGTCCTCAGCGGGGCGAAAGATAGGTGGGGGGAGGGGCAGGCACAGAAAGGGGTCGCGTGAAACGCCGAAGCGGAAAATGCTTGACCCACTGGGGAGGTCGGGGAAGAGGCGAGAGAAGGCGACAGCGAATACGAGATGAGTTAGCGACGGCCGCTCTCTTACATGGGGACTGCCGAGAAGGGTACCCGTCCATCAGAGTGGCGCGTTTGCCGCCGATGAGGCACACGTTGGCTGACACGCTGCACGTAGCGAGCCCACCCGGGAAGAGTAGGCCAAGCCGAACGAGAGCGTGCGCGCGATAGAAGAGGAGGCGGCAATAAAAGAATGCGAAACGGAGGAGGAAGACGGCCACACACCGACCTGCGCGGCACACGGGGGCGCCCGCCGAGCGCTCATCCACGGAAATGGAAGGGCAGGCGGACAGGAAAAAAGAATGAGAGGGAGGGAGGCATCATTTCGTCGCGCTATCGGCGCCGTTGGCGGTACGCTGCGCCGGATGAAACGCAGTGCGAGCGGGAGAACGCAGCGGCAAAGAGGAAGGCAATGAGGAACTCCACGAAGGCACAGGCGTGCCATACATGCTGCACAACAGGGGCGGAGAATGGAGGGTGGCGGCGGGCAGTTAGCGGCTGAAAGGGAGAAAGAGAGAGGAGGACGAAACGGGAAGGCGGGAGGAGGGCCGACTTGCTGGAAAGGAAGTCGGCGCAGAGCAGCTACCAATAGAAAGGAAATGTGTGGAGGAGGGAGGGGGAGGGAGAGAGCGCAACGTTCAAGAGATGAAGCGGCTCATATAATGACTATGAGAGAGCCACTATGATCGTGGAAAGCCACTGCGCACGCACGCACGCACATACACACACACATAAACGGTTGCAGACAGGCGTGAAGGGAGGGAGAGAGGGAGGGGAGATGGGGGTGATGATGATGTGTGTGTATGTGTGTGGAGAGGGGGGAGGGAGGGAGGGAGGGCGCGTATGTGTGCGTGCGTGCAAAGGGGGGGGGGGAAGGGGCGAAGCACGAAGAAGCAAAGAAAAACTATCTCGAAAGCTTTGCCATAACGAATAGAGAATCAGAGGCCATTGCACCGCTGCTCTACTCAGCGTGGCAGCTCTGAGCACTGCACTTCGAAAGTTGAGGGGAGAGAGGGGTGAGGCGTGCGTGCGTGGGTGTGTCTGTGTTTATCTGTGCTGGCCATGGAAAGCGCACATACGCGTCTCAGTCAGAAGTCCACGCGGTCGAACGTGTTCACCGTATCCGCAGAGACGGACGAGGCCTGGAAGCGCGCGAGGGAGAAGCCGGGGTCGCTGCGCTGCAAGGAGATAGACGGAAACGCGCCGCCGGAGTCTTTTGCAGCCGAAACCTCCTGCTGCAGCTCCGTTGCAACACGGCGAGCCACCTGAGATGCAGTGGGTAAGCTGCCCGTCGACGTGCACTTGTAGCCCGTACCAGAGCTGTGCCGCGAAGCGACGGATGTGCCGTCTGACGTGATCGCGCTTGACAGTGGTGACAAAGAATCTTTTTGAGCTTTCGCCAACGTGGAAGATGCTGGGAAGAGCCGAGAGAAGCTGTAGTTGGCCGACGTCGGGTGAACCCCCAGTGACTTCTGACACGTCGGCGAGGTGGACATCCGTATGCCGCCGCTCACCTTCTCATCTGAGCCCGGCGGCACCTCTCCCTGAGGATCTCCTCCTTTCGGTGCTGGGCTGCCCTTTGAGAGGCTGCTGATGTTGTTGTTGCCACTGAAAGTGTTCGGGTGCCGCGTGGTGCTGCACCGGCCCTTCGGTGATCGAGCGGCTGCCAGTGGCGCATCTTGGCTGCCGTTGCTGCGAGGAAGGTTCTCCTTGCTGCTTTCGAACACGCTTCGAAGCTTCGCCACCGTACTCCCGTGCTTCTCTGGGGGAAGCTCAGAGAAGGAAAAGAGGGAGTCGTCAATGCTGAGCGACTGTGTCACGCTCCACTTCTGTTTGTCAGGGGCTGACAAGGAAGCCGTGGCGGGGGCCGCCCAGGCGGCCTGAAGAGGTGAGCTCTTTGCCGGTCCTCGGCTTTCAGTGTGAAATGTCCCCCGCTGAGGCCTCGTACCGCTCGTGGTGTCCCGGGTGTCGTTCTCGCACTCTCTGCGCGTGTGGGACAGGTTCGGAAGACTGCAACTGCTCATGCTTACATTCGCTTTCGGTACCGTCTCCACGAGGTTCCCGCGAATTTTTTGCTCGGCGGCGACGCTGTCGTTGCCACCTTCATCGTCATGCGCAGAGGCACCGCCGCTGCCGCTGCCGCTGCTCTTGTCGATCTTCATCTTGCCAGAAAGTAAGGTCCAGCTGGCGCGTCGCTGGCCAGAAGACGCAAGAAGCGGTGGAGTACACCACTCGCTCTCCTTTGACAGTAGAAGGCTGTTGAGGCCTACCGGAGACGGCTGGCGCACACCACTTTCCCGCGTGTGACGTGTGCGCCTCTCGGCCTGCGTACGCTTTGGTGACAGTACCGATGCTGGCGTCACCTCGGTGTTCAAGGCAGAAGGAGTGCCGATCTTGAAAGCTCTGCCGTCGTCGTTCGGCAGTAAGCCAAAGTTACTAAGAGAGACATCGCTCTGCTCCTCCAGCGCCCAATCGGGGGGCTTGCTGCCGCCGTTGGCGTTGAGAGGGCGGGTGGAACGCGTTGTGGGCTGCCTTTGCCCATTGTTCGTTACTGTGGCGAAGTTGAGCGATTCCATGACCGCGGAGAAGTCTGTTGTGGACGGAAAATCGCAGGGACTTTCACGCGAGGCGGCCCTACGCAGATCCCTTTCCCGCGTCGCATATCCGCGGCCGGGGCTCGTGCCATTGGCGCCGCAACCATCGTGTAGCGGGGCTGGCGATGACGATGCCGCCGAGGACTCTTTATCGGGCATGACGGTGTATTTGCCTGCCATGCCCGGAGCAAGGATAATGGACAAGTCAGCCGGTGGCGACTCGGGGCGCTGCCGCGGCACTTTAGGGGCTGGGCGCGAAGGCCCGAAACTCGCAGCACTGGACACTTCGGAGTCGCTGATCATGGTGGACGAGTCGCGCATCGTGAGGAACGACTTGCTGTCCTCTGTGTTCCCCGAGCCGTCGCTGTTTCCACGTTCGCTACTGCTGCTGGATGAGAAGGCTGATAAAAGGCTGTCACAATAACCCTTTGCATTCCTTTCTCGAATTTCGTCATCGTTCCTGGCCGCACGCGGCGGCTCCTGCGGGTGCCGAAAAGGCGGGCGCGGAACACGCGTCAGCTCTTTTTCGTGCGGCGGTCGAGCTTGTGGCACAGTTGAGCGACGAGGGGCATTCGAGTGAACAGCGCCCAGGCAATCGCCCCGCGGAGAGCTTGTAACGCCGGAAGGCGTACTTGGGCAGCCGAACGCGAATGGTTGCCGTTGGACTGCGGCGCTCCACATAGAGCTCGGCCGCAGCGGTGGGGCCAGCACGCGCCTTGGGGATGGCAGAGAGCTGGCGCTGCGGTGGGCGCCAATGGCAATGCTTGCATTTTGAGGTGTGGAAGGTGCGGAGGCAGCCACTGGGTCCGCAGTCGTGGGGGAGACTCTGCGGTTGCGGCTGCGGTTCTCACTGGCTGTCTGTCTGCTCGAGGCGGCAGAGTTCAGCGGGACTCGGCTGCTGGAGGAAATCATCCGAGCTGCCTGCGGGGGTACCTCCTCAGAGGCCGAAGCAACAGGCGCGTTGTCGCCAGCCATGCTGTGCGAGGCGAGGGGAAGGCGACCGCCATCCGCGCCACTGGCGGGCGCGTTGCGACGCAGCGCTGTACCGTTCTCTACCACGGTCGTGCCCAGCGGTGACGGACGCGCAAGGATAGATCCTGCAGCGACTGAGCGCAACGCGCGCCCGTAGCCCGGCCTTCGCCCTGCTGCGGCTGTGGATGGTGGAGTGAGAGACAAGAGGTGCACGTCTGCGGGCCCACTCGCGACCGCACCCCGCCGCGCCTGGCTTGGCTGCTGCTGCAGCCGAGGTGAGGGAAGCGGCTGCGGCAGGACAGCGGGAGCGTCACTTCCTCGGTGCATCAGAGCTTGTGCAGTGCTGGGGAGCATCGTGTGCTCCACAACCCCGCTCTTCGTTCCTGTGACGCTGTTGCCGTTGAGGTGCGGCATCGCATTCGCCCCGGGCAGTGTCTCATCCACGCGCTTGACAAGATGAGTCGCGCTATTTGATTCAGGGGTGGGGCAGCGCGGCTTCGCTTTAAAGCTCTCAAAGGTGCTGTGACATATTTGATTGGCGGTGCTGGCCGAGCTCATCTCAAACAGATTCTCCTCCTCGCCTGGGGCAATGATGGTGATCGCGGAGCGACGGCGATGCGTCTTGGACGGCGCCTGAGTGAAGCTGGAGCGTCGCTCCATCGCGGACCCCCTGCTTTCGCGCGCGTGTGTGTATGCTGTGAGTGAGGCAACGGGGAAGGAAAAAGGCACCCTCCTCAATTAGCGAACGCGGCAGAGCCCTCGTCAGCGGTCGAGTGGTAGCAACAGTCCGATGGTGTGCTGCGCCTCACCGATGCGCCTGCGGGCGGTGGGGACGTACACTCGTTGCCCCCCCAAGCCGGGCAAAAGTGTGAGGAGGCCACAGCAAAGGTGCGTATGTCAGTAACAGTGAATAGGCAATGAGAGAGAAGGCGCGCACGAAACAGTAGCGCCACGTGCTCACTCCTCCACTCTACCCTCGCCTCGCTTCGCTTCCTCGCGGTCGAAGAGAGACAGAAATGACGCGCAACGCGCTCCGGACGAGGCACTCGTCAGAAGATGCGAAGCGGAGGGTGGGGGTGGGGGAGAACACACACGCACGCAAAAAAGGAGAACGTCCGTGAGGAGGTGAGTGGCAGAGCATACGCGTATGCTGACGGATCCCCTTTAAAGGAGTCCGCGGAGGGGGAGGGGAGGGAGGGGGAACGAAGGTGAGAACCCGCGACGTGACGGCGAGAAAAAAGTGATGAAAAAAAAAGAGTGCGTGACACCCACGCGCACAGAGAAAATCCAACGAGGGACGCGAGAAGGATGGGAAGCGGCGGGGGCAGGGGAGGAGCAGCTGAGGTGCAGCACCAGCTACGAGGGCGCAGAGTGAGGATGACGATGGGATGGGGCCGGGAACAGAAGGAAGAAGAAAACAGAAGCGACAGGTGGCTTGACCAAGTCAGAGAGTGCGAGACGAACGCGTCTTCATACACCCCTTCCACCAGAAGTAGTGGTGAAGCTGTGAGCTGTCACACGCCCTCAAAGAAACGGAAGACCGCGCGTCTATCTGCAAGGGACTCTCGCTCGCTCTCTTTTCAATATGCCCTCCCCCTCTTCCCGCTGCAGTGAGGCGCCTTTGCGCCAGCAGAATGGAAAGGAGAAAGCAGCAGAGAGGGAGCGAGAGCGGCACACCCCCTTTGACGGTGAGACTCTCAGTCGTCAGGGAGAAGCTGTCTGGCTGACACCAAGTGGCTTGGGGTGAGCGGGGCGGAGGGGTAAGAGAAGATGCACGAGGTAGGAAAGAGCGGTGTTTCTTATGTGTGAGGTACCAACGCAGCAGAAAATGGGATACGGTGCGCAGATGCTCTTGTACTGGTCGCCAATGTGGCGGTGGGTGTTGGTGAGGTGTGGCGCTCGTAAGAAGGGGGCCCAGGGAAGTGAGAGCCAAAGGGGACAGTGAAAGAGGGAAGATTAGGGGGGGCCTGGAGACGAGTGGCGGCATCACTGCGTGCTGAAAGTAACGGGCAGAGGCCTGCGGAGTGCTGGGGTAGTGGCCATCCGCTTTCTCGACGAACCAGTCCGCCCACAAAGCGCCTCCTACTATGAAACCTGGGCTGTGCGGCAAGAATGACGAGCTCCTCGCCTCCCCACCGTCCCCCCTCGTCCCTGACCGCCGTACGGAGGGTGTAGCGTCCTGAAGCCACCTCGTCAGCGGCTCATCCCGGGAAAGGGAGGAGCTCATGAAAGCGCTGCGCAGGCTGATGTCTACTTGCGTGTTCCGCAGCCACAAGAAGCGCGTCGCGAGGCAGCGAAAACGACCGCCCCACCAACGACACTTCTCACCGACAACTGAAAAAAAGAGAAAGAGCGACGAGCGAAAGGCGGCACCCACACCGAGTCGGGTCATGTGCCCATTCGACGGATGCGCCTGCAGAAGCACGCGTTCGATTCTGCACACAGAGGCACGATAGAATGCCCCCTTGTGATGCGGCCAGCTGAGCACAGGGACGGGTACACACACACACACATTCCATGTGTGTCTGCCACACACAGGTCACGTCTTTTGTTGTCGGCGGCCCATTTATTTTCAGCTTCGCTGAAGCGCCATGTGAGGGCTTAAGCGCATGGACATGCTCAGGGGGGGGGGGAAGGCAACAGCACAAAAAAATGATATATATATATATATGTATATATATATCAAGAGGAGATGGAGACCGAGTCAGGTACCATCATCACAGAAGATGTGCAAGGGAGGGGGGAAGGGAGAAGGGGGAGAGAGGCATACCTGCTGCTCTCTTCTTAGAAATCTGCGTCTTCGGGGCTGGGGCCGTAGCGCGAGTCCTCGTTAAGAGCGTCGATCTTCTCCATGTCCTCCGCGCAGAGCTCGAAATCGAAGACCCTCATGTTCTCCTCGATACGCTCCTTGTGGATCGACTTGGGGATGGTGATAAGATTGTTCTGGAGATTCCAGCGGAGGATCACCTGAGCAGCTGTCTTCTTGTACTTCTGGCCGATCTCCATGAGGACCTGGCTGGTGAGAAGGTGCCCCTGCCCGAGCGGCGACCAAGCCTCGACGAAAATGTGCTTGGACTCACAGAAGCGCCGCAACTCCAGCTGCGTGTTCAGCGGGTGCAACTCCACCTGGTTCACCATCGGTGCCACGGAACACATCGCCAGTACGTCCTCCAGGTGGCTGATGTTAAAGTTCGACACACCGATGGCCCGCACCTTCTTCTCCTTGTAGAGCTTCTCAAAGGCACGCCACGTGTCCAGGTACATCTTGCCATACTGTTCTATGAGGGCTTTGCCGCGTGGCCAATGAATGAGGTACAGGTCGATGTAGTCAACGCCGAGCTTCTCTCGACTCTGCTCGAAGGCCGCGAGGGTGCTCTCGTAGCCCTGATCAGTATTCCAGAGCTTCGTCGTGATGAAGACCTCTTCGCGAGGCACGCCGGACGCACGGAGACCAGCGCCGACACTCTCCTCATTCTTGTAAATGGCGGCCGTGTCGATGTGACGATACCCGGCCTGCAACGCCCACTTAACAGCGTTCTCCGTCGCCTGGCCAGCTGGGGACTGCCACACCCCAAGGCCGAGGAGCGGCATCTTGACGCCGTTGTGTAGTGTAACCACGGCATTCGCAGCGCACGCCATTTTTGCTTTCTGTTTGGCGGGGGCTGACGTCGAATGGGTTGTAAAAGAGAACGAACAAAGCAAGGTGCTGCGTTTCCTAAGTACGTGGCAGAATGAGTTGATGCACAGGTGTGCCTATGTATAAATGTGGCGTATGCAGCCCGTGAAAGAGGAGAGAGATGGGGTGGGGAGAGAATGGAGAGGGGAGGAAGGAGGGGCGGGATCAGCAGCGGATGGCGTCTGAAACGGAAAGCAGATGGTGAGGAGGGCAGGTAGCAGAGTGAGGCAGCCCGGGGATGCTCGCTCAATAGTCGACCAGCGATGCTGCCCAAGACGACTTAGGGGAATCCTGCCATGGAGTCCACCTGCTCGGTTCGCGCCTCTGGCGGCGCTCGCTCGCTTCACCTGCGTATACAATGCCCTTCCGGCCCTCGAGCGCGACTGACGCCTTCGAACCGATGAAGAGCGCCGGTGGCCCAGTCTACAGGGCGAGCGATAATGCACCGTAGATAGGTGCCTGCTGGCACGGAGCGTTGAATGCCCTTTCAAGCGAGACAGAGGCACACACACGCCAAGGGGTGTGTGGGCAACCGGCAGACACGTGCACAAAAGAGGAAACAGGCGTGAAACCCGACGAGGAGAGCGAGAGAGAGAGAGGGGGAAAAAGCAGGAGAGGGAAAGGGTTCAGACAGAAGAAGACCACAGGAACAATGGGGAGGGGTAGCAGACAACACACACACACGAACACACACGCCGGATGAGCAGAGAAGAGGAGTGGGCGCGCCTCGGCAGCAAGCGGAAAAAAAAACATAAATTCTCAACTAAAACGAAAAATGATGACCTGCAAGATCGGCAGGGCACGCGAGAGGTGACACAGACGTGCTCAGGCGGGGCGGATGAGTAATGAGTCACTGAGTTCATCATGGGGCCATTCCTGAGTTCTCGTCGCCGAGATGCAGGGAAAGAAAAACAAAGAGGCAGCCACGCTTCTTGGACGCACACCAGCACAACTCTCTGTTGCTGTCTTTTGTTTCGCTCCCCTCTCGCCTCCGCAGATGGTTAGCGCTAACGCAGAGCGCGCCGCAGCCTGTGCCAGATGGCGGATACGATCGCGTTGGGTGACACGACGAGCGAAAAAAAAAGGTGACAGAAACACATATGAGGGCCGATCGCAGCGCTGCATGGACTGCCTTGCTGCGCATGTGCACAGGACTTTTTCTTAGACGCATTCGATTGACGATCGGAGCGAGATGTAGGCGACGGGAGGGAAGGGGCAGAGCCTACGGCAGATACCTCAAAAGTAACGGCGAAGGAAGCGCCAAGTCGCTGGGAGCATACAAGAGGGAGAGAGAGAGGAATCGGAAGGGCCGTATTCTAATGATACGAGGCGACAGCAAGCAGGTGTATGTGTGTGTGTGCGTGTGCGTGTGTGTCTGGCGGGGGAGGGAGACAAGAGAAGAGCACAGACAGCTCTCAACGATGAGCAACAGCATAAAGGCAGCATAGAGAGGGAAAGGTGTCGACGACGATGCCGCCTTCTCTTTCTCTCGATGGGCGCATCTGCTTTCATATGTGCGAGGGTGCAGGGCGGGGCGGGGGGAGAGAGGAGAGAGGGGGGAGGAAGGAAAGAGGTCTTTAGTGCCGCAGTGAAGGGATCAGGAAAGGCACAGGATGGGCGAGGGGGTTAGAAAGACGCGTACGTGCAGGCGTTCCACAGAGAGAAACGAAAGGGATATATATGTATATATATATGTGTGTGTGTGCCTATGAGATGCACCACTGACAATGAGTGTCGCAGCGCGGCCTTTTCGGCGGCTGTCTTGTTTGGGCCGTCCAGAAGGTCAGACGAAGGGACTCGTGACGGCAACCGAAGGCAACGCTGAAGGGCACCCTGATATCCGCGGCGCTGGCCACTGCACTCAAGGCGTGGCACACACGGCGACGAAGGAAGAAGTGTCCGCCTCACACCAGAGTACGGCGGAGGGCGCGAAAAAAAAACCAAGACGGCGAAGAGAAGCAGCCATCAACACAGACCTCATGAGACACGGTGGCATATAAGACCGCGCCCGCGCACCTCTGAGCACCTCGTTTCCACAGCCTTGCACTCTCGAGGCGCTGAGTACGAGATGATAAACACAGGGAAAGAGAAAGCGCGTGCGCGATGAGAGAGCTTCTCCAGCTGAGAGGGTCGAACTCCTTCCGCTTCTCGCCCCGTTGCCCCCTTTGCCTGGACCGATTTCGTTTCTTGGTGTGCCTCCCATCCTCCCACAACACCCGCAGGCGGTGGTTTGAGGTCCTGCAGAAGTCCGCGGGCGCTGGAGGAAAACGATGAACCACGGCTCTGGGCAGAGGGGCCGCCGCTGGGGCCCATCCCGCGAGCAATACAACGGCGCGACGGGCAGAGATGCACATGCGTATCAAAGGACAAGAAGAGGAGGGGTGGTGTGTGTGTGCGGGGTGGGGGAAGGTCTAGAGCAAGCGCCCGATGCCGACAGAGAGGGGCCGAAACAAAAAGCGGACACGGTGGGTGTGCCGCGAAGCGGTGGTGAGAGAGGAGCGCGGAAGGCTAACACCATCGCAGCGAGAGAGAGAGCGGAGGGCGAAACAGAAGGGGGAGGCGCGCCGCCGCGGCATCCCAGCCAGCTGCGCAAGCCGCTTTCACCGCTTTGCCAGCGGCGCTCACTGCGCCCCCCCCGGGGCAATCCATGCGAGGGGGGAGAATGGGTAGCCTGCTAGTGAGGCAAGAGTCCCCACACGGGTGACTTGACGCGAAGGATCTCGGACTCGGGGTCGAGGCCCAGCAGCTCGTGCACCGCCACGGTCGTCACCGTCTGCCGGTAAATGAAGCATGGGGACTCGCAAGTCGCCAGGGCAGCGCCTGAAGAGGGAGTCGTGCACGCGCAACTGCCTGCTGTGGTGGGTGGTGATATGAAGTCGGTGAGCTGCTCGTGCCAGTCGTCCTCTTTCGGCGGTGAGGGACACCGTTGCTGACAGCCGTGGCAGCGACGCAGATGAGCCGCTGCACGCGCACCACACCCAGTGGACCAGCCTGCATAGCCCCTCGGCAGCATTGTAGCCGCTAGTGGTGGCGGTGCGCAATAGTGAGCGACAGCAGGTCTGCTGTTGTATGCAACTGCGAGGCAAGTCGTTCGGAACGTGCTGCTGCCGCCTCTTCCGCCACCACCACTACCACCGCTGAACGGAAGCAAAGGGGCGGCATGCAGAGAAAACTGCCTTCCTTGCACCGCCACATCTTTGTCGGCCCCGCCTAGGCCAGAGAGCCTCTTCATACCAGACACAACATGTTCTAAGGCACTGTGTCGTGACTGAGGCTCTGGACCGCACTCGCCATCGCCGCCCTCATCCGCATCCTCATCACTGCACGCCCTGCTTTGCCCCACCCCCTCCATGTTTTGGAAGTCGATGTCGGTGTCGTGCGCCGTCCTTTCGAGACAGACACATCTTGAAGAGTCGGTGGGAGAAATGCGCTGCTGGTGCTCGTCGTCATCGTCGCCGTCGACGTTGTCGTTCTTTTCCACCGCGCTGTCCCCGTCGTCGCTGCCGCCATCTCCACGAGTGCCGTCCTTTCTGTTGGGCAGCCAATCCTTGCCAGCCTCCATCATCCACTTACGCGCGTTCATCGTACCTTCACGGCCACGCGGGTAGCATTGGCAAGAGCCTGTCCTGGTTAACGCCTGAGAATCGCTGTTGCTGTTGTGGGCATCGCCATCACCATGCCGGCCGCTGCTGCCGAACAGACTGGACTGTCTTGTAAAGGCAGCCCCCACCTTGCTGGACTTGGGTGCCAGCTGCCCCGCCGACTCGAACGCGCGGCCGTCGACAGAGTTCCGCGCTGACATCCATTCGCCCTGCAGAAGTGCAGCGGCGACGTTGCGAGGGCCCGTTGCGACTCCGTCGCTTTGGCCCCTTTTGAGTCGCCCACGTTCCTCTTCCCCCGCCCCCCCCTCTTCCTCCCCCTCTTCGTCCGACGAGGAGCTGAACGCCACGGCAACCTCATCACGCATGCAGCCGTACAGGGAGTGGCCCGTGTCACGCCGCCGTGACGACTTCTCGGCATCACCCGCTCCGTCACCATTCTGATCACACTCAAAAACGGGGAGGGGCCCTGCGGCGGAGCGAAAGAAGCTGTGATAGCCGCCACCTGCGACACTTTGACCGGCAGCACCCGTCTCCTGTTCTCCCCAGCAGTGGGAGCTCCCCGCGTCGCCACCATTGCCGGCTCCGTATATGGACGGTAACCTCATGGACTCCCTATTGAAGCCTTTGTCGGCGCTGCATATGCCGGTGCGGCAACGCGTACTCATCGATGCACAGAAGAAGGACTGCAATGGTGACTGAGACGCGGTTAGAGAGCTGATAGCAGGCCGCATTGGAAGGGAGGCCTCGCCCATAGCCCGAGAGCTGTGCGGCGCGCGGAGAGGCGACGCATCGCCTGTGTGGCCGCTATTCAGGTTTGCGATGCTGCCACTTCGGAACTTCGAGGAGTCTCCCCACGGGCTCGTTGTGGCGGGAACAGCCCCGCCCACGGTGCTAAGTCGGCTTCGCATCGGCTGCAAAGCATTGCAGCGGCCCACTGTGCCCCGGTAAGGATCGCTAAGCGGTCCAATGAGGAGCATCGGATGGAGGTGCTTGGGGTTAAGGCGTGGAGGCGCTATGCCCGCCATCGTTCGTTGCTGCTGCTGCTGCTGCTCGTTTCGTTGCTGCGCAAGCTTGCAGAGCCCACTGAATCGGAGCGAGGAAGCGTGGCTGCCTTCCATGCAGCACTGTGAGTCGCCGAAGACTGTGCTAGAGACGGCGCTGCTGCCGCTCATCTGCCTTTGCGCCGCCTGAGGGCCGGCGCCCCGTCGGCGTGACATCTGCGACTGAAGTGCCCAGCTGCTACTCATCTCCATGGGCCCGCGGAGTTCTTCTGGCATGTGCGGCACGGCGCTGCCGCCACTGCTGCGGCTGGCAGCATCACGCGGATGGCGATGGGGCTCGCTGGAGGGATGCTTGAGAGGAGAAAGCGGTCCAACGAGGGCCAACGCTACTTCGCTGTTAATGCTCCACCCTGGAAAGAAGTACCCGCCGTCGCTCGTCTCGGTTTTCGGAGGAGCCCCGGATGCGCTGGCCCAGCTGGACTCGAGTACGTAATCTGTCAAGATCGGAGCGTCACCACCGTTGTTGGAGCCCACGTCCTGCCATCTTGATCCTCGCAGCGCAAGGGACGTGCTGCCACCTCGACAACGGAGTGGCGATAATGAGGGCTTCTTGTGATCGTCCTGCCGGCTCGCCTTCCGACTTGAGGCCTTTCGTGCGCACCAGGGGGCCGTCGTAGAGGTCTTCTTGACGTCAATGTCGTCCGTCCGTTGATTCGACGGCACCAGGGGGAGCTTGACTGGTGGACTTCTCGGTGCTCTGATTTTGCTCTTCGTTGGCCGCACCTCATCTCCGCTCTGAAGAGCGACAGGCGTAGTCATGAGGTAAGGCGACGCTGGCACCTCTATCGACGGTCTGGGCTTCGCCTGCATCACGCCCTCCCCCCGGCCTCTCAGCCTCTCAGCGACGATAGACGAGGAGGAGCCGTTTGAGCAGTCCGGCGAGGTACGCGCGGCTCCTCGTCTCTTCTTTTTGCGCTCGCGTCAGCCTCGAAGGCCTACAGGCGCCAACACACAGCCGTCACCGACGCAAAAACAAACAAAAAAAAACACAAAAAACTTCACGCTTGCCAAATAGTGACGGAAAGGAACCCCGCAAAGGCGCTGCAGTGGAGAGCCGAACGAATGCCACCGCGTCACACGAAGGGCGCGGGAGGGCCTCGAAGCGCACCACTCGAGGTGCACAGCGGGTGGCTGCGCTGTTGTGAGAGGCCAAGTAAACGTTAGGCAAAGAAAAAGAGCGAAAGGAGATCCCTTCCTTCCCTCGACCGCCTGCAGACGAGAGCGCGCGCACGCACGAAAATGCCCCCCCCCCGCGCCCGCCGCACGAGTGAAGCGCAGTGAATATATGTGGTCGTGCGTTGCTCAAGCGCCGAAGCAGCTGAAAAGCTCTGCGGACGTGAGCAGGGAAAGCGATGGATTGGGAAGAAGGCGACACTATCCAGTGTGCGCCAGTCAGGCGGGAGAAGGGAGGCGAGTGAGGTGGCGGATGCACACCACGTCGGAAGGTGCGTGACGGTGTATGTGTGTGGGGGGGGTGAGGAGGATATCAGGGAAGGGAGAGGGGAAGGACGCTACTCAAGGGGCCCGACACACAAGCGATGCACGGGAAGGAGATTCGGAATAAAAAATGAGAAGGGCCGACGTAAGCTGCACACACAGGCACCGCGCGTATCTGTACTGCATTCGCCGAGGCTACGCACAGTCTCCTGCGTGCGGAGAGGCTGGTGGTACGCTTCGGGCTGTGCTCCAACTGAGCTAAAATACTGGGTAGAGAGGAGGAGGAGGAAGACGGAGAGAAAAAAAAAGATGACCGAGGGAGGGAGGGGAGGGAAGACGGCAGACACAATGACAGGAAATGGAGCACGGGCAACCACAGAGAAAGAGGAGGCCGTAAGCACAGTCTTCTTTTTTTTCCTGTTAGCCCTTATGAGTTGCCGTTAGTCTGAGGCTTGAGCGAAACGAGAAGAGGATCGAGACGGAGACCTCTGTCGCACACTTTCACATCAAAATAGTCCACACAAAGGCGGTAGAAAATGCGCCGAGAGAGCGGAAGCGCACACAATGAGAGACTTAGAAAGAAGGGTGGGGAAAGACACATAGCGCGACGAGGCGTCGCACCAATGATGCCTACAGCACGGCGAGGTTACGAGGGGCAGAAAGAGAGAGTGAGCGGAGGGTCACCTGCATACCCCGTATGGGGGCCGTTCACAAGAGAAAAGACAGTAACACACACACACAAAGAGAGAAAGCATGAAGCGCGAGACTCGCAAAAGATTCGGATCACACAAGTAAAAAGAATGTCAAGAACAATCGACAGTGATGTTGAAACCACAGCGCGTAGCTGAAACGTGGGACGAGTGAGACACCGAGGGCGGCAAAGTGGAGCAAGCAGTACACTCACACACAGGCAAGAGCTCACTATGACGTGATGCCGTAAGAGAGTGAGTGAGAGAGACACACACAGGTGTTCACAAGCACAACCGCTGCCAGCGGCAAAATCATAAGGTGCTGAGGAAGCGTTGAGGTTGGTGGATGAGTGAAAAGGATACGGGAGGAGCGGAAGAGCGGCGAAAAAAATATGAAAAATGGCTCAGGGATGAGGGAGGGGGGAGGGCGAGTCGGAGAAACGGTGGCCCGAAAAAACCCCTGGCCTCGTGGAGCAGTAGGGAAGTCCAGGTCACCAGGTGCGTTTGTGTGTGCGTGTAGGTGTGTCGGGGAGGGGGGAGCGCACTCACCGACGACCCACAAGCAACAGCAAAGACCAACGTGGAAAGCGGCAGAGGAGGGGGTAGAGCGAGGGATGAGGGGAGGGGCGTGCAGGCGAACGAAACACGAACGCGACGACAGCACTAATATGAGAGAAGCGCTGGCACACACGCTCCTTACACACGCCACCGCCGAGCGCAACGGTGAGGGGAAAGGGTGTGACGGAGGCGTCCACAGAAAGGCGTGATGCTGAATGGAAAGGGCCCCCCCAAAATATATATAGAGAGAGAATAGGAAAGGCAGAGCGCACAGACACTGACGAGGGCGGTCTCCTCACACCTGTCCTGTAGCGGAGAGGGCGGCGCAACGTGCGGATGGTATGCGGAGGAAGGGGAAGGGAAAGCGCTGAGAGGGGGCGTTGATTCCGCTACACGCACGGGCCGGCCGAGAGTCCCACGGCCCACAGGCGCCTTCCGTCGCGAAGGTCCGCAGCGGTCACGTTTTTTTCTTTGCTTGCGTCCTTCACTTGGAAGGCAGTGTTCACCGCCAGAGGAGACACTGAAAAACGCTCCAAGAAGGCCTCCTCACCGCTAGACGTGTGCTCTCTCTTTCTATGCACATATGTGTGTGTGTTGAAGGGAGACGGAGGTGAATCAACGAAAGGGAGAAGGGGAGCGGAGGGGAGGGGAGGGTGACGGACGGGCCGCAGCAATGCGGTGCTGGGGGAAGAGGAGGAAGGGGAGGGGGGCTCATGGCCATGGACATGACGGAGTTGTTGTGGGTGCTTCACACGGCGTTGCCAGACAAGCGAGCGACGCAACAGAGTGTCCGGCTGGCGTCAAAACGGGAGAAAAAAGGATGACCCTCTCAGCCCACAGGGCGGGTGAACAACCCAGTGAGCGGCCGACCCCCATTCCCCGCGTGGCGTGTACAGGATCGACGGCTCACCACGAATCGTATACCTCTGTAAGGCGTTTGCGCTCATGACAACAAAGGCGTTGACCCACATGCTCGTTCAGGTTGTCTTCATTGGGAAGGAGGAAGTCCACTTCGCGCTCGTATAAATCGAAGAAAGCACCCCCTTCCAGCACAAAAAAAAAAGAGCGATTGCACATGCCGTTCTGAGGAGAGGGGAGGGCGAGGGTATCCCCCCAAACAACAAAGAAAAACAGGCAGAAAGCCAAACTGGCAAGACCACCAAAAAAAAGCGATCGGTGCGGCTGCTGGAGAGAGTGCGATGGATGGGCATGCGCGGTCGCGTAATGCATGCATCTCGTATCACGTGTGCGCTTCGCTGACATGCCGGCCAAAGGAGCCGGCCGCCGTACACCGCCACGCAGGGGCATTCTGCCAAACTCAGCGGTGACGACGGCAATCCTGCCAGAATGAAGAGAGGAGCGACTGCCATAAATGTCTTCTCGAGGAGATCGATTCGACACGGACAAGCGAGAACAGATGCGCATACAGCCACAGCTTCTCTGCCTCTCGCACTACAGCGGTGCCAAGGCACCCGCTCCGCTTGGCGACGCGCAGTCCATAACGATTCCACTGCATTTAGCGCAGAATAATAATGAGAATGGCGCTCCGCGTCACCTCAGAGCAGCCACCGTCGGGTGTGCACATTAGGCGAGTCGGAGCGATCAGCCGTCAGCCGATAGACGCGCTCTCTGAGGCGTTCTTCTCTTCCACACAGCACCAGCCCTGGGCTGTTCCGTCGAGGCCAAAGAGCCCGCCTCGGTACACAGAGGCCCGTCAGCAGGCTCCTCGCTTCGCCATAGAGAGGAAACGGGGCCCATAAGACACCCCACGTACGGAGATGCACTCCTCCTCCGCTGTCGCCATCTGTGCATGAGCGCGTGAGTATGGCGATGAAGGGGAACGGAAAACGTCATATCGGCGGGAGGGGAGAGAGAGAGGGAGAGACCGCTGCCATTCCTCACACGATGAGGAAGGGAAAAAGAGGGGGGCTGTAGAGGAGGATGCCTGAAGGGGTGGGAGTGGAGGGAGGCACCCACCCACGCTCAGAGGTGTACGTGACCTGGCGGCGTATAGTTCGCGGGCAAAGATGTCCGGCATTACTCGAGCTCAGCGTCACTCAGTGGTGCTGCTCAATACGCGCGTCGGAGGAGACCCACAAGTCGATGTCGTCGCAGTACGTTTCTAGGGACTCTCTGCGCTCCTCACTCCAGCCACGCTCCTCGCCTGCGGCGACAAGAATAGCTAAACCGAGGCGGCGCATGAGGGCAGACGGGTGCTTTCTCAGCGTCCCCTGCTCCAGGCTCTCTGCTGCATCCATGTTGCAGATGGCTGTGTCGTAGCCTTGCACTGCATTCATGACAGCTGCTGCTGCACCAGGGTGCATTAGCCCGGCTGCCTCCATCGCCGTTAGGCGCGATGTCCACTCCGAGGTGTCCAATGTGAAAATCAGCGAGACCACAATGGTCGGCTGGCGACGGGCTGCGATGAGCTTCTCGACGAGAGCTCCGACAATGGTGCGCAATGCGTTCTTCTCCTGCACCCCGGCGGATTTCGCGATGCCGCAAAGCTCATTAGTCACACACTGCAGTGAAGCGTCCGGCTGGACGGCGAGGATGGCGGAAGTGATGACGACAGCCGCTCCCTCGGCGGTGCACTGGAGCATACACTTGAGCGCGGCTTGAGCCATGTCTGGCAACGTGCACTCGTCCAGGTAATCTGCAGCCACCTGGCACAGCACCAGGTCATCGTATGGAGGTACGGTGGCGAGCTTGTGTAGTGCCGCGACACGAACGTCGTGCACTGGATGGCGGAGCAGCCGCCGAAGAAGTGTCTGGTACTCCCGTACTTGCCATGGCAGCCGGAGGGCTCGCCACGGGACGGTCGTCATTTCCTCGCAAGCCGCCGAAGAGGGGGTGATGGCCGGTTCTCCGCCCTCAGAGGAGGTGCCGGTGCACGCATCCTCTGCATCATTCTCGCTCTCTTCCATGTCGGTAGCCACAGGCTCCTCGGCATCCTCCGCGGATTGCACGGCGACATAGTCCTGCGTCACGATGGAGGTGAAGTACGTCCACACCTGCGGTTTGTCGAGAAAGTGGACGAGTGCAGCCACTAAAGCGGCCCGCACGTCGCGGTGCATAGCTGTCGCCGCCCCCACCGTTGCCGAGGAGGGTGTGGCAGGCGATGCAGAAGGTGCCGCGCCGCCACTATGGTCGCCGCTCGCTTCAGTTGGCATAGGCAGATGACACTCCTTGGCAAAACGAACGATGCGCGCGTAGGCCACATCGTCACGCTTCGCGCCCAGAAGGCGAAGCGCCTCTTTCTGCGCCGCCACCTGTTTTCCTGTGAGGAGTGGCTCAAGGATGCGCACCGCCTCGGCCGTGGGGGCGCACTGCAGCGTCGTGGCGAGAGCTCGAAGGGCGTCCACGCATAGGTCCGCTACACCTAACGCATTCTGTAGCACTTGGATGGCTGTGGCGTCACCCCTCACCTGGCCGAGCGCCTGTAGTGCCAGCCGCATAGCGTGCCTCCCGTGCTCAGGATGCGGCTCTGTTGCCAGGGTAATCAAGCTCCACGCGTGGCCATGCGCATCTGTCCAACTCGTGGTGACGGGGACGGAAGGAAGCCTGGCGAGAATCTTAATAAACTTGCCGTATTCCAATAGCGGCAGAGCGATCGGTGCGCCTATGGCTTGCAGACACGATCGGGCGTACATGATCTGCTGGCGCGACGTCCAACGGTGTGTCTTCTCCAGCGGCAGCACGCGCACCATTGGGGTCGAATCGCCGCATCGTCTATAGAAGCGACCGGTAGGAATCTCCTCCATGGGTGACACGAGCGTATCTAGCAGCGGTCCCTGCAGCACGCTACACACCAGGCGCTGCACGTCTTCCACCATGCCCCAGTCCTTCTCTGCTGCGATAAGGTCCGGAAGCTCAACCGCCAGCTCTTTTGCAAAGTGCTTAGCGTACAGCTGCAGCGACTTCCTTGCGGCATCAGCGTCTGTGGAGGACATGAGAGCTCTTAGCGTGTCGCGCACGATGGACCGAGTCGCAGGCTCACCGGTGCTCGGCGCAGACGTCTCTCGCAGAAGAACCTTGGCGACGGCTTGGTTGTCCAGCAAGGACCGCAAAATACCATTACACGAGTACGCGTGTCCGCTGCGGAGCAGCAACAGCGTGAGCGGGAGCAGTGCGGCCGCCACTACAGGGAGCGCGTGGGGGTACCGCTGGGCCAAACCGCTAAAGACGTCCCGGTCGTACATACCGAGACTGAACTCCTGCCGCTTGCGAATAAGCGCGGCAAGCTGGGGGACAGCAAAGCTTGTCTGCGGCCCGACGAGGCGGCAGAGGAGCCTCTCCAGCTCTCGCAGTGTTCCGTCGGAGACGTCTTTGGCGCTGTAGGCGGCCTGAATGAGCTGCGCGAGCCTGCTTCGCAGCATGTCGTCGGCCACATGTGCGGCTGTACGCATCCAGAAACCATTTGGCAGCGCAGCCCATGCCCGGAGCATTTCTAAACGCCACAGGTCCTGCTCGTTTGGTCGCTGTGCACAGAACTCGAGGGCAGCCGGCAGGTGCTCGGGATAGTACTGAAGGGATGCGAGGCACGCCTGAATCACCTGGCCGCGTATCCTCGCGTCGTTGTTCATCGTATAGCTTTTCCCGGTCAGGATCGCTTCAGGGAAGGGCAGGAGAGAGAGGTAGTCGATGCGCTCCGACGGAAAATCGCGGAGCTTTGGGTGGCTGTAGAACCGGTGGGCCAATGCTGCGCGTTCCGTCGCCGATGGCATGTAACGGATCAAGCTAACATCTACGACTCCATTGGGGCTCTCAAGCTGCTCGTAACCCCGCGCAAAGTACGCGTGCCGCGCTTCCACAGGCATCTTCGACAGACAGGTATACGCGTTGCAGAGGACCTCCTTGTCCATCAGCCGGAAGAGGAGATCCGTGCGCCCCTTAAGACGCTTCCACGCACGCTGCGACATCGAGCAGCTCAGGGAGGAGGAGGAAGCCTCGAGCATGTGCCATCCCTCGCCCTCGAGAAGATAGCTGCCGATTTCCACCGGGAAGGCGGATAGGTAGTAGCGCTCCAGTATGCTCTTGACGGCGTGCGCATCGAGACCCAGAAGGTGCGCTGTGGAGGTAAAAAGGGAGAGGCCGTCCTTCGATGCGCCGCGTCTGGCGAGAAGCACGAGCGCTTTCTGAACCAGCTCCTTGACTGTCGCATCCACAGCGTTGCTGAGGCTCATCTGCTCCTGCACCAGAGCCGTCAAGTACTTGCCTATCCACTGTGGATGATGCCGGCACAGCAGACGAAGCGCCACAGGGCCCAGAGCAGCCTCCACCTCTTTTGGTTGCTGTTCGAACACTTCCGGGCCCAAGCAACCAATCAGAAGTTGCTGCTTGATGGGGTTGGCCCCCCTCTGCGCCTCGTACAGCTGCAGGAGCATCTGTCTCTGCTTCCTCCGCGCGAGTCGCTTGACGAGGCACTCAAACTGAGGGATTCGCGCGGTCTTCGAAAACTCGATGGCCATCGCTATGCGTTGCCGGTCATCGTCTGGGGCCTCGGCCAACACGGACGTTATCAGCAGCTGTGACACGGGCAGAGCCGAGTCCTCCAGAAGCGACGACGCCGTCACCAGGAGGTCGGCCGGCACGGGTCGTCCGACGCGGCGGGCCTCTGCGAACGCGCCACACAGCGCGAAGGCGGCAAGAAGACGATGGTAGTGCACCTGCGACGGCGCACCGAGTGCGGTAATCACATTCTGAGCATCGCACGACTCCCCCTCTGTGTGGGTGATGCTGCCACGACCAAACTGCACGAGCGTTGCGCAACGGCGTGCGTGAGAAAGTGATTCCACCTGCTGCAGCAGTGCATCGACGGAAGGGCTACGGTGCATCGTGCTGTGCGGAGGAGGTGGACTGGAGGAGTGATGCGCTCGCAAGCGAAAAAAAAGGGCAATGCCACGCACAAGCAAGGAGTTGCTAAGGACGCCGAGGGAGAGAGGGAGAGGAGAGAGGGTGGGGGCGGGGGATAAGGCGGATGAAGCGGAAGAGGGAAGGATAGCCAAAAGGCTAAAACAAAAAACGAATGAGCGTTGACAGGCGGGCACGCGCGCAATGACACGTCACCGAGTGCGGCGAAAGTGAGGTGAGAGCACAAAAAGAAAAAGGGGATTCGGAGAAAGCGAAACTGACGCACGCGCATGCACTGTGGCACTCTTGGACGTTTCCACCCGCGAGCGTTGGTACATTCCGCAGAAGAAAACATTACATAAATAGCACCGTCCGTTAAGGGAAATGTGGCGCACACGTGCGAGGTCAGGGGTGAGGAGGAGATGGGCGAGATGGAAGAGATAAGGCTCACGGAAGGGATCGAAATAACCCGAAGCAGAAGGCATGTGGATGGGCGAACACGAGGAGCGGAAGGCCGAGATTCAAGAATGCTTCTTCGTTTCGTCCAGCGAACTCTGCTGCTGCCTCACTTTGAAGCCCCACTCCTCCCCTTCCCCCCTGCGGGGCTGCGGTCGGGGCTTGGGGAAGAGATGCGTTCTCCTGACAAATCACAGAGGCAATGCAGAATTCGCTCTCTTTTTTTTCTAGCGCAGGCCTGTTATGACATGCGGGTACACACACACACACACAGACACAGACACGCCCAGCTACGTAAGCGACATATACGCACCAGAGAGCGAAGAGGAAAAAGAAACGTATGAGAGACAGCAAAGTCCAGGGCACCACCCCCTCGCAAGTGGAGAGCGCGAAGGCGAGCGCATAAACACAGACACACACACAAAAAATACACACTTCCATCAACAATCATAAATTCTTATAAGACCCGAGACACAGGAAAGGTAGAGGAGGCCGTTCGCGTGATGGCGCACGAAAAAGCGGCGAGAAGGAAATAACGAAGCGAGCCCATCAGAAGCGGATCGACTCTTGCGCGGAATGTGTGCCGTCTGCTTATGCACAGCAGCCACTTGCTCATGAGGCCGATGTGTGCAGAAGAGTTGATTGTGTAAAGGGGGAAAAGGGAGGGACGTGCGTGCCGAAGAGGGCACTCTCGTTGTGCGCGACCAGAAATAAAGGAGACAATCCTACTGATGAAAGACAAGAGGGGCCCGTCACGACCGGCAGCCTCGAGCGCATACGCGGCTTTGGACAAAAAATGAAAGAAAATCTGGCTGGCAGTTGAATCGCACACACCGTCACCTTTGCCACGGGCGGAGAATTGAGTCTTTGAACACCGCTGCCTCCCCACCCCCTCCTACTCTGAAAGGGAGAGCACGCGGAGGCATGAGGAGAGAGGGGTGAGGCAGCGCTGTGTGTGTGTGTAGGCATCTTGGGGGGGGTCAGGGGCAGGGGCAGGGGCGCGTTTCGTTTTCTCTTCTCAGTGATGCTCCTCTCCCGTGATGACCGCCGACAGGAAACAGTGCAGGGCAGCGGCATAGCAGAAAAAGAGGGGGACGAAGAGGGGGAGGAGAGAGAGCAGAGCACAACACACGACTGGCCCAAGAGATGGCCTCAATGGAAGGGTAAACGCACACACACACACAATCGTAATAATAAGAGCGCGGAGCGTAGCCAGCGAAGATATTACACACATGGCAAAACACGCGAAGCTGTAGTCAGCGCAGGCATACAAAGGAGGCAGCCTGGAAGGCTCACAGCGACACGGAGTGCGGCGTAGACATAAGGGTGGAAGGGGCGGGCCGGACTACGGCAGGTAGGAGTAGAGGGGCACGCGGGAAGAAGACAAGGAGGGACAGAGAGAGAGGTGCAGACGAGCAGCACGCCTTGGAGCACAGATGCTGACCAACGAGAACAACATAAATATATACATATATATATATATCTGCAGGCATATACACACATATACATATATATATATACATCTGTGCGTGTGTGTTCGTGTGTCTCCTTGGCGACACACGTACACCGGCCGGCGCTTTTGTTGTCTTTCCGCGGCCGAGCACGCATCAAAGGACCCGCCATGACAAAGCGAACCGGTGCGATGGCGATGCTCACATTGGAAGCGTACAGATACAATCGGCGTGTGCGCCTGCGAGCGGATGAGTAGCGAAGGCGGTGCGACCACCACGCCGGTAACAGACGATAACATAGACGACAACAAAACAAAGAGGGCGCGGAAAAAAAAGAGGGAGGGAGGAGATAACAGGACATCGAGGAGGAGAGCACGCGCCAAAGTGGAGCATAATGCGCACAGAGCCGGGCCACACAGTGAGGCGTGAGGATACACAAACGACGATGAAAGCGCGAGGGGAGGGGGACGGAATAAATTTCATGACGAATGCAGAAAGAGAGGGAGGGAGAGATGGAGGCGGGAGAAGAGAGAAGGAGAGGGAGAACAATATTTAGCAGGACACCGATTTGATCGATCGTTGAGTGGCTTCCGTTCGAGCGCTCACCTGACGATGCGGGACACCGTCAAAGGGGTACAAAAAGGTGAGGACCACCCGCCGGGTAGACAAAGATCGATGCTCCATGACGTGCCAGGTGACACAACCCCAAACCACAACGAAGGCTAAACGACGCGCCAGAGAGTGGGGGGAGGGTGCCGCGCAGAGAATGCCAAAGAAAACAGAGTGGGACAGGAGGAGGCGTGTGGATGCCCGGCCGTAAGAAAGGAGAGCGGTCTGCCGACGTAAGGATAGCGCATCGGGTGCAGCCCCACGAGGCCCATACCATACGCATACGACAAGCCGCTTGGGCTTCTGAGATACAAATACGCGCGTGGCGAAGGCGAAAAAAAAGGGGAGGCGCCCACGGAGAAACGCACACGACGACAACGCAAACGAACACTGACGCACGCGCACGGACAAAACTGTTCTCTCTTTTTTTTTGTGTGTGTGTTCTGTAGGAATTCTCGGCCTGTAGAGACGCGCGCGAAAAAGAAAAGCAAACACGTTTGTGTGAGGATATGTGCTGCTGCGACGCCACCCATACTGCTACCTTGTGCCGCATCGCAGCCGCGTTTACGATGGCGCCGTAAAAACGCTTGCCCACGTCGTTCAGCGGGGCTCCTGCACCACGATGAAGGAGGAGGCCAGGCAGCTGCACAGCAGCGATACAGAAAAGACGGAAGGGAAAAAGGGACGCCAATAGATGCGCAGACGCCCATTCGCAGGGGGTGGAGTGTGTGTGGATGGAAGAGGGAGACGGGCGAGTGGATGCGGGACGTTCGAGAGCGGACGGGAAGCGTCCATGGGCGGTTGTGAGAGGGGCTCCATGAGAGGAGGCAGCCGGAGACACGTTCACCAAAGAACAAGCGGCAAACTAATGAGCAGATGGTTAATGGCGTACAACGCACACACGCGCAATAAGAGAACACATCAACGCACACCAACGAAAACCAACGCACACACGCACACATACATACACAATCGAATGTGCATCTCTATAGGAGACTACTGCGGACAATGGAACGTAGGCTTGGCCACGGTCGTGGAGAGAGCGATCACTTCTGCACGAACACAGTCTCTTCTTTCCTTCTCTGGGTGATGTGAACACGTCACATGTTCTCTGGGCTGAAGCATTGTCCAGCGCGTCTTCTACACTCACCTCAGCGCGAGCGAGGTACAGCAGACAACCACAGCGTTTCACATTTCAGAGCTTCTTTCTACCACCAGCGAATCCGTCGATGTGGCGCGCATACACAGCCGCAGCCTGCCCGCCTCTGCTGCCCCACCTCTCCATCCTCGCCGTCCACCACGGCCTGTTCCGCGCTCAAGCCGGGCCGTACACCTCACGGGGCAGGGTGCACTTCACGTGCATGCCGCGCTCCCGCCCCTCTCCTCCCTCAGCCGCCTCACGCAGCAGCAATCGGCACTAAGCTGCAGAGGCGCCCCGCATCGGAGTCTCGAGGCTTCGACGGCGTAGTACAGCGCACTGTCGCCGCGCTTTTGGCATCCGCGCCGCACCGGGCCCCTTCGCACCCAGGCCCGATGGAAGGACATGCCGCATGCCTCGCACGGGGTGCTCCCGTTTACAGGTCTTGACGTCGGCGCGGAAGTGAATGAGAGGAAGCGAGGGCCAAAGAACATGCGCTGAAGACACCACTTCACGCCCTTCTCATGCAATGGGGCGAAAAGCGAAGGCGAAGGAGAGAGAGGGATGAGCGAAGCGGGTGATAGACGCCGCATCGAAGCCGGAAAAAAGGGGTAAGGGAGCCGAGGGAGAGGGCGGTGGGGCTGGGTGGAGGAGGGTAGGGGAAGGGTGGACGGCGCGGGACTCGTGACAAGAAGGCACCATTGAGCAGGCAGAGGGGGGAGGGATGGAGTACAATCTTCAACCCTCCTCCCCCTCCCCCGAGGAAAGAAACGATTGTGGCAGGGCTTACCGGCAGAGAGTACAAATGCGTGAGAGGCGAGAGTGGGGGAGGGGGGAGGAGGAGCTGTGCTGTGGTTCACCGGTGATGCGGAAGGTGCAAGACCGCCAAGGGACGCCGAAGGGCGGGGTGGGGTCGGAGCACGGCGTGAAAAGCTGAAAAGCAGAGACAACAGTACTGCCCTACAACGCACGGCTGAACGCAAGACGCTTACACACGCGAAGAATGGAGGAGAGCAGCGGAGTGAACAACCAGAGAAAGGAAAAGACGCTGACGCTGTGAGGGAGTACGACAAAAAATGCCATCAAAGGGGAGAGGAGGGGAGAGAAGACAGAGAAAGGCTGCAGAGTCAACGTGATCAAAGCGGAAACGTTTCAGAACAGAAGGGGGAAGGGGGTGGGGATGGGTCATAGGGGTGGGATTAGGTCGGAGGAGGGGAGGGGGAGGGACAGGCATCACGTACGGTGCACGCAGGCAAGGGCATACAACCAGAGAAGAGAAATAGAGGGATGCGCTCAAAAAGACCAAAAGAGGAAGCGCATCCAGCGCAGAAAAGAGTGACGACAGAGGCCGACGTGGGGGAGGGGAAGAGAGAGAGAGAGGAGGCGGCACGTCCGTCCCCGCCCGTAATGCTGCGGAAAGAGGAGAAGAAAAAGAATAAAGAGCCCTCCACGCACCCACTCTACGCCTATAGAATAGCGGTAGTCGCACGCAACGAACGCAGAAGCCGACACGTCGATGGTTTATTAGATGGATAAATATTTTCCGCTGCTTTAGTTTGCAAGCGCATAGAAGGGAATCAGCGACGCCTCCATCAAAGATGGAGACGTCGGTGTCTTCGTCGTCGTTTCATGCGGTGGAAGAAGGCCGCGTCGGCAATCTGTCGGGGGTGAAAAAACGTCGAAGCCGCTGCTGGCATCAAAGGCATCGTCGCCTGTCGTGGTGTTAGCTGCGACTCCAGAAGACATCATATGCGCCGGTGCACCGCTTTGCGCGTGCTGCCGAGATGTGCTGTGTCGCGCAGGCGGGGATGCGAGTGACTCTATCGTATCGCCATCCGCGTTGGATCCCTGACAGCTCCAATCGCTGCGTTGGCCGGCATTTTTATGTAGCTGGTTCAGCGAAAACGAGCCTGCTTTGTGGTACTCCAGCAGTATTGTCTCCACTGTGTCCTCCGCCAGTGAGAAAGACGATACCGTGCTGCAGTGGTTCACAGTAGATGAAGCGTCCACGCCACTGAAGGGACTCGAGATAATTCGGGACCCTTCTGTAGACGGCGGCTCGCACAAGAGGGTCGAGGTCAAGGACGAAGCGATGACAAGCTCTTGGAGATGAGGTGGAAAGCAGCGAGTCCTAGACCTACTCGGCTCTCCCAGGTGTGTGAGAGAGAGGCCGTCGGCGCCGGCGCCTACACACACAATGGCCCGTCGAGCGGATAGTGTGCTTTCGTCTGGCATGTTGTCAGTGCTGCGTTCTATTGCCTCGCTACGGAAGTACGAGCGCATTGGTGCCTGCACAGTGCTGCGCTTGCGTCCTGACTCGCTCGTGCTGGAGCAATTAGGCTCAGTAGTTGACAGCAGCATCCTTGATGCGCTTCGAGTATCAGCACTGCGTCTCAGTGTTGTGCGATTCACCGAGTGGCTTCTCCAGTTTTCCCTTTCCTTGGTGGACGCACCCGCACCAGAGGCAGCCTTCGGGCGAGCCGTGGAGGCAACAGAGGCGCCGGCGGCATTCTTGATCGGAGAGGAGCAGCTTCCTACTGCGCTGCCTGCATCTGCCGCTGTACCGCTGAGCACGGCAGAGGCGGCCGCCCTTGCCTTGTGCCATGCCGCACGTGCGCGTTGTCTCTCCCGCTCAACCGACTTCATGAGCTCCTCCTCAAGGCGGCACCCCTCCTCGATCAGCACAGCGCTGCCTGGGTCTTTTGTTTGGGTGTGGACCTCCTTTCTCGAAGCACTCGGTCCTGATCGAAGGCCCTTCTTCTCTGCTATCCCGCCCTTCGTTGCTTGACCGCCGATGCAGGGAAAGCTACCAAAGAATTTGCCTCTTCTAATACATGAGGGACACCCTCCTCGGCGCCGTCCAAAAATGCAGCCCGGCTTGTGGCGTCTCGCCGGCTTGCTGGTCCCAGATAAGGCCCGAGGTGCGTGACTGGCTACATGATGGACATTTAGAGTTGGGAGTGGCCGCGCCGTGGGGGGTGAGGCAGCGGACCGGGCCATCTCCGTTCTCAACACAGGCAAGGACGTGCGCGCTGCTGCTGCTTCTCTTGCAGTTGACTTGTTCAGCAGTGGACGCGCCGGTGACCCTGCCGGTGAAGCCTCTTCCGCCACGGTCGCCGATTTTCCGGCGGATGCCCGTGTATTATAGGAGCTTCCCGGAGGTGCTCGTTTCCTCGTCGCAGCCGACTCTTCGGCCTCCTGTTTCACCGATGGATCAGTATTGATCCGCCAATTCTGCTGCTCTTCCGGAGCTGCCAGGCGCTGCCGTCGCGCAGCGCCAGCCGTTAGGGGGTTCCGTGTTGGTGACGTAGACGCGCTGCCGTTCGCTGCCGCGGCCTCACTACGCCGCTTACGCCACCTCTCGAGCAGCTCTTCCAGTGTTTGCACCTGCTCGTCTGTCAAGCCGTCGATCATGAAGGAGCCGCCTCTGTCGTACTCGCGGTGGAACGCGCCAAGTGCTCGATTGATGCGCTCCTCCGCGCCCATCTCATCGTCACCCAGGTCCGTAACGCGACAGACGTTCCGGCTGGCACCCCTGCCACCTCTGCGGGGCGGATCGGAGGCGCCGCGCGTGGGGCCTTTGTGCACCGATGCAGGCGGCGCGTGTCGCTTTTTTCTCAGAGACAACTTTTCCAAGAGCCGAATGCCCAGAGGCGCCTTTGCAGCGCGGCTGGCCGACTTGCTGGCAGATGCCACTGTGGTCTCGGAAGCGAGTCGTGTGCGCTGCCGACGTGGCGTGGTCTCCTTACTCGATGCACTCTTATAGCGCGACGGGAGAAGAATAGAGTCCCCAGGCCTATAGCGATTCTCTTGAGCTTCTCGGTCATGAAACCCAAAGCCACGCCTTCGCTCTGGCGTGTGCGGCACACAGTCCGACCTACCCTCCGACGCGGAGCGGGCCCGGGCCTCGTGCCGATTTGGTTCCCACACGGGCGGAAGACTGCGATCCGGGAGCCCCAAGGCAGAGAGGACGGCGAGACGGTTGTCGCGCGGGAGAGCGTAGGGGCCCAGCAGCGCACTGCCCGGCACAACAGCAGCTGGCGTCACAGGACGCCTGCCGAGCGAGGAACGCCTGCTGACAGAGGTCTCCCCTAATGTCCCGTTTCCGTCGCTTCGTTTCTGCGTGTCCTCCTGGCGCTCTTCGTCCGCTGGCTCATTCTCCTTCTCCGGCCCGCGCCTTTTACGGATGCGCGCGAGACTGGCGTAGAATTCCCTCTCCGCCTGCGTGAGCTCTCGGTCAGGGTCGCCAAACGTCCCGAACCGCTTGCACGGGTGAGGTGTGCCTGGTGCTGGCATCGGGTACCCCTCGCCTCACCCGTGGCAGCTGCTGCGCAGCTGTGGTGAGGGTGCCTATGGGAAAAGGGAGGCGCCGGCTCGCCCCGCAAGAGGGGGACCACTGCAAACGGAGGGGGTGAGGGAAGAGAAAGCGGAGGAGGAGGACCGAGAACGCGCTCTCGCGCCGCACATCGAGAGGTGCGAGGCGCTTCCGTACTCAGGTGCTCTGTGCAGCTCCTGTAAAAAGAAAGGTGTGCGCCAAAGCTGACCGGAGGGGTGGGGGAGCAGAACAGCACGAGTGCGCTGTAAATGTGGTGAGGGCGTGCCGGGACCTTGCGGATGGTCGCCCCCCGTTTCGCTGAAGGTAATCGCTTCATGTTGAGTGTGTTGACGTGATGGGAAGGCGAGTCAGGGTTAATACAGGACAGGAATGCAGAGATCGAGCGGCACGGATAGGGAGAAGGGCCATCGACCAGGGATACTCAGCTCTAATATGGGAGAGGGGGGGTAGAAAGGCGACCAGAAGCAGCGCCTTCGGACTGTGCCGGGTTGCCCCGTGGACCCCACGTTTGATGGGTTAGACACCCACTGTTGGCCATTCTGAGATCCATTCCCCAACAGGGCATACTGATGACGGTGCGGACGAGCGGTGAGCGAAGCGTAGCCGTGGGCGTTCGTCCGCCCGAAAGGGGGCCTTTACGAACTGATGTGCTCGATGGGCATGCCGAGCGCGTCGGTTCGACGTTGGCGCAGGAGAGCGACGGCTGAGGCGAGTGCAGCTGGGGGGGGAGGGCGCAGACTGAGAAGTAGCAGGGCAATGCGTTCACTAGCGCAGACATCAGAAAGGAGGCTGGAATGACAGAAAGCGAAACGCCACGCGGCCGAACCCGTTCGTCCGTGTTGACACTCACGAAGGGAGGGGGAGAGAGCGCGCGGGACATGCTCAGATACTTTCAAGCAGAGGGAGACAAGAGGGACGAGTAGCAGACATCATAACAGAGCACACGGCAGCACACAGACAGAGACACTCCCCAGTCGCATGTGAGAGGGGCAGACGAGGGAAGGACCTCAGAGATGGCGCAGGGAGGGGGAGGGGGAAATACTCCTCTGATCAAATGACATGGTGCGGCATGGCCGGGGTCGTCAGGCGCAGCCGACGGCGCGGCACTGAGGACGGGGAATGAGGGAGCCGGGGGCCCGCATGTGTGTATGTGCGTGTGTGTGGGTGCCAGAGAGCGAGAGACAGAGGGACGACTGAGCGAGCTGCTTTGCGTTCCCCCCGCCTCACCAACCTGCCTTTCCGAGTGACGGCTGTCACGCAAGAGAGCGCGCGCGTGGCGGCGCCGATGCAAACGAGCCAAGAAAAAAAGAGGGAGCAGCAGGGAAAAAACATAGAACAGAACATAAGACAAGGGTGATCCGCGATAGGGGGGAGGAGGAGAGGAGAGGAGAGGAGAGGAGGGAGAAGGGCGGGCGCCGTCATACGGGAAAGTATTCGCAGACAAGAATGGCTAACGAGGGTCTTTCTGAGGCATGAAAACGTCCATGTAATGCATCAGGTGCACCGCCGGAAACTTATACAGAGAGAGGGGGGAGAGGGGCGAGGAGGAAAAGAAGTTGCGCGTAAGGTGAGGCCTCCTCCCCTGCGAAAAAAAAGTTAAAACACTTTGCGGGCAAATGGGGAGGGGGAAGAGCGGCACTCGGTACACTGTACACGCCAGTCGCAACGACCCATAGGGGCGCAAGAGGCCCAGTCCCGGGAGAGCGCGGGTGAAGCGCAGAAGGCAACGACAGCGACCACCCGTTTTCCATATAGAGAAATGCACGATGAATTGGAGGCGCACATACGCACACCTACCACAGAAGAAGAAATGCTGAGAAGGAGAGAGCAACGCAGAGAAGAGGCACTGTGTGGTGCGGAGGTATACATACGTGCTGATGTGCGTGCGTTTGGGGAGGGGGAAGGGTGCTTATGCGTACGGGCGATGGCGCACGTGCAGAAGGGCTTTGCGCCCGCAGCAGATCCGCCACACCAACAGAGAAAACAGAATAGGTAGCAGCGGCTGCTCTCTGTGCGCAACCCCGGTGCAGCAGTTACTTGGGTGCGCAGCTTCTGCCAGACGATATTAACTTCTATGACGTGGATCAATCAAAAGAGCTGAGAAAGAGTACGAGAAGAAGGGAGGGCGTCACCCGACATGTACCGCGCGGAGGTTTCCTCGCAAACGTGGGCGAGTGATGGGCGAAAGAGGGAGGGAGGGAGGGGGGCTAATGGTGCAGGGGGAGGAAAGCGGGACGATGAGGCCGTAGCCAAAGGGCACGGCAAACCGGTACGGCACGGCTGCGCCAGAGGCAAACGTGGGGGCCGTTAGGAGGAGACTCAGGGCGCAGTGGAAAGGGATATGCAGTCACGCACAGACGCACAAAGCCATAAAACAAAGAAAAACAGCAACCACAACAACAAAAAAAGAGCGACCGCAGATGCAATGGGAAAGACACGAAAAAAAATAGACCTGAAAAGCCACACGCCAACAACGATGAGGGCGAACGCATGAAAGGTACCCTAAACAAAACGGAAGAACATCAAAGCAGACCCCCCTCCCCCAGAGACAGACACACAGATAGAGAGACTCGCAAGAAAAAAGGGGGCGGCGATCTACTGCCATGGCGTTCATGAACGGGGTCGAGTAAAAAAAAAAGAAGGAGGTGAGATGCCCGTCCCGCATGCACAGCTGTTCTGTTGCCTGTTTCGCACTCCCGGTGAGTTGTGGGCATCTGAGAGCGCAGCCGCGAAGGCGACAGAGGAGGGGGACCCACTACACGGAAGAATTTGGATTGTGAACACGGAAGATGGACTCTGATGCGGATGATGCGCTCCTGTGCTGCTTCACTGCGTTCCGCTTCTTCTTCATGGTGCGATAGAGTTCCACTGTCTCTCATTAATTTGCCCTCCCGGTGAGATGAATGGGGCACCCTCCAACGCGACCCACCCTCTCCTCTCTGTCAAGTTATGGGCACGCGCAGAGAGCCATGGATGTGCCACATGCAGCAGCGTTCCTGTAACGGCACATCCATTTGAAGGAGCGGAGTCCATCTCCCACCATCGTACAAAAAAGAAGGATGACACAACGGCTGAAACACAAGAGTTGCTGACAAGAGGACAGGGGAGGAGGGAGGGAGGGGCGGAGGGGAAGAGGACGGCGCAGCAGGAGAAAGGCATCGGTGGCCAAACAATAAATAACCGGCATAGCCGGAGATGGTCTCGCACAATGTGGGCGGAAGCCAATAAGAGGTGATGAGAAGAGGGACAACGGCATAGCAGATGAACAAAGAAGAATGGCAATAGGGATGGGGCAGGGACAGCCGATGAGGGCATGGGGGCTCAACGAAACGGAGAGGAATCCAAGGCGGCAGCCAAGAACACAAGAGGCTGCGCAGCGAACAAGTGTGCGTGTGTATGCCAGTGCGTCTCGTCCACCATCGCCTTTGCAGAGGCGTCCCGTCATGCCGATCCGAAACATCCGCCGCAGCCTAAAGAGCGAGTCCGACTCAGATGATCAGAGAGTCGATCCGCCGCAACACACTCGCCACACACAGTATATATATGTATATGTGTATACCGGGCTGCCGCTTCTCTCGCCACACCATGTACGGCTACAGGCACATACGCACCACGCGCACCCGACATGTAAGCGGAGTCTGGTTCAGCGGCTTGACGGAGGGAGACTTCAGGGCCTCCACAACAAAGGAGCTCCATCGCCCTTTTCCTCAAAGGTGACACATTGGAATAAACGAGCGCTCGACACCGCTCGACGGAGTTAGAGCACAAGGCCGGCAAGCCAACTGAAGCGTATGCGCGCACTCAGAGGTCGTGCTTGCGGCGCGGTTTTGCATGGCGCGAGACCGCCTTGGACACGCCTTGGCGGCTCACCATCGCCAGTGCCGCCTCCTGCTCGCACAGCAGAAACGACACGGAGCCCACCGCTGGCAGAGTACGCGCCACCGGACAGCCGTTGCGAGATTGGTAGCTGCTTGTCTTCTTCAAGATGGAGTTGATCCTCTGACTCGCACCGAGATTGGGCATGGAGCCGCTCGGGTTGATGCGCTCGGACAAGTCGAGACTGTTGCCCAGCAACCCTTCGGTGTCCTCGTCAGAGCTCTCACTTCCACCTTCGAAGCAGCCATGGCGTCGCTGCTTTCCGCCGCCCCCTCGGCGAAGGGGCGCAGGAGAGGGCACGGCGGCATGAGGGAGAGAGTTCTGCGGCTCCTCCACGTGGTTCACACCCACGCAGCCGTACGCATGCAGGTGCTTCTGCGCGCTCGCACCCTGCCGGGACGCCTGCAGGTCAGCCCGGCAAGCGGTGCCCGGCAAACCGCTTTCCCCCGTCGACGTGAGAGCGCCAGCCTTTCCCGTCCCCCAGTCGGGCGAGGGTAGCTGTCTCTCGACTGGCAGCGCTTGCAACGAGACGAATGCTCGACTCTGGTTCGCCACCATCACCGCCGTGGCCACTTTAGACGTCGTTTGCGGCGGCGAGGACGAGACTTCCACTCCACAGACATCAGACTTGGGCTTCGAGATGCCATCTTTCATTGGTGTCATGCGCGAAGGTGGCGGGTAAGTCACCCGTCGCTGACCTGATCCGCAAAGTGAAGCGATCGCCGAGGTGTGCCCTGCAGCTTCCTTCAGGGTCTGCGTCACCGCAAGAGAAGATGCAATGAATCCGCTGCCGTCTGGCACTGAGGAAGCATTGGGCAGGTCCATCCTTGGCGCCTCGGCTGCACTGCTGTAGTACGCCTCGCACGCTGCAAAAACGTCCCAAGGCGAAGCACTGCTCTGGGTAGCCTCACGGCCGTTTCCCGTTTCTGTCCCGATCGCGTTGCTGCCGCCGAGACTATTTTCCTTCGCTTGCATGAAAGCTCCCGACAGCACAGGTGGTGCCGACCCGGGCGGCTTTGCAGTGGACAGGTTACTGTAATCGACGGTCATCACGGAGGCTTCGTCGTCAGAGGCCCCGATGCCGACGAGTGGAGGCGATGCAAGGGTAGAGGCAGCGACCCTTTCCGTCATGCGTCGCGGCGGCGACGCTTCGGGGGGATGCCCTCTTGCTTCGTTGCGCTCCGGAGAGGTTGTGGCCCAGTGCTTTAACTTTGCATCTTGCACAGTGCGCAGGTTCCCCACGTCGCCGAGAGATGGCCTGTGCCGCTTTGGCTGGGCCACGGGAGAAGGCGGCTTCTGTACTACCACCCATGGCGTTTTGGCTTGGTCATCTGGGATGGTGAAGTCTCCGTCGGAGCTGCGCTGGTCGCTGTTCGACGTCGCTGTGCCTGCGCCTGTGCACCCTGGAAAGAAGGAGAAGGGGCTTGGCGCGATGGGGGCCGCGGGACTCTCTGCAGGGAACCCGGACCCCGGCATCGCCTTCGAGGGTGTGGGCGCTGGTGTCGGCCGCAGCCGCGGAAGCATCAGCTCGTCCCATGCGGGGCTTTTAGCAGGGCTCGCAGACGGCGTTGGGTCGGAGAGTGGCGCTTGACCCTTAGTGGCGTCAACGTATTCGAGGCGGTTCGAAAGGAAAAAATCAACAGGCAGCTCGAACTCATTGCTGCTGAGAGAGAGGGAAAATAAATGACTACTCGACTCTGCCGAAGCGTCTTCGCGTGGCGCCCCGGCGACTCTCTCAGAGCAGCCGTGGCTCGGCAGCGCTTCGAGGTCGAGGACGTAGTCGTTGTGAGGGTCCACCAGAGGGCCACTATCGGCGTAGGGCAACAGGGACTGCCACGACTCCAACTGAGGCGTCGCAGAGGCGCGCCCACGCTCTGCGCTAACGGGGGCGGAGCCAGGCAGGCCGCGCAGCATGGCGCGGGAGACAGCTGCGGAGGAGCGGAGGTGCAGTGGCTGCTCCGTGGTGCAGCCTGCTTTTCCATAGGCATCGGCCGCAGCCGTGCCACGCCGGTTCTTCGCTGTACCCCCCAGGTGAGGCACCGCCGCTTCCGAGAGCCGCCGGCGCTCCACGGGTTGGGGCTTCTGGTCCCTTTCGCGGCGGCTTGCGTGGGCAGCACGCCTTTCGTTATCGAGCCCACAGGTGACAGTATTACCCATCTGTATTTGCGCGTACGCCACAGGCCTCAAAGAGGCGCTAGACGCAGGACTGTACAGCAATCAATGACCTGACGAGTCCACGGAGCACCAACTTGGCGGTGCGGTACAGGACCTTCCGCGAAAGCAACAGGTTGCGGTGGTGATGGAGAAGTGTATCAGAAAGGCAGAGCACTGGTGCGGGCTGCTTTGCGTGAGCGCGCCTTTTAGCCGTGCTCCCTCTTTTCCCTTAGTTGGAGAGAAGGGCAGCGTTTTGTGCTTGTGCGTGTGTGTATGTGGGGAGGGGGTACACCAACGCCTCAAGATGCAGTGGGGAGGGGGTCTACCAGGCCGATTCGATGCAGACAGAATATCCACACTAAATAACTGAAGATACACTGAGGGTGGCAGAACGGCTCCCGCGACATAAAGCGGCTGCTGATGTTGATGCTTCTGTTGCCACCAGCAACGTACTGCGTGCGGTGGGGGGAGAGATAGGGAGGAGGGGGAGGGAGATGATGGTGAGAGCAAGCTAACGACCCGCCAACGTCGCCACCGCCACAGACAGAGCTTTTATGCACAGTACGCAGCAGTGGCGATGTCAGTCATGAATGAATACGAAAAGAAACATGTGAAAAAATAAAACGAAGCCAGAAAAAACAGAGGCGCCACAGCAGAGGCGAAGCGCATTGACCGCAGACAACACCGGGTCCGTCAGCACACTCCTCATTCACACGCCTTCAGTCTCGCTTTCGTTGTGTGTGTGTGTGTCCTCCGCGTTCCTTTCGCGGTCTCCTGACCACAAACACCTCGAGCCGTATGCTGCCACAGCACGTCTGCCGCAGACGCTCAACACAGCTATCGTATCTATAATATATATATATATATATGCGAAGATGAAGAGAGGGTGAGGACGTTAGAGTGTGAAGAGGAGACGGATTAGGTGCAACGCCTCTTCCTGTTCGAACCAACCGGCTTCGACGAATGAAACAAAAGAAAAGGGAAGGGTGGAGGAAGGGGAGGGAAGGGAAAGTGCCGGTGATGGACGTCTGAAGCGAGTCTTCAGGCAACAGCTTAACGTTTTTTTCTTGGATTAGAAGGGTGATTTGCCAAGTTACTTCATATAGACGGAGGTGAACAAGAGTAGCGCAACAGAGATGATGGGGATCGCGGCGGCTGCAGTGAAGAGAACAGGCAGTGGAGCGTGTAAAGGGATGGGTGGTGGTGGTGGTGCATATGCGCCCGTGGGCTATGAGTCGTAGAGGAGAGAAGACAAATGGACGGAGAAGTTGACGGGCAGAGGACAGCGCGAGCACGTGTACTAATTGGGGTAGTGGGGGAGGTGGCCTTTCCAGCTTGTGCAGTTTTATTCTTTAGCTGCTTGTATGCCGTGCATCGGCGTCGCTGCCTCAGCTACTAAGGAAGTCCGCGAGCGCTCCTTCACATCATGAACGGCCACTCCAACGCGGCAGTAGATGCACCGCACATGAATATCCACGATAATTCTCTGCGTCGGCTACCAACAAAGTACAGAGACAAAATGATTTCGTTTCCTCCTCTTCGGCAGGATGTGCGGTACAGATGGTCCGCGATGCGCACACAAGCGCAGGGCTGTGAAGACGGACCGATGGGGAAAAGAGGCCAACTGAAAACGGCCATCAAAAAAAAGAAAACGCCGGTACACGCCGCAACAGGAACAACGCCCGAGACGCTCAGAGGAGAAAGAGAGGGAGTGCCAGGGGTGTGCGGGTGAGTGGGCGGGGGGGGCAGACGGGCGTGTGTGTGTGTGGATGTGTGCTTTGGGGGCAGGGGGAAGGGCTGCATAGGACCCCAAACGCGAGGGGCGACAACAGCAGCCAAAAAGAAACGAGAGGTAGGGTGGAGGGAGGGGAGAAGGCGCATCCGCGTCGCACGCGTATTTTCTGCCTCCCTTCTCGGTGGAAAAAAAACACCGAACAAACGTTTCACACCGCTCCAACATTTTTGCCATGTGGGATCTCGGCAGAAGGCACCAGGTGCATCTCTTATGCGACCGACGCAGACGTCGAGCACGCCGCCGGACGAGGTTCGACAAGAAAACCTGATAGACTGCCTCATCACTGTCAACGGCGCTCATACTTGCCAACGCACAAAAAAAACAAAAAGGGAGCAAACGGAGTGACAACAGCAACAGCAACAGCTAAAGAGATGCAGCTCGATCATGGATCTCCTTGGTCTTCTGATGCACGTCTGCTCCCCCCCAAAAAGGCATCGCTCGGCAACACAGCAATTTCTCGAAGAGCAACTTGTATGAATTACCTCGAAGCCTGCACTTCAACGTTAGCAGACACTGGATAACTGCTGCGTGGCGAGGCGAAGCGCGGGCGACAGGGGTGGGGTAGAGTAGAGCCATCTCTCTCGCTACGCGAGGTTCTCATAGACGTCTCCTCGCAAAGAGTCGAAGAAAATTCTTTGTGCCTCTTCGCGCCCCGATTACCCTTCACTTGGGGTGAAGGGGCTGTGCGGACAAAATGAGGTCAGCGCACGGGGCACTCGACAGCGGACGCTTTTGTTCGGGGAGGAGGAGGGGGAGGGGTTCCGCCTGCCCCGCAGGAGAACGCACCCGCCTTCGACAACGGCAACAACAAAGTGAATCGGACAACCCAACCGCATCCGCACCATGTGCCCGGAAGTCAGCATTGCAGAAAGAGCGGACAGCGGGAGCAGAGCACAGGCATGCGCACCACAGACGCAGACGGCATGAAGGGAAAGCCACAAGAAACGAAAAATAAGCGACCGAATAGCCGCTGCAGCAAATGGAGCTGCTGAGGGACGCCCCTTTTTTCGGGTAGTGACAACGAAAGCGACGCCAGAGAAACGAGTGAGAGGGCGGTGGTGAGATGAATGCGAGGAAAGACAGAACAGAAATCGGTCGCCGCCACGATGGGCGCAGAGAGGGAGGGGGAAGAGGGGGGTTAGGGGGGAGGCCAAAGCACAGAGAATACGGAGATGATGAGGCAAAAGGTAGCGCGGGCGCGTACGACCAACATAGAGCGACAGCGAGAGCGAGAGAGACGCGTGCGGCAGGGAGGGAAGGGGGAGGGGGTAGCGAGGGCGTCGTTACAGCCACGGACACATACATGACCATACAACGGAGCTCCTATCGAAGACGAAGAGAACTTGTCATTTCTGAGAATGAAAGTGGCCTGCCTGTGGCGGAGGAGACGCGGTTGCGAGCCGCGGCTGGTGAGAAGAAGCGCATGGGTGATTACGATACGAGGAGGGGAAGGGAGAGTGCGAGAGTGCCTACCCACCAATGAAAGAAAAGCACACGCGGGATGAACACATGCGCGAAGGGATCGCGAGTGGAAGTCGAAGAGGACAGCATAACGGAAGGCAAATCAGAAGAGATGGAGTGCAGCAAGACAGAGCATCGTTGACAGACTTCATGCAGAGGACGCCCATCTTGCTACTCCAGGACAACGCATGCCAGCGTTATGATGTGCATTAGAATACACATTGGGTGACGACTTGGGTAAACATTTGGGCAGAAGTCCCCCGACACGTCTTTGTTTTCTGCCGCTTCTCAGCCGATCCCCAATGGAGTGATGGTGGTGCTGGTGGCGATACGGAGAAGGAAGCGGAGGGCGTGCACCCGGGTTGGGTGGAGGGGATGGGGAGGAGGCGGCGAGCGCTCATCTTCAGGAGAGGAGTGAGAGGGGGTGGAGGCGGCAACAGAAAAGAAGAGGGAGAAGAAAAAGGCCTCGGGGAGCGAGGGCACCCCAGCGCAGAGACGAGGCCTGCAGGCCGCACAGAAGGATGCCCACTCATCAGGAGAGGCGAGACGGGCGAGAGAAAGCAAAAGCCAACAGCAAAAGAACACCCACAAAAGAATACGGCCATCCCCTTCACTGGCGCGAGACACATTTGCTGCCGCTCACTTCACGTCCGATGAAGGGATGGGGAGAGATGTCGGAGACAGCCTGAGACCTGCAGCGATGAGAGGCCGCTCGACCAAAAGAGTGACCATGAAGAGAAGGCAGGGCCCAGAGAGGATCCTATGGAGGGTGGGGTGGGGGAGGGGCGGACACAGACACAGTGTCTTCTCCCCATCACCTCCTCCCTCTCTCCTTCGTTCCGGGTCTTTCGTGAATGACGGATTATTCGGAAGGAAAATACGAAACGGGCATTGCGCCCGCACGGCCCACACTACAGCGCGTGAGGTATGTCTGAAGCACACGTGCGAGCAGAGACGGCAGATGGAAAGGGTGCGCACATTCGGCCACTCACATTGGGTGCAGACACAGCTGCAAAACCGCAGAGTATCGACCTGCGCACGCGGCGCCCTCCCGGCGCTGCGCCGATAAGAGTGAAGCATTCAAAAAGAAAAACGATTCAGAGCGAAAGCGAAACAGAGAGCTCCTCTTCCACAAAAGGAGATGTGGGCGAGGCGGGGGACAGGCGGCAAACGGATGTAAGCGCTCCATCCGCGGGGGAGCGACTCGAGGAGGGGGCGAAGGGGCAGAGGGGGGAAAGGGAAGGGAGCCAAGCAGCCGACGAGGAGCGTCACCGATGAAGAGCACAAGCAGCGCAAACAAGGACGTCGGCGCAGGGGCGAGAGTAGGGCATGGATGATGCAACACGGCGGTACACCACAACAAAGTTATGAGCACGGAGGCGCCTAGTGCGCTGGTGATGGCCAGCATAAAAAGCCCAACTCACACGTTGCCCTCTGTGCCCCTTCTCAGGGGCCGCTGAACGATCGAGGTGTCCGGTCAGCTCGCGTGACCACACGGCGCTGACCGGGTGACAAAAGCCTTCTCTGGCGCGTCGTCATGGTTTACAGCGGCAGCCGGAGGCCCAGTGCTGCCGAATAGTACTGAGCGCGCAGCTGGTGGGTTCCACGGCTGCTGCGGCGAAGTGATGCCATGAAGCGGCCCCTGCCGGTGCTGGCGTGCTAGGCTCGGCGGCTGCCCTGGCAGTGCGTCTGGCTGGTCATCGAATATGGACCTCGTCACAAGGATAGAATCGGCCGGCATTTTTATTTCCAGTGGAGGAAGAGTGGCGGGCTCAAGAATCTTCACGATTCGCCTCCGCTCTTTTCGTGCTGTCATGACAGCCTTCAGCAGGGACATGGCGCTACCGACTACCACGTCAGAGCTCGAGCTTCTCGTACAAGCAAGGCAGCCAGGGCTGTAGTCATCGTAGGCGGCACTCTTCGTCTGCTCACCCTCGTTTATGGTGTCGCACGACCCATGACTCGAGCTCCTGCGCTTCGCAGGATAGGCCTGTGAGGTGTTGTAAAGGTCAGGAGTGTCCTCTCCGCTTGTGCTAAAGGGGCTCATGTCGTCACTGCTACACGCACAGAAGCTATAACGTGTATTTTCGTCTGAGCCGCGCACGTCCTGCGAAGCGGCACCGCCTGCATCACTGTCGGGGGACTCCCCCCACCGAACTTGGGAGAAGTCGCAGGGATAATGGGGTACCCTACGACACAGGCTATCGGCCGAATGTTTGCGGTTGCGAGAAATCCCTTCGAGGCTTTCCATGGCTGGCGGTGCTAGTGGGTTGGTCGGGCTCAGTGAAGCGCCTCGCGGAACACTGCGTTCACTCTGTGCCGAGGGAGAGCTGCCGATACCAGCCATCCGCGAAAAACTCGTTGGCGGGACTGAGATGACTCTTTGAACATTGTTCCACTGCGTCAATTCTGACGAACACGGCTGGCGCAGCATCACAGACCTCTCTACAAGGCGCGTCGTACCACTCAGGCCATGCTCACTATTCAGGAACATGTCCGGTGTACATTCGACGGAACCCGCTGCCGTATCGATGGTATTCGCCGGCCGCCGTCCTTTAACGGTTCTCCTCGCCCATCTCCGCCCTGCGTCCGTGCTCTTCAGCGAGACGTTCCCCACTGAGAACGCAGTCGAGACAGGCGACGCCCACCTTTCGGGTGCAGCTTGCGATTCATCGCGCCCGCCACCGCCGCCCATAGGCTGTGCGCGAGGCGCGCGTGCTTGTTCCTCTCCGGCATCAGACGATACGGAGGCTCGCAGCTTCTCTGTGGTTTTGATGGGCTCCTTTACAGGTACGGGAGCCTCGCCTCCCTTTGCCGACGCCCCCCGGCAAGCAGCATCCTCTGCAAGGACTACGACGCCGGGCGTTTGAGTCGCCGCTGCGCCACTGACTGCGGAGGGGTGTGTGCCAGGCGTCTTTCCCGGCATCTTTGAAAGAGGAGTCCGTCCCGCAACCGTCCTTTGCGCGGACTCGCCCAGTGGCGCATTGCCATCGCTGAAGAAAGACCAGCTGCCATCCTCCACACCCAACCTCCCCCTCATGGCGTCCACGTCGCCCACAGCACTGTGCTCTTTCACCACCGCGTACCCCATGCTCACCACTCCTCCCGTGCCGGCGAGCCTCTTCTCCCTATACGCGCTCACGGACCGCATGGGGCCATCGAAGACTCGACTCGGGCCACCGAACGAGTCCTTCTCGCTGGGCAAGGGTTGGCGCGCTCGCCCGTCTCTTCCTGTTGGCGGGGAGCAAGCGGTGGCTACGCCGGGCGAACCGTCCCCATGGCCAAGCCGACGAAAAGCCTGCTGCTGGTGCGATGACGCATGCGTTGCATGGGACCGAGGGGCCCCTTTGCAGTGCTGTCTTTCCCCTGCAGTCGAGGAGATGCCCCGCGATAGCCCGCAACCCATACTTGCCCTCTCAGGGGAGACGTGGGAGGGTGCGATCGACGCTGAGGGCACCCGTAGTGTTGCGCTGGTAGAGGACAGGCTGCTCTGTTGCAACAGAGCAGTAGATGCGGCAGCCACGAGAGAGGAGGCGCGGCACGAAGCGGCTTGTTCATACGCTGCGCTGTACAGAAAAAAAGAAAGGCGGAGGCTCGGGTGTGGTGGGGAGGGCGGCGCTTCCGCGTTTGATTATGAGCCTCCCGGCCAGCGACAAGGCGATGAGTGGAACAGGACCGCCGACACACACACACACGCACACAGAGTGAGGGCGGCACGAGAAGAGGCACCCCAACAAGCGACCGAGGTGCACACCAGGAAGCAGCGACCCGTGCAGGAAAGCACACGCAGATGACGACACCTTCCGCTGCCCCTTTAATAGTGAACGTCGTTCTCTGATGTGCAGAGAAAACAGCCAGCAGCCTGCATGGAGGAACGATCTGCAGTTGTGCTCTACTGGAGTAGAAGTGGGGAGCCTGAAGGGGTAATGAAAAGGGCCAGCGATAATGTGGAGGCGCACGATAGCCGTCGCCTTGGCAGAGATGACAGATTTGTGTCTTTGAAAAGGTACACCAGCGAGATACAGGGAGCAGCAGAGCAAGAGCGGGTCGTCGCCGACAACAGTGTTAAGGGTGCGATGCCGAGTGCAGCTACTCGTGCAGCGGTGCTGCCATCTCCGTGGAGACGGGGGCAGCGTCGTCTTGGCGGCACCATCGACATTTACTGGACTGCGTACACACATGTGGCGGCCATATCACTTCCAGTAGCCAAGTGGAATACGACGTGGACGGCAGAGTAGCTCATTCCTCACCTGTTGTGCGTGCACCCCCGCTGCGACGTTTCCTCCGCCCTCGGCCTCCGAGGTAGTACTTCATGGACGAAGGTTGAGGTGCCGAAGGGCGCATCCTCCCCCCCACCATCGTTAGACGCCTGAAGCATTGGCTGCGGCTCGCTGGAGTCGTACCTCTGCCAAGACCGCAGACACACGGAGGCACGCCGGGGAGCCGACATGCACGCACGCTCGCGGAATATACGAAAAAAACAAAAGGGACGCGTATGCGCTCGAAAAAAACCACTTGGGTGGCGGGAGGAGGGGGAGGGGCAAAGCTCACAGGACTCACCGGCACGAGTCAAGCAGACGCGCAGGCGCAGCGGGGCCACAACGAACACCACAAACTAACAGAAAGAAAAAAAGACCCGCTGCGTGCACACATTCACAACAGCCCCCCCTCTCCCCCCCACACCAATCGAACCGCGCCGAGGAAGTAGACGGGGGAGAGTAGATGTGACGGTACAACGCAGAGTGGACACGGGATAAAGGAACTGAAGGAAAAGAAACGGAGGGCTCATGCGCCCCGTGTAAGGCGTGGCACCATCGGGAGTATCATCGGCAGCTTTGGCGGCCGCCGCGAACGCTCGACGAGGCTCTGCGAGCGACATGAAGCAAGGCAGAGGCAACGTCACACACGCCGGCCGAAGCGCGCGAAGAAACCGTACCAGGACGAGTGAGGTACCCAATGGGCCTGCAGTGAGCAGGCGGCGCACTCCGCCTCAGCCGCAAAGCAAATTCAGGGTGGCACAAAAAAGGGACATATCATCAACGGCATTGGTTACCTTCCGCGGGGCTCCACCCCGAATGCCCAAAGCAGAGAGGCAAAGGCATGCGTGACAGTTGTGCAGGTGACGGCGGTTGGGGCATCCCCAAAAGTCACAACGCAACGACTTGAACCCATACAACATACACAAGAGGAGGCCAGCCCTGTGCCCTATGGGCGTCGACCCCTTACCACGAGGCTTCCCCCCTTCCCCCCATGCAAGTCCTTCACACAGCTGACTCTCACCAAAGCAGAGCGTCACATGCGCAGCGGGTGCTGTGATCCACACGTGCACGCGGATGGGCGGGCGGCAGTACGGAGAGAGAGAGAGGTCAAAGCTTGACCCCCTGCGCGTGGCACAGGTGAGGGGGTGGGGCAGAGGGGGGAGCGTAGCAGCCACAGAGACCTGAGGGGAGGGGCCAGTACAGCACCGGCCTGGCTTGCCCGATCAACGCGTGAAGCGAGGGACGCTGTGGCCGACCAGCGACGCGCAGGCGCGATGGCAGACACCACGACGCGCGCGCGAGTGAGCACAGGACGGCCTACTGCCGTCGAGAGCCTTCACGTTTAGCGTGGCGCTCGAGGTAAGGCCGCTGGCCCGGCGTCGGGAAGGAGGGGAGGGGGGCGCGTGTCCCCGGCGGCAATTGCACGTGCTCTTCCCCATGCGGCAGCTTGCCATGTCGTCTTCGCAGCCTGCCAGGCCCCAGACTCAGTGCTTCACAATCGCCGAGATGGCTGCTGGCAAGGCGACCGCGTCCTGCTGCTGCTGCGCCCACGGGTACACTGGCCCTGATGCATCCATCACGGCCGCTCTTGCGACGCCCTCCGTCTCTACTGCACCGACCGGCCCCATAATATGTGATGGGGCTCCGCGAAGAAAAAAGGGGTCACGAGCTGTCGGTCTCGCCTCGCTTCCTCTTCCTCTGGAGAGTCCACCGGCAGGCTGCCTGCCCGGGAGTGATGCATCGAAGTACACTCGGCGTGCGGGCATGAAAGAGGTGCCAGCGCGTGTATGGCTTCGAAGTGGCTCTACGTGTGTTGCCCCTTAGAAGAACCTACCGAAGGTTAGTCGCGATAGCGTCATGCACACTGTGCAACTGCTGAGCCATGTACCTAAAAGAGCCTCTTCGCGTGAGTGCCGAGGCACATAGGCAGGTTTGACGCAGGGACACTGTGCTTCCAAGGGGCATTCGGTCGGCCACGTCGATCAGAGCTACAATGTCTGCTGATGTGGGATTACCTGTTGCGTCGGTACATGCTATGGCGTGAAGGCCCGCAGATGGATTCGGGCAGTTTTGTTCAGTATCGTTGTACTACCGCACAGTGTGTGATGGCAGGGTCGAGCCACGCCGATACTATCCACGCTGCCCCGAAGGGCAAAGACGACCCGCTGGCGCAGCGCGAACATACGAGCAGCACTGCCCGCAGATTTACTGGACGACCGCTTCTAAGGCTTGAGAGCCTGCAGCACTACAAAAAAAGAAGAGCGGAGCTGTGCGTTTTTTTCGACTGCTGTTCTCTTGTCAACCCCTCTTCGCTGTGGGCATGGGCCGGTATTCGAGGCACACTCCGGTGCTGTCACATCAATCCATCAGCCATCCCTGTTTGGGGTGCGTCTACGTTCATACCTCCACTCCACTGCGACCGATACTTTCCTTTCCCACGAAGGCATTTGCCTCCCGCACCGATACCGGTGAGAAGTCCCCTGACGTGTCTTGGCGGCACACAATTTGTGTGTGCGTATGTGTGTGTGTGCTTGGAGTGGGCGGACATGATGAAATAAAAGGAGCAGGACGGCGATGCAGAGAGGCGAGCGGGCGAGGGGGGCAAAGAGGTGGAGTGCGTGCAAACTTAAATGCACACAGAGAGAGAGTGGCTCCTTCTTACCTCTCAGGACTCCTCCGTCTTCTTCCCCGAAAGGGGAGCGACCAACAGAGAGGGGTGCTCCTCTTTCCTAGAGGAGAGGCCCACGCGCAGAAAGCAAAAGGGTGGGGGCCTGCAAGATGGCCCGAGCCGGCGGAGCGGCACTCGTGGAGTCCCCGCGGGCACTCGGAAAGAGCCCCCCATTACCACCCATTTCCGCACCTGACGGCACCGCAACAACAATGACGTAGCGCTGGAGCGCTGTAAGCACTGCAGGGGGGTTCATTGGTTTGATTGCTCCTCTCTGTGCCACATCTTTCCAGGGGTGGCGCGGAGAGAACTGATGCGCAGACGCAGCGTATGCCGCCCCCCCGCCCCCTCCGAAGCGGACGTTTTGGGCTGTGCAATCACCGTTGGGCGGAGGCGAAAAACGACGAAACAAAACGCACAGAAGCGGAGGGGTCCAATCGACTTCGCTGAAAGCACACAAAAAAGGGAGCCCAACCAACGATAAGAACGACATCATCACTGACACGTGGTGCGCCTTTCCTCCCGCCCTCCGCGCCCCGTCACACTCGAGAGGGAGAAGGAGGGGAGTGCGGGCGGGGGTGACGCCTCTTTGGCCGATCGAACGAAGAAGCGCGCCCCGTCACGCCGTAGGGGGCGACCCCGCTTGGAGGAAGGAAGGAATACGCACACGCATGCACGCTCCCGCCCACGCCTATCAAAAAGAGAGAGTGCGCGAGGAAAGCGAGAAAAGAATCGTGGACTTGCATGTTTTGCGTTCACTCAGCGCATGCCGGGGGGGGGGATCCGACAGAGCGGCAACAAGGCTGACGCGTACACACGACCACCAGCAGCACTCACGGCGATGAGTACTTCCGTCAGGTACTCGTAGAAAGGGGTCCTCCTCCGACTCAGCAGGCAACCGCTAGGTGTACGTACATCATTGCACGGAGAGGGAGGTAAGGGGGGAAGGGGCGAGAGAAATCGTACCATACGGCATGGAGGTGTGAAGACCCCAAAGCGCACTCTTTTCGCCCTCCCCCCTCGACGCAGGAGGATGAGTGGCGCACTGGTGACGCCGACCTGCTTATAGACGACCTGGAAGCATGAATGCACCCCCCTCTTTCTCACTCTCGCACATGCGCGACAACCTCCATATTCGGTGCTCGCACGTGTCGAAAGAGGTGGTCGACACGCTCAGACCGCCACTTCTTCTGCACAACTGCGCCGTTGTGTTGCCGGTAAAGCGAACGTCAAGCACGTCTGCGACAAGGCGAGTGCGTTCCGAATAATGAGGAAGAGAGGGAGAAGGTGAGAGGGTGGGTGGAGGGTGCGAGCAGTGCGTGTGTGTGTGTTGGGGGTGGAGTAGAAAGGAGAAAGGGCGAGGAGCGCATTGCATAAATGCAGCGAAGGCCCTGAAGAAGGCGGACGAGCACATCCATCAGCGCAGAGGAAACAAGATGAGCCCATATGCCGTACTCCTTCGCCCTCCCCCTCCCCTCTCCACGTATCGTCAAGCGAATGAAGTACATCACGCAAGCACACGTTCCATAGCGCGTTGTGGGCCCTTCACCAGAGCAGCCTCCCCGCCGAGCCTCTCCAAGCTCTTTCCCCGCCCACTCCAGGGGATGAGCACTGCTGAATAAGTGGCGTGCTGCTTGGAAGGGGTGGGGAGGGGGGAGGGTCGCCGTGTAGGCAGGCACGCTTCGATGTGGAGAAAAAAGAAGAGGGCAAGGAGGAGCGGGAGGGAACTGCGTCACGCAGACGCACAGGGATACACAACTGTGCATGCGTCGATATACACGTACCTGCAAGAGGAGCCGATGAGACGTGACAGCAGCCATGTGGAACAACAGCGAGATCACACACATACACACACACACACACACAAAATATAAACACATACACACAAAGTGAGGGAGACAAGAGTGCTAGTCCAGCAAGCAGGTGAACGCACCACAGCACCCAGCGCGCTTGATAGGCCGTGGGGGGAGGCGAGGGGTGTCGTGAGCCGAATCGAGATGAGGAAAAAACGGAGAGTGAAGACGGGAGGGGAGGGGAGCCGAGGATGGGGAAGAGACGATACGTGCACGCACACGTGGAGAGAGAGAGCGCGCGAGACAAGCAAAGAGAGGCACGAAAAGGAATATGTAAAAAGACCATAGGAAAGGAGGAGAGGAGAAGGTGCGCGCACTTCACTGCTATGCTGCTCATGGTCGCATAAGAGGACATGGAGGCAGCCCTCAGAGACGGTGACGTGGGGGGGGGTAGGCGATAGATAGAAAATGGGATCGGGTGCGATGTTGGGGAGGGGGAGACTGGAAAAATGGCGAGAGGCGCAACACAGAGAAGGAAAAACGATGGGGTAAGTGTCTCAGCGGATGACCTTACGCTGCGCGAGTAAAAGAAGTGCAACAACCTTGACCGCATCACGTTCAAGAGAAGAGCCGCGCGCAGAAAATGTTCGCCTCATGCGGCACATCATCCCTCGCAGACTTTGCACGCAAAGGTGAGGAGACCCCCCCACTTCCTCTTCGTTCGCCCTCGTGCGGGCGCAGAACGGAGGTACCTCAGCGCACTTACGGTGCTCATCCTTCTTCACAAGCTGAGAGTCTGCAAGTGCGCCGCCTGCGCGCGCTCCCACTCCGCAAGGCGGCGCTTATAAGCCTTGAGGGACTGTGCCAGCCGAAGTTGTTCCTCCTCGATCGCATCGACGCGCTCCCAGTCGGGTGACGGGACGAAGCGGGCACTTCGAACGGAGCACCCGAGCGTCGCCTCCACATTAAACGGGCGACTTCTCGAATACACTCCTTTGGGCCCCTCCATCAGCGGTTGCGGCCACTGCCTCCCCACTTTCGACCGGCGTCGTGGGGAGGGGCAAGGCGGCACCGCGGTCGCCACCTTTGCCCGGTGAGGGTGCCTGTCAACGCAGCAACCGGACTGACAGCTGCCGTGCCCACGGAGGGCTGCTGTCTGCCCCATTTCTTTCGCGGCGCTGGAGGCGATGATGATGCTCTTCTGCTGCCACCATGTCTGACGCACATCAGGGGAAGTGCCAGGGGAAACAGCCGCTGGCGCCCAGGTGCCGCCGTCCTCCGTGGAGTCCACTACTTGGCTGTGGCCTGTCGGCATCATGAAACCAAAGGTATGCTGCCGTGACAATGCGGTGTGGCTGGTGCGTGCGGTGTTGGAGCTCTCATCCGTGTCTGTGCCGTTCGTCGCCCGCGGGAATATTGAAGAGGCGTCCCCTCCCGAGACAGAGTCGGAAAGGCTTTCGGGCTGCAGTATGAGCCCGGATTCAAAGATCGAAGTGAAAGACACCTTGTCCGCTTGCCCCGTCAGCGGATCATCCGCACCATCGGGGAGGACGCCAAAGGAAAAGCCGTGCCGCAGTCCCCCAAGAGAGGGTCTCGACAGCACCCTCGCCGCTAAGACGCATTCACTGTCCTGTACCGCTTTCGGTGGCGAAGAATCACTCTTTTCCCTGCGGTCGTCGACTGTCCGCTTGTGGGCAACGGTTGGCACGCTCGGCTGCGTTGGCGTTGCAGCGTGGGAGTGGGTGACCAGCGCACGAAAGCTATCCGGTTCTACATCCATCGTGCGCTGTAGGCAGTATGTCGACTTGAACGGAGTGACAGCGTAGCCGGCACTGTCCGCGTCGTCAGAGATGCGGTACATGGGATACCGCAGAGCCGACGGCTTCTCCGTTAGGGGCGCGGTTGTTTGAGCGCCGCTATCGCGGCGAGAGCTCGGCTTGGGGGGCGTCTTCTCTGCACCTAATGGGAGTGGTTCGCCTTTCATTGTCCCAGCGATTGCCACGGCTGCCGCGTTCCGTGCAGGAGGCACCCCGCAAAGGTCGTCGCACTCGGTGCACGCGTCCGCTCTGGAGGGCGCGACGGATGTGTGGCGGCTAGAGACACCATTCGGTACGTTGCGACTGCGCCGCTTCTTCCTCACGTGGCTCCTCCGGCGGCTCAGACCACCTCTCTGCTTCACCGAGGATGGAGTCACCACCTCCTTACCCCGCGCGCACGTGATACCCATCCTGCGTTGTGTACGTGTGGCGTAGCACTAGACGGCAGAAAGAGGAAACAACGGAGGAGACACACGAGGCCCACTCCCAGCGCTTTCCTCTCGGGGCGCGCACGCGAGCAACAGAACAGAGACGAGCAGTACCCTTTTCTGGTAAGACACTCCACGTTTCGACTGGGCAGGACAGGAGCAACGGAGGTGAAGGGGGAGAGGGAGACATACGAGACGCGCCGAGTTATCTGTGTGTGTGTGTGTGCGTGTTGGGGGAGGGGGGAGAAGCGGATGAGGAAGAGGGGATGGGAAGAAAGATCTGGCGAGGCGAAAGAATGATACGAGGCAAACGGTAAGGAGCGCGGTAAAGGCAATGGGTGACCATATATTGCTGCGCCTGTCGCTTCTTCTGCAGAGTGGCTCGATGCGAGGAGGCCAGAAGGTGTTGGGGGTGGGGAGGCGGAGGACGAGGAGGAAAACGAGGAAATGATGGGGGCAAACGTGGTGGCGCGTATGATGGGCAGACTGAGCACGCACACACCAGATAAAAATGGCTCGCAAGAGTAGCGAAAGAATCAGTGGGCGCACCAAGAAGAAGAAGCGACAAAGAGAAAATCAGTCGGTGTGTGTGTGTGTGTCGTGTGTGTGTGAGTGAAAAAGAGAATGAGCGGAAAAGGAAGCAAAGATGGAGGCACCCGTCACACGGCTGAAAACAGAGAAAAGGGTGAAAGTGGTGAAAGGGAGGGGGAGGGGGGCGGAGAGATAAAACGCTGCAGAAAAGTAAAGCGTGCCCGAATGCAAAAGAAGAGGCAGAAAGGAGGCAAAAACAAAAGAGAAGCAGTAAGAATAGCGTAAACTACGGCACGTGAGTGTGTGTACGTGTGCGTGTGTGCGTGAGTGTCTTCGGTATTGGTGGGGGAGGAAGGGAAGTTGCTGAAGTGGTGCACATGCACAGACCAGCAGCGGTAGGGAGTGAGAGTGCAAGAGAAGTTCGAGAGGGCGAGCAGAGGGTTACACCCCCACCTTTCAGTGTTCAGTTCACGCACAAGAAGAGCGATTCAGGAGAACCGGAAAAGAACAAAAAAATAGAGATGTGTGTGGGGTGAGGGGTGGGGGTCTGTGCCGCATGCCCTCTCTCTCTCTCTGTGCGTGCTGATGCAGCACTGCGTGCCTACCGGAGTCGACGTCGTGATTTTGTATGCTCTTTGGGGTGGTGCTGTCTTTGGGGTGGGAGGGGGGCGGGGGCGGATCAGAGGGCGAGAGGAGGCGGAGTGTGAGAGAACAGAACAATGCGGAAGGCAAGCGAGGGTGGGGAGGCGCAGTGAGGGGGTGGGTGGGGCGACCTGCACACTGCACCCCAGCAGCCCTCACTTGCAGCATTCAGGAGCTGCGTCCCTCGATCGATGCGCCTTTGCATTGCATGAGTCTCCCCACTTTTGTTATCTACAGAGCGTTCGCCTCTGTGAGAGCTTCCTTGCATGTGTGACAAAGAAAAGAGGAATGCAGGGGAAGCCAAAGGCCCGGAGGGGTCTGTGTGTGCAGGACACAGCACCCGTGAGAGGTGCAGTTATTACAGGACTCACGGCGAAGACATGAACCTCACGACACGTTTGCGAGCGTCCGGAACGCCGCCCAAGGGCAGAGGGCCTCAGGGCACATAAAAGGGAGCTCGAGGAAGCGGAGCAGAGCGCCACCAACGTGCCACTGCTCTGGCCGCCTCAAGTTCTGCCTGAGTTCTACTACAGCTTTTTTTTTTGTGCCTCCACTCAGAAAAAGAGTGGACGGCGACCCAAAAAGCTCCAGGGGATGAGCGGTGGTGCCGTGAGGGGCGCAGAGCAAGCGGACAACGCAGCCAGAGGCTATCGAGAGCCACAGAAGCGGTGCGCCCCCCGTAACGACAACGCTTCCGTGCCCATCACGCTTCGAACCTCAATGGAAGCGCTGACGATAAGCGACGGAAAGGAGGACGCGAGCAAAAGCCAACCGATGCCGTACCCCATCAACCACCGAGAGCGGAGCAGCGCCATGGCCTCCGCCCACGACTCTCCCTACACGCCGAAACGACGCAGAGAAGAAGAAAGGAAAGGACGAGGTGGCCCCCTCCCTCCCATCCCTCCCCCCTCATATAGCTCAGTGAAGAGGAGCACGCGCACCACGAATGGGGTCATTTCAGGGGGTTGGGGGGGGGTTGGGTGGTGGTGGCGGACGAGACAAAGAGAAAGAAACGAGTGATGAGCATGAGAAGAAGGCGACAATGGAGATGAGATGCCCATCCACACGGGGAAGGAGGGGTTAAGTCGTGTAAAGAATGAAAAGGGAAACGCACACGCACACACACTTATGCGCCCACTGGAGGGTGTCGCGGTGGAGGACAGCGTTCGAACGAATAAGAAAGAACCGTTGCAAGCTTAAATGCAACCTCCTCCTCCCCCCTCTCCTTCAAAAAAGGAGAACACATGCTGAGGAGGACAAAAAAAAACTGTCACACCATCGAAGAGCGGATATCATTATGTGGGGGGGGGAGGATGGCGCTTTAAAGGCAGCGACAGCATCCTTCCCGAGTCGCGTCCCCCGTGCACGCACTTTGAAGAAGGGGCTTCAACGTTGGGGGAGGGGGCGGGAAGAAAGAGAAAACACATGCACCACGCGAGCTGGAAAGCGGAGTGATGAGCGCTATCGATGCCCAACGCCACCGTATGGCGCAACGAGCAGCGCACAGCCGCGCAGAGAAGGCCGCTGTTCTTCTCCGTTTGAAAATCTTCACTCTCAGGCCGAGAGCGCGTGCGTGTCAGTTCGTTTGGCCACCGCCGGCTGGGCACGCTCCATCTCATCCTGCAAAGCAGTCGCAGAGGCGTTTGCCTTACCCCCATTGGCCGATACCCCCGTTTGTGCAGCGCCTCTCACTTCAACTCTACCGACCACTTCGCCTTCTATTTCGCCGAAGCAGGGACACGTACCCAAGGAGAAGGGAGGAGTGGGGGCAGCGGCAGCCAGTTCCAGCGAGCAGTAGCGTACATGTTCACGGATTCTCGTGTCCAAGTCGCACGGCTCTTCGAGAGGGCGCAAAGACACGAAAAGCTCTCTAAGCGATTCGATGCGATGCGTCCCTTCTGCCGCCACTCCTGTGCGCCATCGGAAGGGGCCGCCCGCTCCCCAGCGCTATTCCGTCGTGAATGACAAAGAGACGGCCGCCTTGTCGCCGGCGAGCATCTTCAACAGCCTCACAGGCTCGCAACGAAAGTCGAGCCGAGAGCTACAGATCGAAGTAATCCGCAGAGGAAACGCTCACGCTCGGCGCACCGCTTCCAAGTCCCACCTGCAGTTCTGAGAAGTAACGTGGGAGCCTCACCGTTCTTGATACCATGAAGCAGTCACATCTGGTGCGGTCGCACTCACGATGGCTCACGTGATGCTCGGCCTATGTGCGTCATCATCGACGTAAGTTTAGCGTATACACACATACACAATGGGCAAGACGGCATGATAGTAGTCAAGGTGCACCGAATCGTGTCTTTAGCCTTCAGGGAGAAGCCCTTGACCGCAATGTGCCGGATAGAGAAGCTCATTCTTCTCACCGCTGCCGTCACTGCTTTCAAGACGAGAATGCGCCAGCTCTGGAAAAAGAACACGCACGACCGCATCCACAAGTCGTCTCATCGCCGCTGACCGCTCTTTACTCGCTCTCTCTTCTCATCAGCAGCGTTTATGGAGCGCCAGCACGGCGATTTCACTCTCCGCGCATCACTCAGGCGAATGCCTGTCAGTGCTGTGAAGTTTACCGCCTTCGATTGGCCTGAGCGAATTTTGGGGCCGTTGTAGATGTCTGGCTGAGGCCACGGCACCTTGGCGTTGTCACGCAGAGCTGCCCGCCCTCTCTCAGGTTGTACTCGCTGATAGCGTGTGCGCAGGAAAGTTGGTGTGCTCTCATGCAATGCTGAGAGCCCGCGACGGGCGAGTGGAGATGAGGCTGTCTTTCGCTGCAGGTGGCGTTGCAGGAAGAATCGCTGGTGCTGCTGCTCCACGATTTGTCGGCGGTGCATCTGCTCCTGCACCAGCGGATGAGGATAGCGCTGGTAGCCTGGATGCGCATGCGCACTGCGCTTAGCGAAGTTGTGGAGCCTGCGGCCCCAGTAGCCGTCGCCAGATCTCTTCGAAGGTGCGTGTTTCGGCAGTCGCGGCTGCAAAGCTTCAACTAGAGGCGCGGGCGCTGCATGAGAGGGCGGCGTCGAATCATGAGAGGTGCTCAGGAAACGCATCCTAACAGCTGATGAGAGTGACCGAGCTGAACGGAATGCATCTTCTCCTCTCTCGTGCGCTGCAACGTCAGCCCGGCTAGCCGCTTCGGCGTCACCCGCGATGAGGCTGCCGCTGCTGGCGGCAGGACTGAGAAAGTCATTCCATAAGTCGCTTATGTTTGGGATCAGCAGCGGCTTCCCATCAGCGTCAGACACCGACACATCGCCGTCGTCGCCGCCGTTGCCTTTCTTGGAGATGCAGTGCGTCCCTTCCTCGGCATTGAATATGGCGCGGTGTGCTTGGGCAGCGCCACCAGCAAAGGCTTCTGGCCGCTGACCCTGCGGCCGCACGCTTAGTCCTGCGGCACCTTGTATCTTTGACATCCTCGCTGGCGGTACGCGCGACGCTTTCGCGAGGGTCTTCTCCATTACCTTCTTGGCAGCGAGGGCCACGCACTTCCACTGCCTCACCGCCGCTGTTCGGATGTTCCGGCTACCAACACCGCCTTCTACGACCTCCTCCGGCTTCTTGACAAAAGGGCTGCCCCCGCCAGAGGTCGCCGCCACCGCCTCCATCACACGCTGCCCCAACAACGTCTTTCCACCGCCTTCGCCATTTTTCTCCAGTGCCTGAGGGGGCGCCAGTCGCACCTGCGGGCAGGCAGGGTGTGCTTGGGTGCGGGCAAGAGAGACAATGAGGGTGTCCTGATTGGCTGGCGTGATTGGAATGGTGCCGCCATCACTGCCGCTCGATGTCTCGCAGCGGAGGTTGCATGAGGGTGTCGTGGGAAGCGGTGCATCGTTCCTTCGGTCAGCATCCGCGGCCTCGCACGATTCACAGTCCATCGCACTCAGCGACTTTGCCGCACGAGTGCTAAGGCCGGGGGCACGTGCCGGGGCCCTAAACCCTCGGACGAGGCCGCCTTCGCTCCCGTGTCTCTTCTGGATGGCTGCACTTCCGAGAATTCCGTCGGCGATGCTGCTGACAGCACCGTTGTGGGCTCCGCTCGACCGCTCTTCACCACTGCCGCTCATGGGCCCTGAGAGAGCGACCACCGCCAGCGGAGAAGCGCTCTTGGCTTGCGATGGAGGTACGGCGGAGCAGTTGGTTCCCCTATCGCCATTCGGGATCCATCTGGGGTGCATGCCAGGTTTCGCCTTCCGCGCGTCCCTCGGTGCAGGGGGCTGCCGTCGCACAACGAGCGTCCAGCGCTGGAAGATGGAGAGCCGCGGAGATGCGCACTGGGACTGCGCAGAGCGCTCACTCATGTTCGTCTTCTTCTTGTCGCCGGGCACCTCGCACGTGGCCGCAAAGTCAGCTGTGGCTCCACTGGCCATCCGGTCGGCAAGCCCGCAGTTCGTGTGGCCGGCAGCATTCCGTGTTGAGGCAGTGACCAGGGGTGGAGCGCGCCCCGCCTTGGCCTTGAGCGACTGGGGACTCAGTGGAGGGGTGCTTTGAGGATACGCTGGATATGTCGCTAGCCGTTGCTGCGCAGGCAATGCCGTGGATGGGGTGTGAAAGGGACTCCGTGTCGGCGAGGCAGAGTGTCTTTTCGCACGCTGCAGGCGCAGGGCTGGCGGAGATGAAGAGGATGCTGCGCTGCGAATCAGAGGTAGACGCGCGCCGTGGCTTTCTTCGGCCGTGGCTTGGTTATGCGTTGGTCGGCTGGGCACCGAGTAGGGAGTTGGGCAACTGTTTTCTACCGGCTGCAAGTCAGCGATTCGGCCGGTGCTGGTGTGCGAGCTGCGGGGGAGCATGCGGAGGGGGTTCCTCGGCGGCCTCCTTGCCGCCGTACTTTTTCGCGTGTGAGACGCGGACGAAGTGCTGGGGATGTGTGGCAGCCGCCGGCCGCCGCTGGCGCCAGAGACCGAAACGGGCGCGCTCATCCTTTCCTTCGTTGCCTACCAGCCGCCTTTTACTTTGGTGGGCATGTCATTGCCTTTGGGAACGACAGTGCTCGGAGGATGCGCAGACACGCAACCGCGCCTCTGCACGCTTGGAAGAGGGAGAGAAAAATCGATGGAAGAAGACAGCGTGCACACGACAGCCATCGCGCTTAGCGGATGGCCTTTAGCTTCACCTTGCGAGGCGAGGTGGACAACAGAAGACCATATGGGAGCAGTGGAAAAAAGAAATGGTGTGTACCCGTCGCTGAGGGCGTGCAGACAAAATGATTGCGTGCGAGCGTGATGTTCGAAAGCGAGCACACATGAATGCTGTGTGTGTGTGTGTGGATGTGTATGTCTGAGGAGGGACGAATGGGTGGGGGGGCGGGAGAGTTGGAAGAGGTCCATGTGCATAGAAATCAGGCGACGTCTCTGCCGCTTTTTTCTTCGGTCGCAAAGCAGAGTTACCGTATCTTCGGCAGCGGGGTGACACTGAGGTACACGCACAGAAGGGCGCACAGGCCAAACGTCCCCTCTCGATCAGCCGTGCGCACAAATGTGGCGCCTGTCTCCTTCGGAGCATCCAGCGACGCATGTGAATGAGTAGCAGGGGCCGTAGCAGAAGACATGCGGGGCAGCGGCATAGCAACGGAGCGTAGGATCGAGCGTCTCTTAATCTCCTTGGTGCATACCGTGTGCCACGGAGAAGGGATTCCGGCGGATAGCATGGGGTGGCGATGATTGGCCCTGTGCACGGTGAACGCTCAAGCAAAGGGGGGAGGGGTGGGGGAGAGTGCGGTGCTGCGAGTGACAGTCGTGGGCTATCGTTTCACATTCGTGGAAAGGGATGAGAGGCCGGTGGATTATAGCGCCACGCAGAGCGATACTCCGGGCTGGAGACGATGGCAGCGCTCTTCGCACGCAGGCCACGAGCGCTTCGCTGGCCACACCATTCTTTGTCCGAGGAAGAAGAGCGTACACTACACGCCCCTTGCGCGAGCGAGAGGCAGGCCAGAGTAGTCAGGCGAAACGCACCTGTATAACGGGGGAGCCCGACAAAGACGAAAGAGGAGAGGTGAGTCGGGTGATGATGGCCTGTGCACAGCACGTGGAGGCCCTGAAGTGGAATGAGCAGAACAGTCTCAAGGGCTGTCCTCACCTGCCGTTCCATCGACCGCGGCACTCCACTACATGACTGGTGGCATAGAAAGCGACCATCGCGCTGCGGACCACACCAGCCACAACCCTCTCTCTCCAGCAGCGGGGCTGGCGTCTTTATGGCTGTCGCAGCGTACGCTGCTCACAAGACGAGGGTGCCAACCAGACGAGGTGAGGGATGGGCAAGAAGTAGCCGCACCTCTACGCGCATACATCGACACATATCCTTCCGCATCATCAAGCATGCGGAAGGCATGCCTGTGTGCGCGCATGTAAAGGGAGGGAAGATGAGGAGGACTTTGTGTGAGAGGGTGTGAGGTCTATGATTCCGCTTTTTGCCGTTTTACGGCTGCTTCTGTTTTTCTTTTTCCTTTCTCTTCTGGCCCAACGGCCTCTTCAGCCCATGAAGAAAAAAAGAGGAAAAGGGTCCGGTGTGACAGAGGAGTCCGGGGGGGGAGTCGTGTGTGTGTGTGCATGTAAGCGCGCCGGACCCGCCATCGACTGACACAAAAACATAACGAATGAGGCACGGAGACATGGGGCAGTACGCCATAGACATCCGCCCACCGGGTGGAAGGGGAAAGGGGGAGGGGGTGAGGAGGAGGAGGGAGGGAGGGAGGGAGGAGACGCTCTCCACAACTCGAAAGCACGCCTTTGAGATGGGTACACACATGGGGAGACGTGACAGGGAAACGAAGAAATAAAGAGCAACAAAAAAGGGGGAGGAGAGGGAAGGGGAGACAGCGAAGGGCCGCAGGGAAGGGAAAAGAGCTCATCGACAGATTACTGCCGACCTCTTTTTTTTCTTTCGGCCAGGAAGAGAGGGGGAGGGGAAGGGGAGGCTAACACGACAGAAAAGAGAAGCCGCGTACACGGCTGAGGTGCCGTTGCCAGTCGCCGGCACCGCCGCGCATGGCAGCCGTCGTCGTGTGCCAGAAGAAACGATACTGTACGCATAGGCCATCGGCTCATTAATGATGTCTATTATGAAGAGAAGAGAGAGAGGGGTGGAAAGGTGACAAAGCCACCACTCACCGCACCAACGTCTAAGGCGCCCCCCTCCCCCAAAGGGGCAGCGAAAGGGGGAGGGAAGGGGAGGGGGTTCAGTCCCCCGCTTTCGCTCACGCTGCATCTACAGAGGAAAAGAGAGCGAGCCCGAGATGACTTTCTGAAGCACAGCCGCACGACAAAGTGGGCAACGGTTATCTAACGGCGACCGCATCGACGCCCTGGCGTAGGATGGGGAAAGAAAGCACCCCCGCCCTGCCGACAAAGCAGCGCCTCAGTGCTGCCGCCGCTGCGCGGGGTAGCCGTGGGAACGTGGGTGCATGGGCGCGGGTGGCCTTGGGCCGTTCGGGAGACCAGGCACGTGCAGGGCAACTTCACCGTGTAGAATTCTTTTCCTGTTCTTCGCTTCAGCGCCTCCAGGCAAGTCCTTTCCTGCAGCGAAGCGGCGTTCATATCCCTCGTAGCGCTGTGCTTCGTTCTCTTGTCGCTGCCACAACAGCCCACGCCGCGCCCAACGCATGACATACAGGTCGTGCTCCCGTTTCTTACGCAGCGTCTCCCTCATGTCGGTCTGCATCGAGGTGTCTGGTGAATCGACGTAGGGGACGTCAGGGATGTCAAGGATCGTACGGCGTCGCTGCAGCTGCTCTCGCTGCGCTTCGGAGCGGTGACCGGCGACGCTGCACTCGGATGTGCGGAGAGGAGGGCAGTGGTGGTGAATACGACGCTTTGGCACACTCACTGCAAGCTGAGTGCTTTCCCGATCGGTGTCGGGGCCTTCCGAGTCCCTGCACCCATCCCCTTCACGGCTGTCCGCGCGCATCTCGTCAGCAGCGGTGATATCCAGCCCCATGTTGTCGCTGCGCGACGCTGTGACACTTCGCGAGCGATTGGCGCTCGCCATCCCTGTCCTCCCTGGCACAACAGAAGCCTTCATGGTGGAGGCTTGGTTGTCAATCACATGGCTTGAGTCCAGCCGTGAGTGGTTGAGAAGGGCGGCGAGATCCGCATGCTTCGCGTGCACATCACGGCTGAGCTCCTCTGCGTATGCCGCATCCACATCAGGCGCTTCTGCGGATGCCTCTTGTGCTGTCTGTATCACGGAGAAGAAACCAGACTGGCTGCTTCCACCCAGCAGCACAGCGGTCATGTTAGGAGGCATTCGCAGAGACCCCTCGCCGATCGTATCGCCGGTCGCATTCACATCAGTCGCGCCAGGTGGCAGCGGGAAAGGGGGTATGGCGAACGCCGCCACGTTCTCGCCAGTCGCAACAGAACCCAAATTGGTTAGGCCCTCATGAGCGCTTACCTCAGAAGTCACAGCCGCAGCGGCCTGTGCGCCTTCTGTGGCTTTCGTTTTCTTTGGCTCGTCGATGCGGCTACCCCCAGGCGAGCTGCGCAAAAGGGAGGAGGTGGCCGGGATGAGGCAGTCGACACGACAGTGGTTGGTGACTGCCAAGTCAGCTCCTTGACGTTCACGTAGCTGTTGATTGCTCGTGTCGCCATGGAGAACTGAGACGTCTGAGAAAGTGTGCAGAGAAAGAGCGGCGCTGCCGCACGTCTCACTCGGAACAGTCGCGCGACTCCTGAATCCGTGTCTTTCCAGGAGGGATCCTGCGTGGCTCCCAATGTTGCCCGTGCATTCTTCCCAAGACGTCCACGGCGGCCGGGCGCCGGTGATGGCTAAAAGCGGTGAGCCGCCACGGACAGGCACAGAGGCACCCTGTGCCAACACCTTTTCGGCGCCTCCTGCCGGCGATCGAGAGGGGCAGGGGCTGAGCGGAGCACCAACGCGCTCCCGCGTCCCGTCGCTTCGTGAAGGAGCTCCCGCGCTGGGGCTTCGGCGCTTCCGCTGGTGGCTCTCGCGCTGTGCGACGTTGCTCAACACCTCCCGCAGTTGCAACGGCACAGGGGGAGCGGCATTCGGCGACGGGGCGGTTGGCGCGTTTTCAAGTAGGCTGCCTCTCGTGGCGACGAGATCCGCCTCATGAGCGCGTGCCTCTGTGACATGTGGGGGTGCCGAGCGCTTCTGACGAGGCGCTTGCTTCGTAGCCACGGTAATGGGGATGTGGTCCTTACCCGTAGCGCAGAGGCATCCGACCTCCCCAAACGTACACGCGATGTTTTCTTCCGAGCCAGAGGTGTGCCCTTCGCCGAGACGCTGCAGAGCGGCTGTCAACTCGACAGGATCCATAGTGGAGCTTCGCATTCCACTACCCCCTTCCCCCCACCCCCATAGGGCCGTGCACGACGACATCGCTGTCTCCTCGCTTGCGGCAACGTTTCGGCGAGACTCGTTGACCATCGGGCGCAAACCACAAATGGATGACAGCACATGGCCGCCCGCATCAACGCCGGTGCTCGCTGCACAGTAAGGGGTTGTGTCGCCTCGAGCCGCCGTGTGAGTGCCTGCACACTCCATACCAGGCAGCATCTGACGGGCGCTCTCCGGCAGAGACGAATTCGGTTCCTCCATCACGCTGCCGTACCCGAGGCCCGAGCGCACGGCCGACACGCTGCGGCCGCCCATGCTGTGCCCGCCACTCGCCGGCGCTGCGCAGCTCCCGTCTGGCGCCACAGAGCCGCTGCCCTCCATCACGCTGCCGTACCCGAGGCCCGAGCGCACGGCCGACACGCTGCGGCCGCCCATGCTGTGCCCGCCACTCGCCGGCGCTGCGCAGCTCCCGTCTGGCGCCACAGAGCCGCTGCCCTCCATCACGCTGCCGTACCCGAGGCCCGAGCGCACGGCCGACACGCTGCGGCCGCCCATGCTGTGCCCGCCACTCGCCGGCGCTGCGCAGCTCCCGTCTGGCGCCACAGAGCCGCTGCCCTCCATCACGCTGCCGTACCCGAGGCCCGAGCGCACGGCCGACACGCTGCGGCCGCCCATGCTGTGCCCGCCACTCGCCGGCGCTGCGCAGCTCCCGTCTGGCGCCACAGAGCCGCTGCCCTCCATCACGCTGCCGTACCCGAGGCCCGAGCGCACGGTCGACACGCTGCGGCCGCCCATGCTGTGCCCGCCACTCGCCGGCGCTGCGCAGCTCCCGTCTGGCGCCACAGAGCCGCTGCCCTCCATCACGCTGCCGTACCCGAGGCCCGAGCGCACGGCCGACACGCTGCGGCCGCCCATGCTGTGCCCGCCACTCGCCGGCGCTGCGCAGCTCCCGTCTGGCGCCACAGAGCCGCTGCCCTCCATCACGCTGCCGTACCCGAGGCCCGAGCGCACGGCCGACACGCTGCGGCCGCCCATGCTGTGCCCGCCACTCGCCGGCGCTGCGCAGCTCCCGTCTGGCGCCACAGAGCCGCTGCCCTCCATCACGCTGCCGTACCCGAGGCCCGAGCGCACGGCCGACACGCTGCGGCCGCCCATGCTGTAGCTTCTTTGCTGTGCGCTAACCCTGTGCAGGGATGTACCGTTGAGGGTGGGAGAGTTGAAAGACTTGAGCAGCGAGCGGCGCTGATGGTCTACGCCACACGCACGCGAGGGTTCGGTGCACCAGCCCCGAACGCTTTCAAAGCGTGACTCTCTGGATGAAGTGGATGCGGCATCTGAGGTCTTTTCCAGTCTGGTACAGGGCGGGTAACTGCTAACAAGCAGGCTGCATGCTGGTGTGTGATGAAGGACGCCTTCCGTGGACGAGCTTCCTCTCGTGCTTGTTCTTTGTCCTCCGCTTGCTTCTCCGTGGAGGCGGCTGTCCGGTGCCCCACATATGGACACGGGAGGTGTTTCACGTACTCCATGGGTGCTGTGCCCCCCAGGATTAGCCATGGTTGATGAATGCCTGAAGACGCTAACGGCCGCGTTGCTCGCAGAAGCCGTGCTACGACAGCCCCTCTCGTTTGCGTTGACGGATGCGAATTGAGCACCAGTGGTATCAGAGGGCTCTGCTGCCAACACCTCTGCCGAGATGAACGCGCTGTACTCTACAACTGTGCGCCAACCCGTTTCTGTGCTCACCGCGGAGGTGATGCTCTTGGTTGCGCTGGTCTCCACTGTATCGGCGTGGCTTTCCAGGAGAAGGCCGTGACCACACCCTTTGTCGGCGGGGTGCCCTGGTTCCAAGGTCTGTGACAGACTCGGCGTCTGGGCGCTGCCGCGCTCCTGTCGCGCGTCCCTGCGGCTTCGCAGCGAGCGGTCTGGCTTGTGCGTTAGAGCGGAAGCGTTCGGCAGCATTGAATAGTATTCCGTGGCCGTCACCTTCTGATTCAGTGAGTGCTCCGCGCTGCTGAGGTAAGGGTAAGGCCGCTGTTCGCGTCGATGGTTGAGTGTCTCATCGGGTTCTGTTGCGCTTGACGTCGAAGTTGAAGTTGCGCTCCTGCCACGCAGCGGGGGGGAGTCCCCGAAGCATGCAGCAGAGCCCGTAGCGTTGTCTGGGCCAGTAACGCCGAAAACAGGCTCGTGGAGGTCATTCAGGGCAGCGCACGTGATGGTGCGTGTGGGTGCCTGTGCTGCTGCCCCTTCATGGGGAGCTGCGCCGGCATCTCGATTGCAGAGCTGGCGGTCGATACCCACACTGAACGAGTACTCTCCACTCATGTGAGAGCTGGTCGTGTCGCCCGCGACCGTGGAGAGGTCGGGCGAGTCGACGGCCTCGCTGCCACGGGAGCTTCGCTGAGCACATGGGCTGCTGTCGGCGGCAGCGATGATGTTCGATACACATGGCGTGACGGCGGACGGCACATCTATCGTGCGGTCCCCACGGCCAACGTGTCTCTGACGCGGTTGCCTAGCTGACACGCCTTTTCGTTTGTCGGCGTTGCTTGCCGCCGTTAGAACAGGTGGGGCGATGTCCTGCCAAAAGACTGAGACAGAGGGCATGCCCTGGTCGCCGGGCCCCTCGTGACACTCTCGGTAGAACAAACTCAGCCCTTCCTCGCCCTCCTTGGCGCGGCTGACTTCACTGAGACTACCCACGCTGAGGGTCACGTGACGGATGTTGCAGCACTCCCTTCCGCACAGCTGCAGGCCGTGTCGGCGGTACGCCATCACCTCTCCAAGCCCGCAGCTGGAGCGGGCTGAGGCAGGTGGCACGGGGGCGCGCTTCTCCGATGTCGAACCGGTCGCAGGGGCTTTTGCCGCAGTTGATTGATGTCCTGGGTCGTGGAAGAGGGACGGCTCCTCCGCCACTGACGACGGCTCCTCCTCGACAATGTTGAACACGTTCTTAGCTCTAGCCTCGCGGTCCGAAGTGTTCACGACAACATCCACGACAGGGCGGTCCTCTGCTTTCGCCCTTTGCCGATCGACACATGCGCGCTCATAGGTGTACACGCGCAGCCGTCCGTACGGCAGCGGGGACAGGTTGCCCGCGCAAAGGCTTCTCGGCGTCTTAGAAAACTGTGGGGAGCACAGCCTCTCCGCGCTTGTTGTTGGGATGTCGGAGGCGTCCTTGAGCGCGCAAAAGGCTGCATGCCGCCGTGGCTGCTGTCGGCGCTGCGGATGCGCATGCGTGCCATCGGACAGCTTCGCCCCTTGCGTCGGAGATGCCGGGGCGGCGATGGCGTAGTGGTGCTTCGGATTTTTGCGGTTGCGCTCCTTTGCCTCCCGTCGCAGACGCCGGATTTCGTTCACGCGAGGCAAAAACGACGCGATTGAGATCGTCGCGCTCCCCGCGCTGGCGGACGGCGACGCCTCCGTCGAGGATGTCAGGAGTGACACATACTGCGTCGCCGCCTCGTCGCCGAACTTATCGCGGAGCAGATACCACGCAAGGATGGGGAGTAGGCGCTTGTTGAACGGGGCGGAGGTGCGGAGAGAGCGCTTGCGGATGGCCTCCAGCTCAAACAGCACATCTTCCTCCGAGAACACCTTCGCGTCTAAGAGGTCCGCGAGCACAGAGAGGTGAGTAGCCGAGCGCGCGACGGAGCGCATGTCGCTCTGCCTGAGATGTCGAGGCGCCTTTGATGTACCGCTGCTCTTTTGTGGAGTGGCAGGCGAGTCTACGCCACACGGGGCCGTGCCTTCCTGCGAAAGGGGGCTTCGGGTGTGCAGACAGAGGTCTGACAGCGGCTGATCAAGCTCCTTGCGGAAAGGCTCGAGGACCGCAGAAGCTGACTGCGCTGTAGCCGTGTCGGTTTGGATATCAGGCGCCCGTGCCGTTCCTGGCTGCGCTTTCCGTGGCGCATGTAAGGAAGACGGTCGGGAGGGCCCTTCGAAGGAAGCAGAGGGGGGCGGGAGCCGCTTCCCCGACGGTACGCTTCCAGGCATCTGCGCCCCCGTTTTGGCTGTCGGCGCATGCGCAACGTCCGGGATATCTATCGTGCACCGGGTGATGCTGATGCTGTCCGTCTCGTTCAGCAACCCGCACATGACGCCTGCCTGCGCCTCGCTCGAGGAGCTGTGCCGTCGACTTCCAGTACGGCGGCTCGAGGTGTACGCTTCAGAAGATATGCGCGACGGTGACATCAGGGACATTCTTGAGGCAGACAAACGCGCATCCACATTTTCTGCAGCGCTCACTTCGATGCCAAACACTTTGTGGGGTGTACTGGTGAGTGAGATCGCTTCGGGGAGGTTCTTGGTGTGCTGAAACGGTGTGGCCACCGTCGGCGCCGCTGTGTGTGCGGAGCCTGCCACGGAGGACATGGCGTGTGGGACAGCGGCGAAGGGAGACTCTTCTGCTATGTGAAGAGAGGCCGTAAAACGGGGTAGCGGAGCGCGCTTGAGGACGGAGGGGATGCGTGGGGTCAAAGACTCGGCGAAGGGGAAAGGGGAAGAAGCCAAAAGGTGCCAAAGAGGGGAGAGACGATGCGGGAAAGGGAAGGGGAGGGGAGGAGGACAAAAGGAGGTGACGATGAAGGGCGAGGCAGGTCGGTAGAGGGTGAGACACACACTGGAGAACGCAAACGGAGCCGCCGTGTGAAAGGGGATCGTGCGGGGGATGCACACGACAATCACAAAGAAACGAATACACACACACACACAGAACGGAGGACAAAAAAATAGGGATTTTTGCTGAAGAGGCCGAGAGGGGAAAAATGGTCGTGGTGGTGGTGGTGAGTACAGGCACTCGAGCGCGGTTGTGCGCGACGATGAAGGTTCTAATAATGAAAAGAAGGGGTGCGACTGTGGCAGCCTTTGCGATGCAGAGCGCCACCCAATGGGTGGTTGATGCAGAGGTTAAGGGTATCTGTGGTGGTGAGTACAGAGTAGGGATGTACGGAGAGTGAAAAGAGCAGCCGCGTATCGCTTTGGGCGCATGCTGTGATGTCTCTGTGCAGGTGTTTGTGAATGCAGCGGCTGCATCAGGTGAGCGTTTGCCGACGGGGACTCAGATAAATCAGGCGGAAAGGCAAACGGGAGGTGCTGCCTACGCTGAGAGAGAGAGGAGAGAGAGAAGGTGTGTGTGTGCGCGCTGATGGTGTTGGTGTTGATGGTGTGTGTACGTGTGTGGGGGAGGGCTCGACACGGGGCAACACAGGGAGCCGCCATGCTGCACCGAGAGAGGGTGTGTTGGGAGACGGATTTCTGCTCTGGCGACCGCCCCCCTCTCCTACTCGCGCTTGTGAGCGCTGTGTAGAGATGAAACAGCTGAGCGTGCATCTGCATAGCCGGCGGTGCTCATGTGTTTCTCCCTTTTTTCAGTTGTTTCTTTGTTTGCCTTTCACATGATGCGGTTTCTGTTCTCCCGCTCGCTTTCTCCCGCGTCTGCATATATATACATGTGTGTGTGCGTGTGTGGCGCGGGGGGGCGGCGGCATGCGGAGAAGCGAATAGGAAGGTGAAAGTAACGGGGAAGGGCGATAAGGAATATGGGCGCGCGGACGACGGGGGAGAGCGATGCGGCTCAGATGCATGTGCGGATGCGGGCATGAGGCCCTCGGGCACGGCGTACAGGGAATAAGGTGCATACATGGGGGTAGATGGAGAGGTATGAGAGGTGGCGAGCAACGCCAAGGAGGAGCATACAAGGTGGCGAAACGGCAGCCCGACACGCTGCACTCTCTCAGCTGCACCGCCCATCCGACACGCGTGCACACGCACACAACAACACAAACCAAAAAAAGAAGAAAAAAGAGCGCCAAGCACAGGGCGTGGGTCTAAAAGAGAAGAGCGCTGAGGAAAATCGAATGCAGACCCGCCGGTGACATTTGCCCGCCCACGGCCTTCTTCCCTTTATAGAGGTCTCAATGTGAGGGGGATCGCAGTAAGACAGCCGATGCTCACACCTCTGTGGGATGGAGGGGGTGGGGGTGCGATGCCGTGGCGGAGTCGGCTGTTTCTAGCGCTCTCGAGTCCCCTCTTGGTGATCCACGTGGTCGTGGGGGAAGGGAGGGGGGGCAAATAAGTCCCTCCTTCGACGAAGAGGCATCGGCCAGTGACAGTGCGGCCTTCGTCAATCCTCGCAGAGGACTTTGAGGACGCGACCACGTGGCGGGACGCATCGAGAGGCTTTGAGATGGTCATACCGTTGCCCAATCGCACTACAGTTGCCGCCCATGCCGTCGCTTTCGATGTGGCTCCGGCTGGCGGATGACGGGCGACTCGTTCGCGCGTTGCTGGTGCCTTCTATGGGGGCCATTCGTCGAGGAGAGGATGGCCTGGAAGCTGATACAATGTTGCGAGTCTCTGAAGAGAGGCGCACTCCTGTGAAATGGGCGTCGGCTGTGGGTGACGATATCACCCCTTTCGTGCCGCCAGCAGAACGAAGTTGCATGCCGTCGGCTGTGCTGATTGCAGCTTCAGCAGTCTGGGGGTGCTGCGGCTTCTCTATAGGTGTGATCAATCCAGCCCGGCGCAGGTGCTGCACGGTGGCCATCATCGTCGAGGCGTCGCTTGTACATGCGGAGGCGCTGCTTCTACTTACAGGAAGGAGTGACGCGGCAGCGATTGCCGTTGGATGACAGCCAATCGTCTCCACGGCAAAGCGGTCACCTCCCCCGTTGTGGTGACTCTCGCCGCAGAGGCCCTCCTCCCCAGTCGTCGCCGCTGAAAGATGGCAGCGCCGAGTCTGTGCCACACGGATCGTTGTCGAGTTCAGTCTCCGTTCATCTGCCGCTGCATCTTGTTGAGCGCGCACCGCTCCTGCAGCACTGTCGCGCGCGGCTGCGTTGCGCGCCTGGACAGCGTCCCACGTAGCTTCTGCATCGCAGGTGCCTCGAGGTATGGAAGAGACAGTGCTGCTACCACCGCCTTCAGACTGCAAGACAGGGCCAAAGGTGTGTTGCCGCATCCACCGCGCCTTTGTGATGGACGGAGATTCGTCCAGGTAGCTATCCGTCCACGTGTAGGACAGTGACGGCTCCGTCGCATTCCCCAATAGAGCGTAAGAGTCGCTCGTGCGGGCGGCACTCGACACTGACGCTTCTTGCACCGCTGCAGACGACTTCTGCTGCCCCGCTACTTGACGTACCTCTGGCTTTCGTTCACCTGGCCGCGCAGCACCGATCGCTGCAGACATTCCGCCCTGGACAGGCGCATTGATGATGCCATGCTTTCCAAGCGGGAGCCGTGACGAGCACAGCTGGGGACGAGTGTGTGGTCGGCTGGGCGATGGTGACGTGCCCACGACACGTGTTTCCGTCAACTGGGCGCGACGACTGAAGCAGACCTGAAACAAAAATGGCGTGCTCGCGCAACGATCGCTGGCGGTTGCACCACTGCGCGGTGTCATCGCCACCGCAGAGGCGCCCGTGGACATTGGCCGGTCATCATGCGTCACGTCGCTGCTGTCTGTATTCGAGGGCATACGGCGCGGCGTAGATCGACTGGGTCGGCTCCAACAAGGAAAGAGATATATGTGTGTGAGCGAGGCGAGGGCTCCACGAAGAAGTGAGGCCCGAGGCAGCGACCAGGCGGTGGAAGGGGGGAGGGCGGAGCCGCAGATCGCAGAAGGCGAAGCGAGGGCTCATGCGAGTCAAAGAGTTCTTCAGAGAAGCTGTGATTCCGGTGAGGGCGACGACCTCATCCAGAGAACAGAAGCAGGGGACGAGGAGGAGAAGGGGGGCAGAAGGGCAGGAAGTGGGAGAGAGGCCCTGACGATGGTAGGGAGTGCGGCGCCCCGTTTGACGTGAAGACGAAAAAGGAGAGGCGCGAAGCGGCAGTGAGTGCATCTATCGGATGCAGTCGGGGAGGGGGAGGGAAAGGTGTTGGCAGAGAGAGTGAGAGAGAAAGAGCCTGTGAGCGCAGCGAGAAGGGAAAAAAACTGCGGGAGAGAACCTGGCGTAGGCGACGAGTGAGCGAGCTTAGCGCGCGTTTTGAAACGATGAAGCACAGTTGTAATCACCTGTAAGATCAGGCCCGCGACTCCAAGCTCAAGCGCACCACCGATTGTTAAGAGAGAGAGACAGTACCGGTCGCCGCCTTTTATGGGTGACTAAGACATCCCAAATGGGGTTGGGGTAGTACACTGAAAAAAAAAGGCGTTGGAAGAACGTAGCAGCGTATGCAAGCAGTTGCACCGTGCACCGTTGCCAGCGCTCCGTAGCAGAACCAACAAGAACACGCGGTAGAAAGGGGGAAGGGGAGGGGAGGGACGATGAGCGAAGGAAAGGGGGAGGTGGGGGAGAAGCGCCGCAACGCAGTTGGCTCCAAGGCGCTTGGCCGATGACGCGAAACGGTGGCGTAGGGGTCAAACATTCCTTCAACACTGTGAAAACATAAAGGGGCCACCGCGCAGATGGTGCTCCCTCGCATTCGTGCCACCTTTCGGGCCCTTCGTGGAGCGCCAGAATTGAAGCAAGAGGGAGGGCGGGAAGAAGAAGCCGAACACTTAAGGACGAAGCAACGCAACCCAAAACAAGGTGTGTTTGAGCGGGGGGGTGGCGGCACATCGCAGGTGAGGGGCGTCGGCTCGGTGCCTTTCCGTATTTGAGGTCTGCCCGATAGCGCGGCCAATGCTGGTCTTTCTTCTTTTCTTTCCTTCCCTCAGCCTGCAGAGGCTGGCGAGGGCGCGTCAGCGGCGCTCCCGTCTGCTGCCTGCCCAGTCGCCGAGGAGTTATCGCCTCCTGCAGAGGAGCCTTGAGCACGCGTGATGCAACGGCGCGCAAAAGTGATGCACCGGGAGCGCCACCTCTGTCTGACGCGCTACCCGCCCTCCTCACCGTCACAGGTCGCCTGGCAGCCGCCCCTATTATGCGAGAGACGACCTGCTGCGCCCTCCTTGGTGTGTAGAGGATGGCTTCCCCAGATCAGTAGGTCGTAAGAGGGCCACCTGCACACGTGGCCCTCTTTCTGGGCAGTAAACACATTTTTTCGATGGCAAGTCGCATCAATGCAATGTCATGCAGATCCTGACTACTGGCATCCGTCGCAGTGCATCGCACTGATGTCTCCCCCACCTCATCGGTAGATGTCGTCGTCAGCACCAGAAGGGACGTGGCGTAGTCAGGGATAGATTGGCCACTTGTCTTCCCCACACACCGTGGAGCCTTGAGCCCTTCAGTCGTTGCACACTGAGGTGTGCCCCTCCTGCCATCATGGGCCAAGGGGTGAGTTGGGGTGTGCAAGACAGCAAAGTATGAGGACCTACTGTCTGAAGGGCCCTCACAACACACCGGCCCTCCATTACTGTGCGCACGACCCGGCAATGGCACTGTACCGGCCGAGAGAGGATGTGCAGGTGAGAAGCAGAAAGAGCGGACACAGAAGAGCTGAGAGGAAGGGGGAGAAGAGGTCGGTGAGCTGAGGCTGTGTGATCGAGGGAGGACAGTGCACATCCCTCGATGTCCTGCGACTTCCCTTCGCCCCCCTTTTTTCGTCCGAAGTGAAGAGCATTCTGCAGTGCACCTCTCTTCGTGCCATGCGCGGCATCCACACGCACTGAACGTGCAGCCGCCTGCACTGGAGGGAGGGGGAAGGGGGGAGCGGAGGCGAGGCAGCTGAATCCACGCGAAAACGCGTTAGCGCTGAACAAACCAGGCGAAGAACAAAGACAGCTGCGGAGAAGGGAAGCGTATCCAAAGACACTCACTTCTGCGTTCCTCCTCACCCGTGATAGAGAGGATGGGCGCGGCGGCCGGGGAGGGAGGGGGGAAGACGTTGCGCAGAAACCGTCTCGCAGAGGGCGAGGAGGTGAGTGACACAGAGGCGGTGCCAGAGGGGCGGACAAGTAACCGAACGCGGACGGGGGGTAAGAGGAGACGAGGGCGAGAAGAGGCAATCGCGCATTTAGGTAAATACACACACATTGCCGACCGCCACAGCACCGGCTGGAACACATAAACGGCAACAACAGAAGGTCCCTGAATGGAACGAGGCACGAATGAGGCGCTAAGGAGTGGAGGGGGTAGGGTGAGGGCAGCTGGGAGAGGCTTTAAAGGACGTGGCACAGCTTAGCATCAGGTGAGAGACGAAAGTCACCGAGCTGCGCACGAGCCCTGCTCGCCTCAGCATACCCAAAGACAAAGCAGGCGCTTTCGAGAGGCGTTCTATGCACATGAAGGATGGATACCGCTTACCAAGAGCTGCTGGACTCTTCCCCCTCGCTCTCCAGCATGGTCACATCGTCAAGCACGAAAGAAAAGCCTAATTCACCACCGCACGTGGAGGGTCTTAGCGAGCTGGATCCATGGGCCGTCTGCGAAGCGTCGGGAGCGCCGTCGTTAATCTCGCTGCGGCTACCGTTGGGAGCTGGCTGCTCGTCGTCATCAGCGGACGACTCGTACAAGTCCTCCAAACCAACCTCAAGTAACCTTTGACGAGCCGTGAAGACGCCCTCCGCCTTGCACTGGAGCAATCCGTGACGCAGCTGCTTCTGGGCGGCGCTGATGCGCCTTTCATAGGTGTCTTTCAGACGAATAAAGGCGAGGCAGTCGTAACAGCCGACCGCGATAAGGAAGGGCAGCGCAAACCCAAACGTGGCTAACAGCATCCACAGGTAAACGCCCGTTGCCGCCTCGGTCGATGATGACATGACTCGGAAAAGATAAGCGGGGCTGCCTCAGAGCCAACGCAGCGCTCGGGTTAGTGCCGTGTCCACGAGACGCTTTCACGCAGACTTCTGATGGTGGCGACGATAAAGCTCTACAGGGACTTGATGCGAGAGTCAGGGGAGATGGTGACACTTGGTGTGCGCGCAAGATGTTTCGCATTGGTGCTAGAAGAAACAAAGGTGCATCAACGGAAAGAAACTGATAGTGAAGGGACCACGGCGTGTATTTTCCCAGCGGACAGACTCGACGCAGCCATGGAAAACGTCGTTACAGAAAAGAAACACTCATCCGCCTTTGTGTGCGCGCCATGTACCGCGTGATGACGCTGGCTCCATCACCAGGCACACGCACGGACACACACACACAAATAGAAGTGTTGTGCGTTACGTCGTGCAGAAGCTTTGTCACAGTTTTTGTTCTTCTCTGTAGCTACTCAGTGGCTTTTCCTTACGTGTACGCCACAACGGGGTCGCTCACGCCCATCAGCCAACTGAGCACGCAAGCACTTACCGAGTGTACCAGTCATTCTTCGCCATATTAAGCGGTATTCCCGTGCCGTCTGCAACGCAAAGAGGGCAGGCTGGAGGAGCGGGGAAAAGGCACTATTAGCGCTCTCCAAGATTGCGCGCATCACACAAGAACAGTAGAGAGAGAGAAAGACCGAACACACACACAAAGAAGCAGCAGCGTGGGCTTCCCTCTCCCCACGCCCTCACGCTACGTTAGTTACGCTTAAGAGCCCTCTTCCCCTTGCCGTGAATGCGTGGCACAGAAGGCGGCCGCGCCGCTACTTCCGAGAGCGGCTCTTCAGGCGCTGGAGGTACGTTTCAAGATTCTTCTGCACCTCGGGGCTCTGCACGAACTGTGTGAAGAACTCTGTGTCGTAGTTGCGCTCTTCGTCGGAGGCGAGCATCTGCAGGTACTCGCGGCGCATCATGTCGCGAGCCATCCACCGAGACTGTTGTGGCACGGTGAGGAAGCGCTCCGCCTGCTGGTAGGCGACCTCGACGGCCCGCTCGTCATCGGGGGTGACCTCGTCGATCAGCCCAAGCTTTAGCGCATCGTCGGCCACGGGAGTCTCACCCAGCTGCAGCATTCGTTCCGCCTGGCGGGAACCCATCAGGTAGGCGTAAGCCGGCATCGTCCACGGAGGGGCGACGAGTCCCAGCTTTGTTTCGTTAAGGCCGATGCGGTACAGACGGCTGTTGTTCTGATTGTCCTTCGGCCCGCGAGCCATGACGCGATAGTCGCAGCCCATCGCGATGATGCAACCCGCCGCTGGTGAGTTGCCGTTGATAGCCGCGATGATGGGCTTGGGAAAGGAGTTCAAGATGAGCCACATCTCCTGGAAGCTCTGCCAGAAAAGTGAGATGCGTTCCGGCTTCGGGTTGTGTACCTCAGACAGGTCAAGCCCCGCCGAGAAGACTGTCGGAATCGCGGAGGAGATGACGACGGCCTTTGTCTCCTCGTTACTGCCAAGCCAGAGCATCCATTGATTCAGCTCTTGGAAAAATTCCAGGCTGAGCGAGTTCACTGGCGCACGGGCCAGCTGCACATTCGTGATGCCTTTATCCGTCGTATTGATCTTCACAAACTTCGGGACCTCCGTCGGCTTCTTTGGCGGCTCGAACTCTCGCTCCGTCTCATGGCCGTGTTCGTAATCAGCACGAGCGGCGCCTGGGGCTTGCTGGCGCCCCTGCTGGGGAGCGCCGGGTGGTGCTTGCGACTGGAAGCGTCGCTGCGGGAGCTGCAGCAGCGCCGATGTGACGCAGACAGTGCCGGCGCACCGGGCGAGGGAGGAGGAGATGACACGGCGCATGACGGCAGAAGCGGTGAGATCTCAGCAGCAGAAAAACAAATGAAAAGGTCGACTCGGCAGGCGCGTGTGATATCGCGGGTCTTGGAGAGGTCCGCGCGGGTGCGGCGGCGGTCGATTTCGCACAGGAAAGCAGTCCAGGGAGGAGGTTCAGAGACCATTGGAGAGAGCGGAGGCGCCGAGATCGTGTGACGCGCGCGCTGTAGCGCATCCGACATACGGCTTCGGGCTCTGGGGCGCCGCCAGATGGGGGCACGGCGCTTGCATAAGGTGGGCTGCGCAAGGGCACCTGTGCCTTGCCGGAATCAGCTCGCGTGGCGCCGTGCCCATCTCCTTCTCTCTCGTCTTTTTTTGCGAGTGCGGAGCACCTGCAGGTTTGATTTGGGCATAGTCCGCGTCCGTACCGCAGCAGCGGTGCGCGCGTCACGTCAGTTGAGAAGAGACCGGCACGATTCCATTTTATAATTAGTCACAGAGAGCTTTCCGCAGCGCGCAAGAACTGCTCCGTGCTGAGGTATGGAGGAGGTGCCATGGCAGCACCGATGCGTCGCAGAACCTCAACGCCACCCTCTTCCTCAACTGCGATGGCTGGAGCGACGTAGTGGTCGTGAATCAGCTGCCGCAAGAACATGACAAAGCTGTCGAACCCCCGCTCGGCAACCAGCCGCTTAATGGCACTCAGAGAGTTCTGGTACGACACTCCGGTGAACTCGTGACCTCTTTCGGGGGCCTGAATGACCCCCTTTGCCGCTTTCGCTGTCGAGGCGGAGGGCGGGGAGCTTTCAGCTTTAGCGCTGGCACCACTGTCCGCCTTGTACTTCCGCATGGGCTTCCCGAGTAGGGTATCGCCGACGAGCTGCTCAATGACCTGGCAGATGCCCTCCTTCACTGCAAACGGCAGCCCCAGTGCGTTTCCCATCCAGTGATGAGTCACCTCGTGCACGATGAGCTTTGCTTGGGCGACCTCCGCATTGGTGTTTGAGCCTCCCCCTCCGCTGGCGCTGACAGCTTTCATGTTCGCCTGGTAGATGGTCTCGTTCAGAATAATAGAGCAGTGGTGCTCCATACCGGAGATATATGGCATCGTGGGGCCAAGCAGGACGTCGAAGTGCTCGCACTGAAGCAGTGGGAGCGGGCACTGGAAGAGCTGCTGGAGTGCTGTTACAGCCTCGATGGTGATACGCAAGACGCGCTCGAGGGTGGCCGTGGCGATGCGTGCCTGTGGTCGTGCTAGCACGCGGATGGGAACGGGCACGTAGGACACGGCGCCGGCTTCTATGCGGCGGATCCTCGCGTCAGCGGCAAACTTCAGGACATCCAAATTCCCTTTCACCACCTCCAGGCCAACGGCATCCGTCGATCCGGTCTCCGGTTTACCTCCATCGGGGAAGCAGGCGAACGAGAAGGCGTACACAGGCAGAGGGCCGCACGGTGCAAAGCTTAGTTGAATCGCATGTTGCGCCGCCAGTACCTTGCGGCCGCGCTCCTGCCCGTTTGTCAAGACAGTCCGAAAACTGCTGGGCAGCTGAATACTTGTGATCGTCCAGTCGAGGCGGTATTGCGGGTCGTCTGGGGAGGGGAAGGCGCACCGGGCGTACCGCACCTCGAAATGCGTCAGGAGCGGCACATCCTCGGCGCTAGACTGACTATCGCTGCTTCGAGCGGCGTAGAGGCCGCCGTGGTCAAACGACTGCACGGTGCCGACAAAGTGCACCGTCAGATCCACCTCACTGAAAGGGGGTAAGCCGCCGCCCCCTTCGAACAAGACGAGCTTTGACCCCCAATCCACCGCAGCGGGTCTAAAGGAGGCCGCAGGGGTCCGCGCATCGCTTTCCTTGCCGGCCGTGCGGACTCTCTTGCTGCCCTTGGGGCTCTCCCTTGTCTTCTTCGCAACACCAAAACCACCGGTGGTGCTGTGGCTGCCCGCCGCTGCCGCTTCAGCATCCTCTTGCTCAACAGACACAATTTTCAGAGGCCCAGTGGCCGCGCGGTCAGCGGCGGACACACACCTCACTTGGTAGCTCTGCACCTCCAAAACCTTCGCGTCCTTGTAAATCCCACCCGCCGCGGTGAGGGCATGAACGTGCAGGGCGTTCTTCTCCGCTATCAAGCGACGATGTCGCAGGAAGACATCATACTCGGACCAACCCAGAGGGGTGGATGCTCCCGAGGAGATGCTCGCTTTCGCGTCGCTGCTGTCGGCGTCACAGTAGGGCTCACGTCGGTAGCGAATGGTAGATGTTCCGTGATAGCGGCAGCCCGCTCGAATCGCCCCGCCGCTGCTGGGGCGGTTCAAGACGAGCTGCAAATTACAGAGGAAAGGATTCCATATGTACGGCGGCGACCCCATGAGGGTGCCGGCCATCCGAGTGCTGGGGCGTCACGATCACACGCCCCGTGGGACGGACTCGCAAGTACGCGCAAGAAGAGGAGTGGACCTCAATTGTGTGTGTGTGTGTGTTCGAGGGGGGAAGCATAGGCAGGGAAAGGGGGCAGAGGGAAGCTGAGAGGACCAACAGAGACGGATAGAGCAGAAAAAACGCGGAGGGCGTCCACAGCAAACGCACCCCATCACGGCAAGGCAAAGGCGCTGAGCAGCACAGCTCAACGGTGCCCCCTTCCTTCCAGCACCACCAAGGAAAAAATATTTACGCGCAAGCATGGGTGACGAAACTCGGCCTGATATGCTCGCGACGCAACCGCGCGAGTCGCTTCGATCGACTGTATCAGTGTCTGAGCGTGTGTCTGCGTCTGCTGGTGGTATTAGGCGAGTATCGAAAAGCCATTGCGTGAACCTTTAATGGCACGTTTTGCCCTCTCTTCCCACCATCGAGGGTGAAGGCGATGCCCATGGAGGCAGGACAGCGGTGACAATGCGCCATGGAGGGAACCAAACAAAGCCTTCACCGTACTTCCTTCTCGTAGAAACTCCGCACGGATCAGCAGCCACCGCAGCCAGCCCGCATACACAGCCGCAGCCGGCCCGCCTCCGTTGCCCCCTCCCCCCCTCAACTCCGATGCATGAGGTATGCCCCTCGCTTGCGCTGCGCCATGTCGGCAGTGGTCCGCAGCGCGTGCGCACAGTGGGCGCCATCCATTTGCGTGCACGTCGTGCGCGGCTCGTCGGGGGTGGATGGCCCCTCCCCCCGCCTGCCTCAGCGGATGGGACACTGCTATGCGCCGGCGACGCACATGTGCACGCGGATGGGCGGGCGGCACTACGGGGAGAGAGAGGTCACGGTCTCTCTTGTTACCCCCCGTCAGGGTAAGAAGAAAAGAGCCGACGCGTGGTGGACTGTTGGGCGTTGCTTATTCTCATGCGGTCAGCCTAGCTCATCCGATCGATGGCATCGACTAATTGGCGGCGCTCGTCCTCCGTCACCCCCACGCCCTCCTCGCGCTGCAGATGCGTGCGCCACTCTTTCATCCGGCGAGGCATCAGTGTGTGCACGAATTCCTTCATCGATTGGGGGCTCTTTTCGAGCAACGACAGAAGCGCCCGCGCTGCGGACTTCTGTAGCGCCTCATCGCTGATCTGAGACTCTGCGTGCTGGCACGTCAGGCGAATGATTTCCTCGCTGGAGACACCCGTGGAGGCTAGGTAGGCGACAAAGAAGAAGACGCGCGCCGCAACTTTGTGTGCCACGCGAAGCAGCGGAGCGAATATGTCGTCCACCTCCTCCTCGGTCGCTGTGTCGGACGCGATGCTCGTCACCGCGACTGGCATCCTCCCACATATCGCTCCGTTCACGAAGAGCGACTCGAGCAACGCTTGTGTCAGCCGTAGCACCTCTACAAGAACTGCCAGGCCGTTGCTCTGAATAAATACAATAGTGTTTGGCGCGCAGTCACGGCAGAGGCAGCTGCATGCATGCAACAGTGCGCCAAGCAAGCTCATAAGGGACGTAGCTGTTGTAGCTGTACTCGCAGCTTCGGCGCCGTCGCCCCGTTTGTCAACTGCCACGCCGTCACTTATGAGGCGCACAAGGCTTTGAACAGCTTCGATGCAGTCACCTAGGAAGGGAAGAAGAATGTCCTCCCACCGAGCGGCTTGGTAAGCCACCTGCACCTGCTCGTTCAGCTGAGCCGAGTGAGCAATGACCATCGCAAACTGAGTGAAGAGCGGCACCGCCGATGAAGGGATGCTGTCGTGTGTGGCAGGTGGCGACCCTCCCTTCGCTGCGTTCCTGCGCTCGGCAGCCTCAAGGTGCGCGCCGGTGTCTACAGCGCTGGTTGGAGGAAGAGAGTGCGCGGCGCGCTCACGACGCAAGGCCTGCAGGAGGCGCTGCGGGCCGTGCATGAGCGCAAACTCAGCTGCCCAGTTGACATCCTCGACCATTTCCGCCATCTCCGCGAGGGCCTCCACACGTTCCTCCTGCTCCGAAGGCTCTCGACTCCCCTCAGTGGCGTCGCTCTCCGTGCTGAGGAGCAGCTGCTTGAGTCGCTTCTCCGGCGCTTCGACCGAGGCGAGGGCGTTACGAAGCCACTCGTAGTCAGAGGGGGGTCTCGCCGTTTCCCCAACAACTGCAGAGGGGCGGGCATCTGCTGCCGTGGAAGGCGCCGCTACGCTTGTGCCAGGCTGCGTCGTTACTTGCGCGCATCCGCCCGCATTCGCTGGTGCGGGGGCGCCTTCGCTGGCGGTGGGTCTCGTATCACCGCCCTGCAGCTGGGCGCAGAGATTCAGTAGCGCTGCGTTGACAGTCGCGTCCGAAGACATCGTTGGGCGGCTGCGCGTGTGTAATGGATGGAAAGCGTAGAGCTCTGCTGGATGGATTGAAATGGGTGTGGGACCAAATAGACTTTTTCTCTTTTCTTGACTGTCGCTGGATGGTGCCGTCTCGAAACTGTGTGCCGGATCGTTCGCCCATGGACAGGGGATACGGAGGGGGAGGGGCCCGGGGTGAAGGAAGAAGAAGTGGGGGTGACACTTCATGACGCAGTTGTCGGCAATGGAAAGGGCGGCGCAGCGGCGCCATTCTGTGTCGTGCTGCAGCTACAGCAGCCTAACTTGTCCACGCGGTGTATACAATGTTGCTCGTCCTGCTGTGCAGTCCTTTGCGGGGGGCTGCGCCTACCGATGAGTCGCTCATCGGTTCCGCAATCCCACTAAGGTATCACCAGTCACCCGCGACGGCGACTCCTTCCGCTTCCGGTGGTCGTTCCCCTTTTTTCGCGCCCATGAGAAGCGCAGCGTCGAGCCTTACGCTCCACAGAAGAGCCCCGCAAGGGGGAAGGGAGGCGGAGGCAGGACAGACGCGAAAGCGCCCGACGACCTGAGGGCGAGTCCGCGCATGCCGAGAGCCGACCCGCCGAGCACGGGGAGGAGGGGCGAAATACAGACAAACGAAACAGACGGAAAGAGAGAGAGAGATGCGCGCCCGCATACAAAAAAAAAGAAGACAGAAGGGAGCCAAACCACCGCACACCCCCGACACAACACACGCACACACACGCATGTAAGGAAATATGTGTGGAAAAGGCGAAGGGGCCCCTTCGTCAACTTCGACTGTCCTATCACCGACACAGTTTACCGTAACGTAATCACAAAGGCCGCGCCGAGGCTCGAGAGGCATGACGTCGGGCGTTGCGAAACATGACCGCCAGCCATGCATCGACTTCGCTACCGCTCCGTGCCCCCGCATACAACCTTTTCGCGTCCACGGAAGCGCGCGTGACCACGAAAAGGAGCAACCAACACCCTCTTGCAGCCGGTTACATTTGGGCACACCGTCGCAGCGAACAAAACGATCGGCAGACCTCACCACAGAGACCTACAGAACGCGCGGCAGCTCCAAAGGTTGCATCCGTCCGCTCTCACAGACAATAAAAAAAACCGCCAGCAATCTGTCGCTTCCGCAGGGACTGAGCGCGCACGAGCCGCTTTCTCAACACTTTTCTGCCGACAAAACAAACAGAGAGACTCTGAGAGCTCAACGCAAAAACATCAACAGCCATAATTTCCTTCATTTCTTTCCTCGCGTGGACTCTCCCCCCGCCTGCCTCAGCGGATGGGACACTGCTATGCGCCGGCGACGCACATGTGCACGCGGATGGGCGGGCGGCAGTACGGAGAGAGAGAGAGGTCAAAGCTTGACCCCCTGCGCGTGGCACAGGTGAGGGGGTGGGGCAGAGGGGGGAGCGTAGCAGCCACAGAGACCTGAGGGGAGGGGCCAGTACAGCACCGGCCTGGCTTGCCCGATCAACGCGTGAAGCGAGGGACGCTGTGGCCGACCAGCGACGCGCAGGCGCGATGGCAGACACCACGACGCGCGCGCGAGTGAGCACAGGACGGCCTACTGCCGTCGAGAGCCTTCACGTTTAGCGTGGCGCTCGAGGTAAGGCCGCTGGCCCGGCGTCGGGAAGGAGGGGAGGGGGGCGCGTGTCCCCGGCGGCAATTGCACGTGCTCTTCCCCATGCGGCAGCTTGCCATGTCGTCTTCGCAGCCTGCCAGGCCCCAGACTCAGTGCTTCACAATCGCCGAGATGGCTGCTGGCAAGGCGACCGCGTCCTGCTGCTGCTGCGCCCACGGGTACACTGGCCCTGATGCATCCATCACGGCCGCTCTTGCGACGCCCTCCGTCTCTACTGCACCGACCGGCCCCATAATATGTGATGGGGCTCCGCGAAGAAAAAGGGGTCACGAGCTGTCGGTCTCGCCTCGCTTCCTCTTCCTCTGGAGAGTCCACCTGCAAGTACGTCAAGAACGGTGCGGTGGGAGGGAAAAGAAGAAGTGGCCTGCGCAGCGAGGTGTTAGGGGGAAGAATGATGACAAAGGGGGGCGTCTTCACGTTATCGCTCACGTTGGATGAGACAAGACAGAGAGACGGATTGCTCCGAAGCAACAGGCACTGCTCACCAAGGGAGAAGACGGGCGATAAAACCGAGCTTTGTCTGTGTCTCAAGCGAGCACCACTCACTGGATGGGCAGGCGCGTCCGACCGCTTAGAGAGAGACAGCTGTGTCAACGTCCGTGGAATCACGGCGGCGTGAATGATGGTCATGCAATCATGAGAGGAGTCGAATTGGCACCATCCCCCTATTGCTGCATCGTGACAGAGATGTTGTTGGAGAGCCAGTCGAGGCCTTCGTAGAGACCCTGCGCTGTGGTGGCGCAGCACCCCTGAATGTACCATCGTCGATTGCGGACGTTGTACAGGTCCAGCTTCTCCGTAATCTGCGTCGTTGTCAGCGCGTTGGGCAGGTCCTGCTTGTTTGCGAGCACAAGCAGCACGGCATTACGCAGCTCCTCGTCGGCCAAGATCTTGTCCAGCTCCTCCTTCGCCAGCGACATGCGCTCTGGATCATTGCTGTCGACAACAAAGATGACGCCGTTTGAGCCCTGGTAGTAATAGTGCCAGAGGGTGCGCAGTTTTTTCTGACCACCTACGTCCCACATGGTAAATTTCAGGTTCTTATACTCGACCGTCTCCACGTTGAACCCGATCGTCGGCGTCGTCGTCACAACCTCGCCTAGCTTAAGCTTGTAGATGATAGTGGTCTTGCCAGCCGCATCTAGGCCGACCATGAGAATGCGCACTTCCTTCTTGCCCATGAGCGAGCTGAAAGCGGAGGCTAACCACTGTCCCATGGCTTCTAAGGGCGCAGACGCAGGAAAAGAGAGAGAGGGCGAATGCGTGGGCTGGTGCGTGCTTGTGTGATTCGCTGTGACAGGTGAGAGGAGAGTGCGCGAGACGGCCTGCAGGTGTGGTGGAGGGCTCAGTAGCAAGTGCTGAAGATCTGCTTGTTCGTGTGTGTGTGTGTGTGCTGGCCATGTGTGTGTGGGTGTGTGGGCGGGTGAGAAGAATCAGGGGAGGGATACGAGCGGTTGAATACGGTGGTGTGTGTGAACTGAGGATCGATGCGTAAAGGCGAACGATCGAGTAGCTGCCGTTATTGTTGTCGTGAGCACGTAAAAGGCAGTTTCCGTCGCCTTTGTTGTGCACTACATGCATAGATGCTCAGCAGCAGTGAGCAAGAGCTGTGCATCCTCTTGCCCCTGCAGCAGTGCCCATAGCGGTACCGTTACGGCCGGATGACCATGCTGCTCTGCCGCACAGCTCTATTCGCGTTGGTTGGCGCAGAGGCCCGCTCATGCGAAAACACAGCCGGCGCGGTGGCCTCAGATGCAATGGGATGGAGAAAAGGCATACGAGAGGCTGAGGGGCAACACTAGACGTGGCGGGCAGCTTAGGAAAAAAGGGGGAGAGGCGGGGGATAGCGTAGTCAGCGAGCTATTCAGAGGTCGCCGAGAAAAACAAGATAAAGGCGATAAAAGAAGGTTAACGCGGACGCGCACCGGCTCAGCGCGTCTGTGTGCAACTTTCATGTCGACATGGCCCGTGGCACTCTGAGCAGATACGAAGGCGCACTGCCCATACTCCGCCTTCTTTTTAGCAGCTGGTACGGGCCGTTCCCTTTACGGTGTCGAGTGTGACCCAGCAGAGCGACGAGTGGACCCACGCGCGCCAATCTTTCGACACCGCCTCCAATCTCCTGGACGACGTTCAGAAGGGGGCAGCGGGCAAGCTGCCCTACCTCATGCATCGTATTGCACCGGGTGGCTCACGTGACAGGTGCTGACTGGGCGCAGCCAATCCGAGCTTACAGACGCGGCGATGAAGCGACTCGACATCCTTTCCAAGGTGAAAAAAAAAGGGTGGTGCGAAGGAGATCCACGGATGCGGATGTGCCAGTATGCTGAGGCCGTCAACGGCCACCGAGAAACGCCGCGGATCTCTCTGCAAGAGGCCAGCAAACGTCCGTCATGACGAGAAAAGGAGTCAGAGGGGGGATGAGGACGAAAGAATGAACTAACGGACCCCCTCCTCTCCCCAACAGCACACACACACTACAGACGTGTGCGTGCAGCGAAGGAGCTAACTCGACGCAGCGGAGGAGAGAGAACGCGCGCGCACATATGTGTGTGTGTCTGTGCTCGTGTGTCGGGAGCGGGGGCGGCCGACGTTTGGGGGGAGGGGTGGCGGGATTTTGACATGCTGAGCGCATAGATGCGAGCGGAAGAAAAGAGACGCGTGTCAGGGCCCACGTGTCTCTGTGAGAAAGCTGTGGGGGTCATGAGCGACCACGGGCATCGGTAGCGCCAATGCGCCACCACGCGCTACGAAAAGAAAAAAAGACAGATTCGCGGCGCAGAGACCCGTCACCCACCCACGTTCCAACAGTCTTTCGCTTCTGTCTCGCATCAAGCGCGTCTGGCGCAAGAAGACGAACACACCGCAGCGGTCACTGAGGATTTTGCGAAGGAGCTCTGGTGCTTTTTCATTGCTGCTTCGCCGTGAGTGCACGGCCAGACGGGGTGGGGTGGGGAGCTCAAATAGACGCATATGGTGCTGTGCGCGCCCGCCGCGTCAACATGTGTGGCTGCTGTGAGACGAAGCGTGCGCAACACTCCGTGCGATGTGATGAGCCATTGCTCCAGTCATGAACAATACGAAATGTGTACCTACTGCCTCTTCGCCGCGGCAGAGACAGCAGCGGCTGCTGGACCTTCCTCGTGCTTGCTGTAGATCATCGCTGTGAACGGGTTCTCAAAGTATGTGGTCGACACGTGGTACACCAATGCCACCCAGCCCGTGAGCAGCGCCCCGATGCCGTTGTTTCGGGCCAGGGCGGCTGCCAGGAAGTTGAGGGTGGCGCCGAGGTACATGGGGTTGTCGAAGTGGCTAAATGGAAAGGCCGTGACGCGCTCGGCCATAAAAATGCCAAAATAGTCCCCAAGGTAGGTGCCGGTGACCCCCAGACGGAGAAACGATGTTACCACGAGCGTCGTGCCGGCCGCTATCAGTGCAGCACCGGCCCCCGTCATGAGATTGCGCACGACCCCTGCGCTTTCGATACCAAAGGCATGCGTAGAAAGTATTGGAAAGACCGAGCTGGGGTTCTGCACCATAGCGCGGTGGAAAGCGTAGTCGCGCAGCCCGCTGGCAACAAAAATGGCGGCCGCTAAGAGGTACGCGCCCGCCCTTTTCCCACCCACTGCCCTCTCGATCGTGTGATGGCGGTACTCATTGCGGGCAACAATGTTCCACACTGTCGGTAGCCCCGCAATGGCCACAGCAGCCATGCTGATGGAGCCGTAGTGAAGCCTGCTCGCTACTGGTGTAGTGGGCACATGCACCATTTTTTCTTCGTTGCTCTACTCAGGTGGAGGAGCAGATCAGGGAGGAGAAAAATAGGCGCGTGTGTGTGCGTGCGGGAGGGGGCCGCTATGCTTTCAATGTAGTGGACGGGTGCGAGTCCGCTACGAGACAGAGAGGGTATGGATGGATGGCCGGGCAAAAAAAAAATAAACAGCTGCACGAGGCAGACGATAGATATCGAGAGAAGGTAGAGAGGCAGCCCGGGGCAGATGGGCGTATAGAGATCGGCGATTCAAAAGGGAAGGAGAAGCTGCCGTCATAGCGTCGGCAGTGCTCCTCCCAAGTCGAGACCGACTACACCGTCACACAAATGGGACTCGCCAGAGAGGGGTGCACTAACATTGCGACTGGTAGACCGGCATCCAGCAGCCGCCTTGGCTCCTTTCGTGCGTCTTGAGAAAGAACTCTCTCTCTCTGCAGTGGCGAAGGTCGATGGGAGGATGCACCTCACCACAGACGCAGTCTCGGGACGCTGCTTAAAAGGGCAAAGAAAAGATATGTGCATGATAACAACGGCCTCGGCTTGCACAATGCCCCACAGCTTTGTGCAATAAGGAGGAGACGTGGAAATGACGCAGGTCAAATCTTCGGCCTACTTGCCGGCCCCTCCCCTCACCCTCCTCTCGCACACATCACCACCAAGAGACATGGAAAACAAGCGTCTTCGGCCGACTACGACGTCCGACTTGCGCACCGTGCAGACTCACCTTTTCTTCTTCGTCCTGCTGTTGTGCCGCCGATACAGCAGAGCGTACTGAATACGCGTTCAGCGGCAAAAGATTGAGAGATAGTGAAGAAGAGGACAACAGCACAACAGGGGCGCCGTGCTGCACACTCTTTTTACGCCCAAGCGACGATCCTCAATGGAAACAAATAGGGGAAAAAGTGCGTCAGAGCCGCCAAAGCCAGCGACAAGAACTGCTCCTGAATGGCGTCGACGACACCCCTCACATAATGGCACTCCTGAGAAAAGAACAAAACGCGCAGCAAAACCGCACCCCGCCCTCCACCGCCCCTGTAGCGGCTGCCTCGCCTCTTGTGAGAGAGGGGAGAGTACAGGTACCGCTCAATTCGTCTCGTATCTCAGGGGCCCCGCAACCTGTTCTTCCAACGCTCCGTCGCTTCTGGTGTTGGCTCAGGGTCATGCACCATGTCGCCGCTCGCATCACAGGGGCGGCTGTCAGGCGACCTGTGAGGCGGGCAGGTGGCGTGTGAGGCAGAGGTGGTGTCTAGGTGGCTTACTTTTGCGCGCCGTTGCATCACGCGTGCTCACGGCTCCTTTGCACGAGGCGATGGGCCCTTTGTGACAGATCCGGTGCGTGCGGCAGTGAAGCGGTACTTGGCGCCATCTGCGAGGGATCGCGGCAACCAGCGGCAACGTGGGCGCCTCTGTGGGGTTGGCCTCTTCTTCCAGCAAGGAAGGCGGCGTGCGGTGAGCGCCGGATTATGAGGAAGGGGCGGCAACGCGCACTTCTCATACGCATGCACCTCAAGCGCCATCGAATAGTTGGTGCCTGCAGGAGAAGAGGGTTGACGCGCAGTCGCCAAAATCAGACACTTTCGCTCTCTCCGCTGTGTTTGCACGGGTCACATGGATTGCGAACAAAAACAAAAATAGCGCCATAAAGCTTCTGACGGGTGGGCTTCTACCGGAACAGGAAAGCGAAATGAAGGACCCGTCCGGCGGTGCCTCTGCTCCCCTCCCACTGGCTGGAGGTAGCGGCGCCTGCATGGCATACACGGATACTACGATAAGACTGACGGTGATGTCGACCGTGACCACGCAGGGCCTCGGATATTTCTGCTGAATGAGGTTCATAGAAGTTCGAATAGTTCACCTCCGGCACCGTTACTGACAGTTCTTTTATGCACTCAATAAGGGAATATGTAGTGATGGCACTGGGTGTCACTCTCATCTCCTCCCTCCGCAAGTGTTAGCCAGCAAGCAGCAGCTGCCGCTCCGAGATGGTCTTGGCGTTCTTCTTGTACTCCGCCGAGAGCGTCGCGCCGTTCTCCGCGCCGGGGTAGGCGTGCTTTACGGCCAGGTCGTAGCTCTCCCGCGAAATCGTCGTTGTTTTGAGCAGGTTAATCTCTGCGCTCTTCAGCGTGCTCGCATACGTTGCTTCCAAGTAGTCGACAAACCTGTTCAGGTCCTCGTAGTCGGCCTGGTTCAGCGGGCGCGGCTTGTCCTCGCCAGCTTTGCCCTCCGCCGCCGAGTCCCAGTACGCGTGCAGCCGCATCTTGGTTCCCTTAGAATCGATCGTGACCGTCTGTGTGTTACCGCCAAGGTCGCCCTGTGGGTACGTCTTGGAGAAGAGATTCACGTTGTGCAGCGGCTGGTGGATGTCGCCCATAAAGTGTATCAGAAGGGCCAGGGAGTGGGCGACGATCTCCGCGTTCGACGCGGTGTGTTGCAGAGCCGACTGCAGCATCGGGATGACGGAGGCGACGTTCACTGTCTGCACGGGGCTGAACTCGAGGGTAAAGCCCTTGTCCGGGTAGTACGGCGTCGTGATGAAGTGCCACGTCGACATCGTCTGGAGGCCGACCGTTTTCATGTCATCGGCCCACGGCGCCAGCTGCACCATGTCCGGGCTTGCCGGGTAGGGGCCAGAGAGGGAGAGCACCTTCGCGACGAGGCTGCCCTTCTCCACCAGAGACGCATCCATATGGCGCTGTGCAATGAGGGCGGCCGCCATGTGCCCTTTACTCCATCGGGCTGCAAATGAAGCTGCCGCTGCTGCAGAGAGGAGAGTGAGTGTTGCGATGCCGTAGAGGGCGGTCGCTCGCACCCCGTAGCCGATAGCGTCAAGGTCCGTTGCTCATGAGAGCAGAGGGAGTGAGAGTGAGAGTGAAGAAACAGCCGTTAGGCGCACCAAGTGAAGCGCGCGTAGCTTTCCTCATGAACGCTAGGGTGACACTTTCCCCGCGTCGGCACTCCGCGCTCTGTGAGGAATGTGAATGAAGGGGATCGTCAGATACCAGCGAAGAGAATTTTTCTCGCGCTCTAGGGGCGAGTCACTGTACCACGACTGCTGATATGAGCCATATCGGACCTGCGCACGTGTACAAGTGGGCGCAGTCTAAAAGAAGGCGATCACTGCCTAAATGAACGCCATCGATCATTTGTGCGGTCGAGTCAGCGATGGCGTTCCCGAAGATGCGACGGCGCCGATGACGGCGTGGCGTCACTCGTCCGACTTCACGGGTATGGCGAGAAGAGGCGGGCGGCGAAGATGCGCGCGCGCTGTGAGCGGAAGGGGAACAGAGGAAGAGACGGCATCAGGAATGCTGCGCTGACGTTTTACGGAGGGCTAACGGCCATTAGTGGCGCCTATAATGCCGAACTGTTGACCACCCAATTGCCTATAGGTGACCTTCAATGTGCCCGTGGTGTCGACTGCATGTTCCGTGACGACCTCGACCCTCCCCTCCGTCGAGGCGCACGCCTCATCCAGGCGTCACGGCAGAAGACACACAGACAGCCAAAAAGTGCAGGCAAGACTCATCACGTCTCACATACCATTACCGCTCGTTGTCATGGGCGCTGTGGCCGTGTATTGGCGAGACAGGGCGGGAGAGCAACGCGAAAGAAAAAGAGAGGGCAGTCGCATGGGGGAGCGAACACAACGAACAAGCGACTGCTTCCAAAGTGAGATGAATATGGTTGAGTGGAGGTGAGAGGTCACACACACACACACACGCACAGAGAGGGCATTGAAATGCTTCGAATGAGACACAAAAAGAAAGAAAACATTTGGGGTAAAACAAAAAGAGACGGGATGGTGTGCGTGGGGAGGGGGTGGGAGGAGAAGCGGCGGGGAGGGGGAGGGTGAACTCGGAGAGGTGGCAGAGTTATATGCGAAGCTGTCCACGTATGTGTGTGTGTGTGTCTCCTTCATCGGGCGGTTGTGCAATCAGACTATGCCGACACCACTCACTTTGGGCCTTTCTCACCTTTCGACCTTTTATTTATATATTTCGCTCGCTTTACACTCAACGGTGTGGAGTGCACAGAAGCGTCTTTGACTCTTCATGGCGTCCCATTAGCGCATCCACCTCCCCTTCCTCACACATTGGCGGCGTGGGTGATGGTCGTACTCTTTGTGACGAGGATCGCAACACACACACATCGGTATATATATATATGTATACGTGCATGCGTCTTTGTGCATCCTATAAGGCCAATGGTTCGCTGTTTACGCCTCCATCGCCCAACGGGCCCCTCGGTTGCCCTGTTCTCGATGAGAGGGACAGCAGACAGGTGCACGCTAATGAGGCAGCGTCGAGGAGATAGGTATAGGGCGGGGGGAGGGAAGGGGAAGGGGGTGCCACACAAAACGTTGCAGGATATGCACATGGGGAAGAGAAGGTGGGGGGCTTTGCCTTCTCTTCCTCCTCCCCTCTTTCCGTGTGGCGCACAAGACCCTGCGCATGTGGTCATGCCTCCCCCCTCCTACACGTGAACATGCGCATAGTCGCCAAGGTGGTCGTCCTGCTTCCAGCAGTGTCTGAGAGCAAAGACCACGAGGACCGCAGTGAGCATGCCGACCACGAACAGGGCGACAGCGATACCCGCCGTCATACCGACGCTGAGGCCCTTCTGCTCGTAGTGATTCTCCACCTTCCCTGCGACCACCTCGCCTTCGACGTTCTCGAGACCCTGCAGAATCTTCGTCGCGCTGAGCGGTTTCAGCGTCGTGTTCAGCATCTTGGCAAGGCGGTAGCCGGCAAGCAGCAGCTGCCGCTCCGAGATGGTCTTGGCGTTCTTCTTGTACTCCGCCGAGAGCGTCGCGCCGTTCTCCGCGCCGGGGTAGGCGTGCTTTACGGCCAGGTCGTAGCTCTCCCGCGAAATCGTCGTTGTTTTGAGCAGGTTAATCTCTGCGCTCTTCAGCGTGCTCGCATACGTTGCTTCCAAGTAGTCGACAAACCTGTTCAGGTCCTCGTAGTCGGCCTGGTTCAGCGGGCGCGGCTTGTCCTCGCCAGCTTTGCCCTCCGCCGCCGAGTCCCAGTACGCGTGCAGCCGCATCTTGGTTCCCTTAGAATCGATCGTGACCGTCTGTGTGTTACCGCCAAGGTCGCCCTGTGGGTACGTCTTGGAGAAGAGATTCACGTTGTGCAGCGGCTGGTGGATGTCGCCCATAAAGTGTATCAGAAGGGCCAGGGAGTGGGCGACGATCTCCGCGTTCGACGCGGTGTGTTGCAGAGCCGACTGCAGCATCGGGATGACGGAGGCGACGTTCACTGTCTGCACGGGGCTGAACTCGAGGGTAAAGCCCTTGTCCGGGTAGTACGGCGTCGTGATGAAGTGCCACGTCGACATCGTCTGGAGGCCGACCGTTTTCATGTCATCGGCCCACGGCGCCAGCTGCACCATGTCCGGGCTTGCCGGGTAGGGGCCAGAGAGGGAGAGCACCTTCGCGACGAGGCTGCCCTTCTCCACCAGAGACGCATCCATATGGCGCTGTGCAATGAGGGCGACCGCCATGTGCCCTTTACTCCACCACGCAGCCGCGGGGCATGCGGCGATGCTGAGCAGCATGAGCGTCACCAGTAGAAAGGGAGCGAAGGGGACTTGTGGCGCCATGGCTTCAGCGGCGTGTGACAGAGAGAGAGGGCTGCTGAGTGCAGTGGAGCTCCACGGTGAGCAGTGACTGCAACCTTTTTATGCGCGGTGTACAGGTAGAAGCACTCGACAGCGTCCTGAAAGAAGCGGAGGCTCCGGCGCGTCAGGTTTGGTCAGTAAGACGTGTGCGAGAATGCCTGTGACGGAAACGCGCAGCGACAACAGGATAGGTGCTGGGGGTAGACGGAAATGTGGTGTGTGCACGTATTGGATGTGTATGTGTGTGTGTGGGGGGGGGGCGGGTGTCAGGGAAAGAGTGAAGAGCCCGTGAAGCGTTGGGCGAGCGCGTTCGATTCCAACGCGAATCGAGCGAATGCAATGCAGTTAGTCGTGCCATCTGTGCTGATGTGTACCTAAAGGATCGGCAAGGCAGCCAATTACGCGTCGATGGTACCGAAGCCTTGAAAAAAAAGAAGACAAGGCAGTGCAGGCAGCAGCCGCTGCGTATCGGCATTGGGTCGACGACTTGTTCTTGTTGGGCATTACTTCGTTGCGGCGATGCACGATTGAGTGTCAGACAGAGAGCTCCTCGGCGCTCACCGCTTCCTCTCTGTGAGGGTGATAGTTTGAGAGCGCCGCTCGCCGTTGTTTTTCCTCCTCGGAGGCTCGGCATGTAGCGATGCCGCCGCACGCTGAAGGACATCGGCGGCCAGCACAGGTCGTGGCCAATCGCCCTCCTCACTCGTCGCACTAGAGCACCACGGCGCTATGCACCCCCGTTTCCGCTCTCACCATGCACTACCAACTACGCTAGACGGAGCGTGCGATCGAAAATATCGCTCCGCCGTTCGTCCTCCAAAGTGTGGCGGGCTGACCAATCGACACAACGCCACCGGACGCTGCTGCCCGCTTCATCGGCGTTCATTCACCGCGCGCGCATTGTTGTGAGGGTTGAAATCACAAGTCAAGCAGGACAACGGCGCTCGCGCCGGTGAGGGTTGAGGCTGGTGTCATCTGCGCGCTGGATAACGAGGGAAAAAACACCGTACGGTGCTGCGGGTGTCTGGGTGTGCGGGGTGGGTGGGGTAGAGCAGTGGCTGCGGTCGGAGGGTGTTCGTGCGGCTGTGAAGCTAGTACGCGTGTGGCAGTGGTGGGTGGAGATGAGCGACGCCTGGTTGGGCAGATCCCCGCTTCCAGCGCGAAGTGCTGTCGCCTGCGGCGCCAAACGTTCGTCGCAGCCCTTCTCCGTGAATGGATGAAGCCAAGCTTCATTAGCGCGTCTCTCGAGCAGAGCCTTGGCAGGAGTCCCCCGCACCAGCGCACGAGGGCGGGTCTTCAAAGACCTCCCTATCTTCTGCGATGCTGCGAGTGATGAGCGCCACGTCGAGCCGCCACCGGCCGCGCTCAGCTTGTGGCAGAAAGCGTTTGGCACAGCTCGAAGGCCCCTCCGCGTGCCTGCCACGCCCGAGGGACACCTCAATAGAACGCTTACCCGCTGCAGTGCTTCACGAGAGCAGCGCGGCGCGTGCTTGCCCGATGCTGTGCGATGCATCAAGTGGCTTTCCTGGGCCTCTGAAGCGATGAATAGTGCCATGGCAGTCCTCCGCAGAGCTGCTCCAGTCTAACAGGGTGCACCCGAGCATCTGAGACAGCATCGCTTCAAGGCCTTCGGCATTGACCTCATCCTTGGCCAAATCACGTCCGCCGCAATCGTTCACCCTCATCATCAGTTCCGTGTCACGGTGTCCGAAGAGGGCGTCTTCGACGATGGCATTCTTCAACGAGATGTACTCTACGACGGGAACTAACGACTGTGTCATCTGCGAGAAGACGGGGACACGATGACCACGGCAGCGCAGCTCCGGCAGCATGGCGTCGAGGGGTTTCGGCGTCTCTGATGCCTTCAACACCCAGTCGAAGCGCTCGCGTGCCGAAGACGTTTGCCGCAATGTGCGCAATACTTCGTACTCTACGCAGAAGTCGGCGATGAGAAACGGATGAATGCCGCACTTTCGGAGGTGTGTGAGGCGGTTGTTGCTGCAGCGTTCATCTGACTGAACCACAGGCGTACCACGCTTCCTGCTTCGGTGTGAGCGAGATGTGAAGGACGAGATCGTACTGGGGTGGGAGTGTGATAACGACAGCGCCTTTGGCGCGACGTACAAAGGTTGGCTGTAGTGCCGCCTTGAGGCAGGCGAGATGTGCAGCCGTCTCTTCGTTGGCACAGATGCTCATCTTCAACGAATTAGGATGTGTCGACCCAACGCCCACGGCTAGGATCTTTTTTTGTAGGTTGTTGACCGGCTATACCTTCACAGCCTTCACCTTCTCCTTCCTCACGGATCCGACGCTCTTTTCCGCTTGAGAGTGCTGCCATCACTTCACGCAGATACCGTTGACAGCCCTCTTCGTGGCTGAAGAGCGGCAGCTCGACGTAGTCTCTACGTGTCCACAGTTCCCCCAAGGCAATTCTGGACTGGTGTGCCCGTGACGATGGGGAGCGTCAGGCACACTGCCTTGCAGAGGGCCCGCATCAGCTTGCAGTCAACCTTCTTCAGGTGGTGCGCTTCATCGGCAAGGGTCTCATCCCAGTGGAAAAAGCGAGCCAGCGCACCATGGTCCATCACGACGGATTCGCAGCTCATGAACGCGACGCCGCCGACTGTCTTTGCCAGAACGCTCGCGGGCACGCTCTGCGCCCATTGCACACGCAGAGTTTCGTGCTGTGCAAAGCCGGAATGGCGCGATTTTTGAAGCCGCGATCGCAGCTTAGATCGCAACTCGGACCTCCCGCAGAATTCGGTCAGGCGCATCCACGACACCCAGCGCAGCAGATCTGTTGCCCCGCTCTCTCCACGCTGGAGAACGGGGCAACGATGAGGTACGTGCCAAAGACGCCGCGCTTCGTAATGGCCGCGAGGAAGATCGACACTTGAACGGTCTTCCCGAGGTCCATTTCATCGTCCATGATACCGCACGGACCGAGCTGGTGGAGGCCCAGCTTCCAGCGGACCCCTTCCCGCTGGGTGCGGGAGAAGCCGTGGAGGAGGTGGGGTGGCAGTCGGGGCTACAGAAGCAGGCCCTGCGGCACACTTTGAGATAGAGTGGGGAGGGCATCCCTCATCGTCTGGATAAAAAAGTGTCCTCGGTCACCCAGGTGGTGCAGTGCTGCATCGAGTCGTTATGCCTCTACCGCCGTGTTGATCTGCTACTGTGTGCGCTGTGCCTCCTTTTGACATGTCGCGCGTCGAGCGGTAGCGCTCATAGCCTCGCAGGCGCATCAGTGTGCCGCACACACGGAAGGGCCTGGCGAGTCGAAGAGCGTTGCACGCGCAGCAAGCCCCGTAGCAGTAAATGCAGGGGCGAGTGGCTCGTTGGGGTACTTGCAAGCCCCATTGCGTAACTTGCCTGTGGAAGGAGGAGGGAGAAGGGTGTAGGAGCAGGAGGAGGACACGAGGAGTCCTGTTGTAAGCGAGAGGCGCCTCGGGGCGTGGGCAGTTCGGCAAAGAGAACCGTGACTGCCGTGTTTTCACATCACACTGCAGCGTTAAGGGGCAATACAGGATGGCCCCATGGCCCAAGGCGAGTCGCGCGCCTCCTCGTCGCGTTAAAGGGAGAGGCATGAAGAAAAACGGAACGGGCGGGCTGCCGCAGGTCTCAGCGATCCGCTGTGAGCGGCACTGTGAGAACCGCCGACGGCCTCGCCGGGTGTCACCGTTTGCGCCAATCCCTTTTTTGTTTGTCGTTGTTGTCGGTGCTGCTATTGACCCTTCTCAGGTAGGGGAGAGCGGACGAAAGGTATGAAGCGAGAAGGTGGTGGAAGCAAGGGGTCCACCCTCCGTCCTGCCATCGAAACAGTGCCTATGCGCCCAACATCAAGCCGAAAGGAGACTGAGGCTCCAGGTCACCCGTACGCTGTCAATCAATGAAAGGAACGAGATGCAAAAAAATCGGAAAGGGCAAGAAAGGGTGCGAGAGCGCAGACACGCAGGAGAAATGCGGAGATCACGGCAGCTCCCCCCTGCAGTTGCGTGTCCGCAGGTTTCGCCCGCTGCGGCTCGATATGCCCTCCTGTCCTCACACAACGCTTTGCGTTCGCTCTCCTTCCCTGTACCTCACGACCGCGTGGCGGCGTGCTGTGGATTGGGCTTACAGGCGAAAAACAAAGCCCCTTGCGTGTGGGGGCTTGGCATACAGAGAGAGAGAGCGAGAGAGCGGCGCAGGTAGGCGCATAACTGGAGCGAATCGTACCCAGCAGATGCTGCACACGCACCTCTGCGCTTCCGTACCCCGTATGTTCGCATCGCGGCCCCCCGCCATCGCCCTTCATTTCCGTTGGCATGCCCACTCGCACAGGCGGCGCAATCCGCGCTGCGGCGCGTGGTGGCCGAATGCGGATTGAAGCCATCCCGCGCAAAAAAAAACGGTTTACTCAGGAAAAGCGCATGCGGACCAAACACGGAGAAGGCAACAACCGCCCAAGAGGCGTATGCGAACTGATACGTGTTCATGAAGCGAAGGAAGAACACACAAAAAACGTCTTTGCCGCCACTCGACACGGCAGACGACACGAGACGGCCGATGCGAAAGGGAGGTGAAGAGGGACAGGTGCCCCAACGCCGACGTTTGCTGCCTTTTTGTGTGTGTGTGTGCGTGTGTAATGAGAAAGAACGGAGGCCAAAAGATCAAGGGAGTAGAAGGGGGGATGGGGGGATGGGGGGGAAGAAAAACGGTATAATGCTGCGCAGGCGGAGGTCAAAAAACAAAAATAAAAACAAAGAGGCTGAGAGAAGCGATGGGCAATGTACACACTCGAGAAGAGGGGGCCAAAAAGGAAAGCAAAGAAAGCATGAGGTGGGCGGCGCATAACAGCAGAGGAAGCATAGACGCAGGGCGCGAAGTGGAGGCTTGGGGATGCGCCGGACAGCAGTAGAGAAGGCGTTCGTGAAAGACCGCGCAAGTCCGAGACCAGCCAACCACACACGCACACACATAGACATATATGTAACGGCTACAGAAAAGACGACTGCATAGAGGGCAGAAAAGGGAAGTATCGAAAGCTGCCAAACGCACGTTCGCTATCACAATCTGCAGAGGCATGGTAAACGCACCTCCTCGCCGCTTTCTATGAGAGGCGGGGGGGGGGGAAGGAAGAGGGGGAGGGACGCAGGCAAGCGATGTACCCAGTCAGAAGGTCTCCCCCTTCCAGCGCCACTGGACCCGGATGCCATGCCACTCTTTCGTACACCCCTGCAGCTCTTCCCGCGGAACTCACAGAGCACCTCCAAACTGCTCGGATACAAACACATGTTTGCCTTCCTCTGCAGCGAACCTTTGGACGAGCAGTGACAAAACGGGGACAGCGCCGCACCGAAAGTATAGCAACGGGCGCCGCCCGCGACGGATGAGTGGGGCATCGGGCCGCTGAAAACCTAAACGACGACAACGCCAAAAGCGCTAAGGTAACGCAAGCGCACGGTGGTCGGGAAGAGAGGCGTGGGCGAGCTGCCGAGTGCCCCTTTGCGCCCGTCTCCGCGCCGTCGAGCAGTGGACGCATCGCATCTGCGCAAACGAAACACTTTACTTTTTTTTTGATGTGACACCTCATTCACAGATGAGCAGCCACCGCAGCCGGCCCGCCTCCGTTGCCCCCTCCCCCCCTCAACTCCGATGCATGAGGTATGCCCCTCGCTTGCGCTGCGCCATGTCGGCAGTGGTCCGCAGCGCGTGCGCACAGTGGGCGCCATCCATTTGCGTGCACGTCGTGCGCGGCTCGTCGGGGGTGGATGGCCCCTCCCCCCGCCTGCCTCAGCGGATGGGACACTGCTATGCGCCGGCGACGCACATGTGCACGCGGATGGGCGGGCGGCACTACGGGGAGAGAGGTCAAAGCTTGACCCCCTGCGCGTGGCACAGGTGAGGGGGTGGGGCAGAGGGGTGGAGAGCAGCACCCGCTGAATGGCAAGCAGACGGGGTAAAGCAGAGAAACACCGAAAAGCAGAGGGAGGAGCGTGGTGTCATATTCCCTGCCTCCGCGAGCCTTCACGCCGCGGTGAATGCGTGGCACAGAAGGCGGCCGCGCCGTTACTTCCGAGAGCGGCTCTTCAGGCGCTGGAGGTACGTTTCAAGATTCTTCTGCGCCTCGGGGCTCTGCACCATCTTCTTAAACACCTCCACGTCGTACTGCCGCTTCTCCTCAGAGGAGAGGAGCTCGAGGTACTCGCCGCGCACCAGGTCACGTGCCTCCTGCCGAGACTGTTGTGGCACGGTGAGGAAGCGCTCCGCCTGCTGGTAGGCGACCTCGACGGTCCGCTCGTCATCGGGGGTGACCTCGTCGATCAGCCCAAGCTTTAGCGCATCGTCGGCCACGGGAGTCTCACCCAGCTGCAGCATTCGTTCCGCCTGGCGGGGACCCATAAGGCAGCAATACGCCGGTACCGTCCACGGAGGGGCGACGAGTCCCAGCTTTGACTCGTTAAGGCCGATGCGGTACAGACGGCTGTTGTTCTGATTGTCCTTCGGCCCGCGAGCCATGACGCGATAGTCGCAGCCCATCGCGATGATGCAACCCGCCGCTGGTGAGTTGCCGTTGATAGCCGCGATGATGGGCTTGGGAAAGGAGTTCAAGATGAGCCACATCTCCTGGAAGCTCTGCCAGAAAAGTGAGATGCGTTCCGGCTTCGGGTTGTGCACTTCACTAAACTCAAGACCGCCAGAGAAGACTGTCGGAATCGCGGAGGAGATGACGACGGCCTTTGTCTCCTCGTTACTGCCAAGCCAGAGCATCCATTGGTTGATTTCCTTCAGAAGCTCTAGGCTGAGCGAGTTCACTGGCGCACGGGCCAGCTGCACATTCGTGATGCCTTTATCCGTCGTATTGATCTTCACAAGCTTCGGGACCTCCGTCGGCTTCTTTAACGAACGAAATATTGGCCTTCCATCTTGGCCGTGCTCTTGGACAGCACCACCCTGCTGGGGAGCGCCAGGTGGTGCTTGCGACTGGAAGCGTCGCTGCGGGAGCTGCAGCAGCGCCGATGTGACGCAGACAGTGCCGGCGCACCGGGCGAGGGAGGAGGAGATGACACGGCGCATGACGGCAGAAGCGGTGAGATCTCAGCAGCAGAAAAACAAATGAAAAGGTCGACTCGGCAGGCGCGTGTGATATCGCGGGTCTTGGAGAGGTCCGCGCGGGTGCGGCGGCGGTCGATTTCGCACAGGAAAGCAGTCCAGGGAGGAGGTTCAGAGACCATTGGAGAGAGCGGAGGCGCCGAGATCGTGTGACGCGCGCGCTGTAGCGCATCCGACATACGGCTTCGGGCTCTGGGGCGCCGCCAGATGGGGGCACGGCGCTTGCATAAGGTGGGCTGTGCAAGGGCACCTGTGCCTTGCCGGAATCAGCTCGCGTGGCGCCGTGCCCATCTCCTTCTCTCTCGTCTTTTTTTGCGAGTGCGGAGCACCTGCAGGTTTGATTTGGGCATAGTCCGCGTCCGTACCGCAGCAGCGGTGCGCGCGTCACGTCAGTTAATAAATGTGCACATCGCAGGTGTCCTCCACACACGCGTGGCGTATTCTTTTTAGATAGCGGAAGGGGTCGGACTTGCAACGGCCCCGGCTCTTGTGGCAGACGGCGCATAGGCGTCTGCACGCGTGCGGAAGTGGCCGGCCCACCTCTTCAACTGAGCGCGGCGTCTGTCCGTTCGCTGGGCGGGGTGGTCGGCTAGCAGGGCTGCCACGCACCATCGCTTGCAGCATGTGGCGCGCCACTTCAGAAGCGATGGCGCGAGGCGGATACTTTTTCCATGGCAGTTGTCGCACCAGCGCCTGCATGGCCGGAGTGGGGTGGAGGGTGGTATGCGCCGAGGCCGAACGGACAGCATGCGTGGCTATCCATTCGCATGGCTTTGCTACGTCGCAGGTGCACGGCCGAATGAAAAAGGCAGAGGCAATTCAGCCTTTAACGAGGATAGGGGTATTTGCTGATCGACTTCGCAGCACAGGACTGAAGTGCTGAGCCCCTCAGCCCCTCCATCCCCAGGTGAGGTATCCTCAAATATTGGGATGAGGCCGGGTGCGGGGCGTGGGGGAGGGGGCGTCGAGAGAAAGACCGAGAAAGAAAAGACAGTGTATACGCTGAAGGGGCCCATGCGCCCAAGCACATGGATACATACATGGCAAGTCAGTGCAGAGAGAGAGGGACGAATACAGGCAGCAACAGAGCTGACAAAGGTATGATCTTTGTCGCTGTTCAACGGAAGGCAGATACTGTCACTCCTCCCCCACCCCGACGCAAGTTATAAATGTGGTGCGGAGGGCACGGTGACTAAAACACGTCTTCGCCGGTGCGGGTGAGATGCACCGCTCCTCTCCGCCGGGATCGGTGGCTGCCCTGAGAAGATTTGGAAGGGTTGACAGCGAGGGCGTCGCACCTATGATAGGCGGTGTGGAGCCGTCGTTCGCTTAGAGGTACTGCGCACTACCGTAGACCTTGGCAGAGCGGCGACGGCGGAACAGGGGCCGGTACTCGAGCTCCGCCTCCTTGATATAGTCCTTCACCTCCTGCAGCCGCCGCTTTTCGGCATCCGGGCCACTTACCCCCTCGTGCGCTCTGGCGCGGTTTTCGGGGGCGGCCATGTGCAGCTCGTTTGTCACGCCAGTGATGCATGACGATGGGTACGCACTCAGGTAGCGATCTGAGAAGATGAAGTAGTTGCCTTTATTCAGCACTTCGCGGCGTCGATGCCCAGCGCCGGGATGCAAACGCGTGAGAGGCTTGTCAGGGGTGTCAAAAAAGTCGGAGGCGCTCACGCCTTTGCGCGACGAACTAGCGCTTGCCGATCTATCGCTGCAACTCTGTGAGATCTTTGCTTGCTCATCACGATGGCGGACCATCTCCTTTTCAGCTGCAGCCTCGAAGCGTTCTTTCACGCGCGTCTGGAGCAGCGGGCTGCTCGCTGGGGTCACCATCTCGAAGGTGGCGGTAGCCTCCGCTAGAGGCATCGTCATCTCATCGATTACAGCAGTGCCGATGACTGGCCCATTGAATCGTTTGCTGAGCACGCAGGGTAGTGCCTCTGGATACGCCGTGGTTCTATCCGCGGAACGCGAGCCGCCTCTTCGTGTATTCGACCTGTTTCCTGCCAAGCCCTGCGGCAGTTCACCGTCACCGTGACTGCCTGAGCGCTGGTGATGCCCATGATACTCCGAACGCCTTGATTGGAGGCCGGAGACGGTTGGGTGGAGAAAGCTACGGAAGCTGGAGATCATCTCGTCGACCCTGCGCGAGGTGAGCGAGGCTACCGCTGTCACCTACGTTCTGCGAAGGGGATACGACAGAATTCAAAAGCGGAGGCCAGGCACCGACAGCTGTGAGCAGGAGGACCCGCTTGCTGACGGTGTGGCCAGTTGAGACTGTAAGGGGGTCGCCCGGTGCGCCATGAAGAGACGCACGGCAGATAGAGCGACAAGGAGGTCGAGGTGCGAAAGCGTGCGGCGAGCAATGGGTAAGGGCAAACGCATGTGCGCTGTTTACACGCACTTAAAGAGCTACAGGAGGTTCACTAGAGGATATAATGTTCGAAGCGCGATCTGCTGAGCTTTCGATCGCAGACACAGGCGGAGCGAGCGGTGAATCGGATCAAAAACAGAAGCAGGCTGCGAGCGCGGCACAGAGCATTGCACACGTGCCGATGAAGGCCTCTATGGCATGGCGAGAGTGAGAGCGAGGGGGCGGGGAGGGAAGGAATATCAAAAAAGGGGTGCCGGCACTTCCAAGCGAGGGTGGAGCCCAAAGAAGTCATGAGGGAGCTCTATTGTAGCGGAGAACACTTGCATACGCTTTCCCTGAGGCCCCGTCCACGCCGTGTAGAGCGCATGGCATTGAGTGAAACACACCAGCAAAAAGCGGGGCCCCTCGTATTATCCGCAGCATTATTGGCCGAAGCGTCTTTTTCCTTGTGCGAGGCACGCATTCGAAGAGGCGTGTCGACCCCCCCCCCGCCCCCCGATATCCCCTCCTATCGGCTATATGGTGAAGCGCCGTTTTCGAGAGCGTCGTCGCTCTTTTCCCCCACCCCTTCCCATCGTTGTTGGGTGGGTGGGTGGGAAAAGGACGGCTCTGTGCGCCGCTTCAGCGGTGCCGCTGCCAAATCACGGCGACGCAGAGGAGGACCAGACACGAGAGCACGGGCGCGCAACACAGTGAAACGGACGAACGGGAAAGTGCCTTCCATTGACCACCACCCACATGGGCCATCACCGGCTGCGTCCGCTCATGAGGGCAAGAGGCAGGCGAGGGATTCGCCCACATAGTCGGGAATGAGCGCCGTCTTGCCTTGCCGCGTCGCCTCCTCCACGTCGGCGACTCCCTCAACGCCGCTCAGCACCAGCATGCTCAGGCACCCGGCCGCATTCCCAAACATCACATCCGTCGTCAGCCGATCGCCAATCATGATGCATTCCTCCCGCGGATTTGTGATGCCCTCCGCCTCAAAGAGGATCTTCGCCATGTCCTCATGGGGCTTCCCACACACAGCGTCCGGCCGCTTTCCGGCAGCCGTGCAAAGCGCGCTCACCAACGCCCCGGCGCCGGGGACCATGGCCCCATCGAGGCCAACGGGAAGCTGCGGATCCTCGTTCGTGGCGAGAAACAAAGGCGGCGAATACGTTGCGTTGCGCAGATCCGCAGGCGGCCCTTGCAGCACCAGTGACCCGTACCCGAGCTTGAGGATGTTGAAGTGCTTGTCAAGCCCAATGACGACCGCAGCGGCGTTGAGGTCGGAGAGCGAAATCATCTCCGCGTTGTCGGTGCCCGCCTGCACCATGCGGCACGACTTCCCAGTGCAAGCCACCAGGCGCTTCTTTGGTGGCGGCAGGCAGGGTACGCGCCACGCATCACCAAGCACCCGCGAATCGTACCCACCTGCGCGCTCGGCGTCGTGCAGCTCCACGCCGTAAGTGATGAACCCCGGTGCAAGCACCTGCTGCAGCTCGTCATGCAGCCCCTGCTCGCCAATCACAAACACGTTGCCGTGCACGCGCGGCTCCTCACCAGGCACATCTACCTTACCCAGCAACTGCTTCAGCCGAAGCGCCGCTGCGTACGCGCTGTTGTAGCACTCCTTCACCGTCACGCCATCGATCCCTTTCTTCCTGAAGCTCTGTAGCAGCTCCTCGCGCGACAGCGACGCGTTGTTAGAGATGAAGCGGATTTCCTTGCCCTGGTCACGTAGGTACTGCAGCGTCTCCCGCACGCCGTCAATCAGGTGCTCCCCGCGCCAGATTACGCCGTCGATGTCGAGTAGCATGTACTTGACCGGCGAGGCCACCAGCTGCGCAGCCAACGTTTGCGTGATTCGCTGTGGCATGGCTCACAGAGTAGCACAATAAAAACTATGTCGTTGCGTGACGTCTGCCGGCCGGTACGTGAGGACGTGGGGCAGTGTGGAAAGAAAAAGATGCGACGCTGAGCAAGAGAAAGGGGGACGTTGGAGCGCGAAACGGCCTACGAGCAGATGGCATGCAGCCCGCCGTCAGACTCACACTGCAATCTCCCTCTGCCCGGGGAGCCTCGACGGTGTTATACAAAATGTTGGCACTGACGACGTTGTCACTAACGGGGAAAATGACGCTGAAGGCGCCGCAGACGCGTCTGGGCCGACGACGAGGGGGGCACAAAAGGGCGGCAAAGACCCTTTTCACCGCTCGATGTCGGCGAATGCATCGCTCCCTTCGGTTTGTTCGCCTGAAATACGACGCACAACACGTCCTTCGCACGCCACTGCTAAAGAATAGGCGATTGCGGGAGATTCCAATAGGGGGCAGGGAGGGAGGAGGGGTAATGTAGCCTCACATGCTGACCGCCTCACAGCGGCCGCCACTTCTTTTTCGAGGGATGAGGTAGAAAGAGCGGGGGTGGGGTGTTGATCCCAGCATCTAGTGCCCCATGCGCCTACCTCTTTGGCTACAAGCTCCACGTGTGGCAGGCTACCCTGCAACGCACGAAAACCTACGTTGCACAAGAGCCGATGCCTTTGCCGAACTGGATGTCCGTCATGAGGCGGTCACCCACCATGAGCGCACGGCGCGGCAGCACTACCCTGCCGTCCTGCGCCTCCTTCTCCAGCAGCAAGCTTCGGCGTTCATGGGGGGACTTCCCTTTTGCCTCAAGCACTCCGAGGAGAAGGGGTCACGAGCTCCGTTGGTGTCATCACCTCAACCTCGGGTGCGCCGGGGGATGCGTCTCGCCTCAGAGCCGCCCAGGCGAGTAGCGGGCTGCGAAGGCTGCTAGGAGCTCAAGAAGCAGGCCCACAGGGTCCGAGCGCGCATACACAGTCGTGGATGCCATGGTTCTTTGGGCTGCCGAACGAGTCCTGTGCGTACAGAAAACTGCTGCTTGCAGTGGCGCAGCGCTTATCCATATCATCATTTCGGCTGTGGAACGACGCATACTGGGCGACCAATCCCCTGAGGCCCGGCGTAGTCGAGTTCAAAGAGGGTGGTGGGGGTGGGTGCTGCCCAAGGAAGCAGGCATGCGAAGGCTTCAGGGGGAGGGGGCATGAGGCGATCGCCTCGCTAGGCCAGAGGAGGGCATCAGGGCCTCGCAAGAAGTAGCCGATGCACTGCGCGAGCCCCTCCTCATGGCGGACCGGCAGCAGCTAGAAAATGAGACGATGCCCGGCAGTGAATGAGGGAAGGGGGAGGGCAGTCCCTCGCCCATCTCCCCAGGCAGCTCGTCTTCTGCCTTCTTCGTCACGTGACAGAATACCAAAGATCGTCTGTAGCGCGACGACGGCGAGGATAGAGAAATAAAAAAGAAGGACACCGAAAGAAGGAGAGGACGCAGCACTCGCATCGTCAGAGAGGTATGGGTTCACCCCACGCTGAGCCGCTCAAACGACAGGACGTCACTCGCTGCCGTGCTGCTGCTTTCAACAGAGGAGCTACATTCACATGACCCCGAAGTGGCGTTACATTGTGGCGACGGCACCTACCGAGAGCATGCGATAGGACGTCCGTGCGAATCGATTAACGCCCGAGACGTTTTGTTTGCTTGTTTTATTGTGCCGAGCCCCTGCGGCGCGCGCCTCACCCTCCCCCTCTGCTCGGCGACGCCTGAGAGAGCAGAAGGGTGCCCAATGCCTCGCCGCAACGCATGTCTAAGCTCGAAGGGCGGGCCGATGGAGAGACAGGAACGCAGGTTTGCCGAGGGGAGCGAAACAAGAAGGCAGCTGGGAGAGCCAGTGAATCAGAGCTGCAGCCGCGATCCCTCGCAGATGGCGCCAAGTACTGCTTCACTGCCGCACGCACCGGATCTGTCACAAAGGGCCCATCGCCTCGTGCAAAGGAGCCGTGAGCACGCGTGATGCAACGGCGCGCAAAAGTAAGCCACCTAGACACCACCTCTGCCTCACACGCCACCTGCCCGCCTCACAGGTCGCCTGACAGCCGCCCCTGTGATGCGAGCGGCGACATGGTGCATGACCCTGAGCCAACACCAGAAGCGACGGAGCGTTGGAAGAACAGGTTGCGGGGCCCCTGAGATACGAGACGAATTGAGGTGTCTTTCATAATCAGGGCTCCGAGAATAATATATATCGAAGAGAGACGGCCGGCTCCTTCATGGCCTGCAGGAGCTCTGGTCCGTTGGGCTGTGGACACATGCTTCTGGACCCTTGCACGTGACAGAGGTCGGACGGAGTTAGGGCCAAGAAAATAGAGCGAGTCGAACAGCGAAGCGACGAGTAAGTCCGTACATTCTTCTTGGCTGGCCCGACTCCTCCGTTGTCTCTGCGATGGGGGCCACATAAATGGAGACCACATTGACAGGAATAGAAGACATCCTTTTTTCTACGAGGGGGGAAATACATGTGTATGCGCAGTATTCATGCACGCCCGAGAGTGCAAAGCCACTTGTCCTTCCGGATGACCGTCTCATACGATGGAGGTCTGGTAAGACTCGGATGGATAGAAATCACTTGGGACGTGCGACCGCAGAGACAGCGAAACAGAGGGGTCTGTCTGTGTGTGTGTGTGGTGGGAGGGCGCGGGGGCGTGGAAGGATGTCGTTCTGCTAGCTCACATCCAAAAAGCGCTAGTGAGCGCTGACATGAACCTCTCGCCCCACCGAACACAGAACGGTCGCCATCCATCTTCCGGCGTCCTCGTGAAGCTGCCATGCGCCCGGCAGCGCTGCACAGCGCACAGACATGCACATAACGGTAGAAGAAATACAAATAGAACAAACAGAAGCGCGCAGAGTCCTTCCAAAGTTCTTTTCTCTCCCTTTCCCCATTTGGAAGTGCGCTGCGAAAAAAAGGCGTGGGAAGGGGGGCCTGTTCCCCCATTCACCCACAGAGGAGGAGAGGTGCGGTGAGGAGAGGGGGTAAGGAGGAGGCGGGAGCTTGTTATCCGCTCTAACACGGTCGACAGCACCACTTCGCCTACACGCACCCCCAATGTTTGGAATGCCGTCGAAGGTCAGAAAGCAGGACTGTCAGGGGGCAGAGGCCAACAAGCCCGCCAAGATGAGATGAGAAGGCACAGAAGGCCTCGAAAAGGTGGCAGAGGAATGGGAGAGAGAGACACCGCAGTCCGCCATCTCCTCTCTCCCTCTCACAGACACGTGGGTAACTGCCGAAGCGGTGAAATCGCACAATCAAAGAAGGGAGCGGAGGGAGGGGAGCGGAAAAAGAGGCACGAAGGAAAGGATAGTCCGCCCCCCCACCTCCTCCTTCCCACAAGAAAGGAGGGGGTCTCGCATGCGAAGGTGCGGATGGGGGAGGGGCCCATGGCAGCTTCTTGTTGTTTTCGTCGGCATGGCCATTGCGTGCTGGAGCGCATCATATGGGAGGGCTGCGCCGGCATTGCCGGAAAGAAGGCAGAATCGCCACACTTGCGGCTGGGGTACAGCTGGTCAGCTGAAAAACAGAAAACAAACAAACAAAAAAGAACAATTTGACGCATAGGAGCAACGAAGGATCATCGCGGGTGGGGGGGGGCGGCATAAGGAGGCGAGAGTGCGTCGACACGGCTCTGATGAAGAGCTTAGCGAAGACAACCATCATCAATATGCCCCCCCCACCAGCCGAGAGGGGAGGAAGGGCGTCATGAGGACGCACAGAAAAGGAGTGTGGGTGTAGGAGAGTGAAGGAGAAACAGTGAGTTGTGGCCACGTGCTGCTCCATCAGGAAGGCATAGATAAAGTAATGAGCGGAAGAAGGCAAAACAAAAAAATCCTCCCCACACAGAAAAAAGCGGAAGAGATGGCAGCATCTCCCCTCTTGCGAGCGCGCCACTCTCTGCGATGGGAGCCTCACATGGAAGGTCATCATCACAGCGCTGAAAAGGGGCTTGTGTGAGGAAGCGGACGTCAAAGGTGGTGTGCGGGTGACAGAAGGCCTGCTGTCTCTGCCGTCCAACAGCGATCATGGCCCCCTTATTTTCCAAACTTGCCCAACCCCACATTCATCTCAACTAGTGGCGAACTCGCCTCCAGGGCCTCTGGTGCTGGTACCAGGCCACACATGCGCGCGCCACGTAACGGGGAGGGGGCGCAAGACGCATGGCGTGCACGGCCCCAGGCATCCATGACGCAAGGGTCAACGGGCAGGAGGGACATACAGGTGCAGAGACGGCCACGTGTACGTTCAAAGATGGTACGAGGCTGCACTTCTCCTCTCTGCTTTCTGCTTCTCCGCCACCGCCACCACCGCCATCACCGTCATCACCGATGTCACTACCTCCTTTGGTCACACCACCTCTCTCCTTCCCCCTTTTCCGCTTTACATGAAAGATGCTGAAGCGCCACCCGCGGGGACGGCAAGGAAGTCCGCCAGCGAGTTCAGCACAAAGTCTGGAAGCTCGTGCGCCTTGCCCTGACCAGGCAGCTCCTCTACACGCGTGAGCTTCTCCGCGCCGCTCAGAACTAGTGCCGTTCGAGCACCGATGCCTTTGCCGAACTGGATGTCCGTCATGAGGCGGTCACCCACCATGAGCGCACGGCGCGGCAGCACCACCCTGCCGTCCTGCGCCTCCTTCTCCAGCAGCAGGCGGCCCATGGTCGGGCTGGGCTTTCCGCACAGCACATCTGGCTGGCGGCCGATGGCGGTCGTGACGGCGGCTAGGATGGCGCCAGAGGAGGGAAGGAGAATGTGGTTCACGCCCACAGGGTCGGCGGGGTCGGGGTTCGTGGCGACGAACAGCGCCTCGGTTCCTTGCAGCAGCGCCACCGCGGCGGACAGCTCTGTCATGCCCATGCTGTAGTCTACTCCAACGACTACGGCGACGGGCTCAAGGCCTTTGAGAGAGATCTTCTGCTGATGCCCAGCATTGCGAGGGGCAGGAAGGATAGGCTCAGTCCAGGCTTCAGCCACAAGATCCGGGGAATAGGCCACGGAGTTCAGCTCTAACCCGTACGTCGAGAAACCAGGAGCGAGGACCGCCTGTATTTCGTTGCGCAGGCCGATGGGGCCCATGACAAAGACGTTACCTTGCACAAGTCCATCCTCGGGGCTACCAAACTTTCCCTGAATGCACAGGGCACTGGTGTAAGCGGCGGTGTAAATCTCGCTGGGGCACACGCCGCGGATGCCGAGCGACTCTAACTTCTTAGCAAGGTGGCAGCGCTGCAGGATGAGCGTGTTCGACATGAAGCGGAGGTTCTTGCCGAAGGAGCGGATGTGATCGAGTGCCTCCGGAATGCGCGCGATGACTGTTTCGCCGGACCAGACAACACCGTCGAGGTCCACAAGAATATAGTCGATAGCGTCAAGCAGTTCCTTGAGCTCGGCGGGGGTGGCAAGCGAGGAAGCCATCGTAAGGTGGGTGGGTGAAAGTTGGAGGAAGGAAACAGACGTCTCGGATTGTCGTGGGAAATGTCTCACTGGTGAGGTCCGAAGATCCCGTCGTGCAGGCTGAAACCGTTGAGGAGCAGCAGAGACGATGGAGCACGTGAAGCAGGTGAAAAAAGGGAGAAGGAGATGAGAAGCCAAGCCGCGGAAGACATGTGCGCATATACATGGGGAGGCTGTGTGAGGGGATGCCACGGCAGCGTCTCACGGCGTCGTTGGCCGTAGTGGCGCAATACGAGACCCAGCGGGCCACGAAAACGAGTGCCTCGCGGGTACAGCCGTTAAGGGAGGGGGAGGGATGGAGAGGGTGCGGCAACAAGTGAGGTAGGGAAGCCCACACCCCTTTTTTCTCGTACCTTTTTGGTTGTCACTGCTTTGCCACTGATGTCCACCTGTAATCCGTTGAGTGCGGTGCGCCGGAAGCACGTGCGAAACTTCAGCGCAAAGAGGCATGTGAGCACGTCCGCGCATGCGAAGGATAAAAAAGGGGAGGGGGTGGGCAGTGCCGTAGAGGCAGCGAAGCAGTCGACAAACACAAAAGGGAAATCCGTCAGATGCGTGAGTGGGCTGGCGGAGAGTCGCGTCCGCCCCTGCGATCGACACGAACAAAGCATGATAGGTACGCGACAGGGGCAATGGTGGGGCGTCCTCCACCGCCGCGCAGTTGCAGCGGAAACAAAATGTCTCTCTGAGCCTCCTGCCGCACCCTGCCCCCCTCCTTCTGAGTGGTGAGTGTCACGCGAACGCCCGCGGGCACAACACACACCTGCTTCTCAAGCATGCGGTGCCCTTCGAGAGATTGTTCTCGCCTTCCCGCTTGCAGCAGCGTATTCTTCGCTAATGAGCCGCTCACGCATGCGGAGGCCCTTCATTGCAACGCGAAATAAAAAAGAGCAGAAAGACGTTTTGTGGCGGTGAGCCCAGGCGGGCCCTGCAGGTGAGGTGTACGACTGTGCGCAGCGCCGATGCTCTGTGAAGAGAAGTAAAGATGCATTAGCTCGGTGTCATCGGTCTTCGCGTATGAAACGCGCTTGGTTCTCTTTGCCTTGTCTGTGAGCCTACCTTCTGCACTGATCAGCCACCCTACAGGCTGCCCCGATTTATCTTCCTCCGCGCAATCGATCCCAGGTGGTCATCCTTTGGTTCCGTGTGTTGGGGGCGAATGCGTAGCCGTCTGTGAAGCGCAGTCCCACGGGTAGGGCGGCCAGTGGCAGCGGCCTCATAGCACACACTTCATGATTGGGCAAGAAATGTGACGCCGGCAGTGAGAGAAAGGAGCAGTGGCAGCAGTGCCACGGCACCCACCAACACCTGCGATGGCTATCGTTTCGTGGCTCTTGCCCCATCTGTTCTTGGCGTCGTATAGCTTACGCGTTGCAAAACTCGGCCGCCGCTCATCGGACGCTGCAGCTGCGCGCATCGGCACGGCGAAGAGGGCGAATAGGGCGTGCAGAGCCGCTGCCTTCGGCACTGCTACTTGAGCGGAGAAAAGGGAGCGAAAACATGTCTGTGAGAGGACGGCTGAGGGCCGCTGCACGGTGCAATGGCGATGGCTGCGGGGGCGGGTAAAGGGGAGAGAGACGTCCATGATGAGAACGCGTTTCCACTTTACCCGACGAAAACGTCAAAAAACAAAAAGAGGGTGAAAAAGTGGACGGGCATGCGCGAACAGTAGAAGGGCCTAGGAGAAGCAGTCCGACGGTTGCGGGCGTGGGACACTCGAGGCGTCGACACACCTATGCGTCAGCGCACATTGAGCTTCGCCGATGTGTTGGGCCGAGCCTGTGCAAGGCAGCGTGCCAGCGCGACTTGATAGTACCCAACACGCTCTTCACACCGCCTACGCGTGTGGGGAGCCTGAGCTGTACCACGAGGGGCGATGTACATGGTCCTCCTGGGAAGCTGGTGGCGAGTCCAGTAGGAGGCGGAGGCGGTGATCAGGCCAAACGGTCGTTTCGTTACTGTAATGCGTGCGTACGACTGCGTCGCACCAGGCGATTGTCCCGTGAGAGGTCGTGTAGCGCGCGAAAACGCGATCGGGCTCCTGAGTGGAGAGAAGGCACGCTCAAGGGTGAGAAACAGAACAAAAAAATCAAGAAAAAAAGAGTCCCTTTCAGCACTGTATGCAGGTGTGTATAGTGCAACAGAGCTCGCCAATGCTGTTCCATTTGTAGTGGCCGTGTGCGTGACGCCACCATCCCTATCTTTTTTTTCCAACCGGGTGCACTCCACCGCGCCCCCCCTTGCGCAGCGCCGAGTCATCGCTCAAAGGGGAGAGCGTACACATACACACACACAAAAAAAGAAGAAGCGCGGCAACGATACAAAGGAACAGAAAAAAAAGGACGGCAGCAGCAGCAAAGGTAATTAATTAACGAATAAGTCGTCCGCCCTTCCTCAATGGCGCTCTAATGCGTCTGTAGCGCCTTCGACGGCCCTCTTAGCGGGCGCACTTTGGCTATGATCGACCCGCTACGCTTCGGCTCATTGGCAAAAGTGACTACCCACCGACAGGTGAGATATACACCAACGACTGAAACCGTTTTCGCTCTTCTCCGAAGTCGATACGGGAAAAATGAAAGCGTCGCCCCTCTTCGAGCACGGAGCGAGGGAGGGGAGGGAGGGGGTGAGGGGTGAGCGTGGCGCGGCGTCACAGGGGCCGTAGATCCAAAGCCCAAATCAACCGTTATCCAAATCGCCGCCTCTTTTCTGTTTGTGCTTGCTGTGCGGTTGCACGTGAAGGGGTACACACACACACACACTTACGTGAATGGGATGACATTTGTGTCTCCCTGAACGCTCTCCATGAGACGGAAGAAAAAGGAAAGAGAGCGGCAAACCGCTGTCGCTAAATCCGTTCCGCCCCCCCGCCACTCGCGCCGCGTCCACTCCCTGGCGGCCCGTGAAGACGCGTTCCACATGAACCCATCTCCCTTTTCCCTCGAAAAAAAGAGGAGCCCCCTCCTTCTCCTCCTCGCAATAACAGGCACGGCGTCGAGAACTGTTGCGGCGCACACGAGGTCCTCCTCCCTCGAGGACATGGATTGGGCGTGTGACAGAGAGAAGCAGAGCGTGAGGGAGGGAGGGAGGCGCGGCAGGGTCTCAAAGGGGAAGCGCATTGGCGTCCAAAGGACCGGAGGGAGCGGGCCGGCAGAGTAGAGTGCTTCAAGCTCAGAGAGAGGGGTGACAATGAAGGCGCAAAGGCGCTGCGGGGCCCTGAGTCGTTCGAATCTGCGTCGTACGCGGAAAAGGGGAAACACCTCACGTCGACACCACGTCAGCAGCGGAGAGCGGAGCCCTCCTCTTCGGCCTTTCCGGGTACCCCGTGGTGTGAAATGGAGCGCATGGGAGCAAAGAAAAAAACGCAGAGAAACGCAAAAAAAAAATACCCCACCAACGGTCGGGTTAGGGTGCCATGCGACGACGTATACAGGAAGGTGTGTGTGTGTGTGAAGAGGGCGGGCGGGGAGGAGCCATCGGTAAACGCGAAGAGACGGCGAAACGGAACCGCCCGAACGGCCCGACAGACCTTCGGCCTTTTCTGTCTGGAGCGGCTCTCTTAGGGCGGGGGCTGCTTGCTAACCATATGCCTCCCGGCTTGTGGGTCGGCGGGAGGGTGGGGTGCCTCTTTTTGACATACACAGAGCAGCTTTCATGGGCCGGAGCAGACCTTCTGTGTCCCGATTACAGAGCATGCGCCCTCAAAATAGAAAGGTGACAGGCCAAGCAGCGAACAACGGCTTCACAGGATGTGGACCTTAACGACACGACGTCACCGATGCGCTCTGAGATGCCGACGCAAAAAGGGGGGCTTTTAGGCCGACGCATCCTTCTTTTCAAAGGAAGGGGAGGGAGCGCTCTAACGCGCTGCATCGCCTTGCAACCTAGATGGGGAAAGCTCAAGCAGAGAGACAGAGAAACTATGGGAGGGAAAAGAAAGGGGGTGGTGCGCAGCACGTAAATGCTTAGGATGGAGGGGCGACAAAATAGGCGTCTTCGCTTCCTCCCTCGCCGGCAGGCAGAGACGAGCTGTCCCGATCGAGAGGCGGGCGCTTTGGGCACATTGCACAGAGAACGGAAGAGAGAAACGGAAGCGACTCGCAACGCGAAAAAAAATCTGACTCGTCCCCTCCCCCCTCCCCCTCGTCACCCTCTCCCACAGACGCACACGAAACTCAGAAAGAGAGGGGGGAGAGGGAGGGGAAGGGGGAGGGGGGGAAATGGCCTAAAGAAGAACGGACTCGAACAGGAGGCGCCCCTACACGAAAAACGCCAGTCTGCAGCGGGAAGGGCAGCCGGCGTGACAGCAAACGGCAGCAACCACAAAAACACGGAGGAGGGCGAAGGATAGCAGAGCCGAGCGGAGTCACCCCTGCCCTCCATCCCAGATTGATGTATGAAGTAGAGAAAGAGGACGACATGAGACGTGAGCAGCAAAGCGATCTTCTCTTCTCCACTCCCCCTCGTCTCTTCGCCGACACACCGGCGTCGTGGAGGAAGTGGCGCCCCCCTCCCCCGAGGGGGTCAGAAAGCCCTTGCTCTACCGCTGCGTGAGAGCACAGACGCACAGGCAGTCAGCGTCTCTCGTAACACGGACGAAAAAAGGGAGAAAAAACAGAAGAACACTGATCGCAGGACATATGAGGCAATGGGGCCCTCATGGCACCTCACATCGTGGTCCACTTCGCTGCACTTGACACACGTGAGCAGTTCAACTATTGCCCACGCGCACACACACTTTATTCAGGGGCAGTCAGGCATCGAGTGAGATCGCGGGCATGCCGAGGTACTGCGACTCTCCATAAGGAGCCGCGCTCGGCCTGAACACATAGAAACATGTATCCGGTGACTTCACGTGATTCGACACTGCCATGGCACATGGCGATGCACTCTGCACCGCTGAGCTTGATGCCGTTGCGCAGCCGCACGATTTGCCACTGCGAGCCTCAGCCTTTCCTATCTGGCAGCAATCGACAATGACAAAGCCGCCCTGGTGCAACGCGTGCCGCACCATCGACGATGGCGAGGACGGAGACGGTGACACGGTACTGTCCGGCTCCGTGCTCGGGCAATCAATCACCGCCTGTGCGGGCACCGCCGTCTCTGTGCTCGCGCTCTCGCCCATGCCTGACACGTCGACGGCAATGAGATCTTTCTGAAGCGCTTTCCACAGCGACTCGTCGCGGATCAGCGCATTCCCCAAAACAGGATAGCGATGCTGAGAAGAGGACGGCCCCGGGAGCGCCTCTGGTAGGCTTGCCGTGGAGCGCTGGCTCCCTGCCTGTGCGGCACCGGCGAAGACCGCTTCATTCCGTATCGTGACCGCCAACGTCGCGTTTCTATTCGTGCGATAGACGTACAGGCCTATCGCCACAAAGCCCCAAATGATGCCGGCAAAAAAAAGGAGCGTCGCCGTGACGGCGATTTGCGTACTCTCCATCTCCCCCTCTCTCACACGTTTTGTTTGTATTACTATGACGATGCAACTTTTCTTCTGCTCCCGTTTCTTTTCCTTTTTTCGGGAGGGAAGGGGCAGAGATCTACACGAAACAGCGGCTTTACTGTGAGTCCCACAAACGTGCCGATGCGCGGGCAACAAATCACTGTGCCACTCACACGACTAGGAAGACGCCCAGGAGCTCTGACGTTTGTAGTTCTGACACTGAGACAGAAGCATCCATGTAGAGGGCTGGTCCTTCGCGGGGCTTGTCGATTCCTTGTTCGTGGTGCGCAGAGGTGAAAGATAATTGGGGGGGGGAGGAGAAGGACGCGATGTGCGCACCTATCTGCAGAGAGAGAGAGAGCGGTGCAGGCAGAGGAAGGTGGGAAGACATCGTGGATTCATCACCAGAACCGCTGCATAGCCTCGCTGCTCAGAGCTGCACTTAAGCCGATGGAGGCCGCATTCCTCCTAAAGGGCCGGGAGATGGGTGGTGACGGAGCAAAGACATCTCAGCCTCCGCTGCTTTCCTCTCAGATACTTTTTCTTTGTTGAGCGTGCCCCCCAAAGTGAGTGATCCGGAAATCACCTCCAAACCTCCGCACTCGGTGCGCGGGTAAGAGTCAGTGTGTGTGTGGAGGGGGGAGAGTGTCATAAAGCCTGCCAGCAGTCGAGCGTTTCTTCCGAGAGCGACAGCCGTCAATGAACTCACGAAAGGGAAATACGCATACACGCACACACACAAACACAATAAGCTGACCGGTACCGGAAGGAAGCAGACCAGCTTACCTAAGCAGAATGTTAACAAGAATTGGAAAGCAAAGGCGAGATGCCCTCACCTTCGAAAAGCTCGAGCAACAGGAAAGCCGAACACGCGTCGGTTGAGCGCACAGTTAGGTGAACGCAACGCCGCATATTCTCTAACCTCCGAGAAGGACGAAATGGGAGCATAAAAAAAGAGGCATCGACTACGTCTCGAGAACAGGCCTATATATATATATATATGGGAGCGTCGCCAAACAAAGATAGAGGGAGGCGAGCGAAGCATGTCGACACTGGATACTACGAGCACTATCAGCGTAGGCGCACATTCGAGGAAGGCGCTCTCCACTAGGCGTATCACTCTGCAAAGTGGCATGTGCTGTGCGTTTAAAAGGCTAAAGAGGGGGTTGGAGGGGCTCCCCAGTCAGCTGAGAAGTGAGCTGCGGGACGCCTACTCTGTCCCTCCACGCTTTCGGTGAAACGGGCGGGTGGGGGGCGGGGGAGCCTGAGGCAACACTGATTGGCACGGGAGGGGGGAAGGGGAAGCGAAGAGTCATCCGCAAGAGTACCATCCCTCCAACGCATGAGGAAGTCCTCCCGACAGCGCTCCTTCTCTTTGGCCGGCACAGTGGAGCGACAGTCTGCATCGTCCGTATACCGCAGCGCCATCTGGAAACAGGAGCCCGTCTCCCCCCCGTAGAGACGCGCCAACCCATTCCTTCAGCGCACTTGACGCATGCCGACTGATACGGTCAAGGCTGCCGCTCACGCCCTTGGGAACAGTGCTTTGTGGGCGAGAGTATTTCGACCAGAGAGTGCGGTGCCGCGAAGTCCATTTGGCTTTCCCACAGCATTACTTCATCTCAGATGATCATGCAGTCTGGCAAGGGTCCGCTATGGGTATGATCAACAGCAAGGGGAAGGGCCTCTGGCACGCCAGCACTGGCGTCTCGAGCCGCGTTCCCCTCCATCGCGCGATGACCACGACGTACGGATACCCGCGTGCCTCGCTTCCCTAGATTTAGGCTGCTGAAGAAAGAGGCCTGTGACTGTAAGTTCAGTGTGGGGCCAGAGCTCCGCAGTTGCCGTCGAAGAGACGACCCCGTCGACAATAGAGGGCCAGCAGCGAGGCATTGACTTCACCATTGCCGGCGCCGTGACATAAAGGAGCATCAATGAGGCCGACAGTGCTGCGGCGGACTATACTCAGTCTCCGTTCAATGAAGAAAAGGGCGGAGGAAAAAGTTCCGCACGCGCGCATGCGTGTGTGGCAGTCTGCCCGCGTGTATTCGCGTACATCCGCGCCTCAGCACCTTCGGTCCCTGAAAGCATGCACACCGACATCGTCGACTAGAGAGACGCAGTGGTCAGGCTCGCTCCTCCGGCAGTGCATGAAGGCGGTTGCACACATCAGTAGGCGCGACATAGTAAAGAGAGAAACGACTAGGAAAGAGTCTCAGCTGTGCAATAGAGAAAAATGGACACATCCCAGAAAGAATCGAGAGATGCTTCGCGCGCCCTCCTCTGCTGCAGAAGTTGCACTCTGGCCGAGACAGAGGGTGTCCATACGCCCCTCCCCCCTCCCCATAGTTCTAAACTGCTTCCCGAAAAGGGGGCGGTGCCGAGGTGATCTATCAGACTACTTGGCCGCGTCTCGCCACAGTCGTCGACCTCGAAAGAGGTGAAACGTCGCCGATTACCTTGTCGTCAGCCACAAGAGAGAAGCGACAGAAACAGCACATTATGAGCAAAACAAAAACAACAAAAGGAAAATGAAGCCAATGCACTGACAACGGATGCGGACATGCATGATGCACTACCTGAGAGAGAGGGGGAGGGAGGGAGAGGGGGAGAGAGGAAGCGGCACACCCCGCTCACCCGAAAGCCTTTGGGCGCTTTCCCCGGTGTCCCCTGCCGTTTTGCTTGTTTGCGTTGCATGTCAGACTCAATTGCGTGTCTGCAGCATTCACGTGAAAAGGCACCCGACACAACATCCACAGAGGAGAAAAGAACGATCGAAAGAAAAAAGAAAAGACAGAAGGTCGACGCCTTTCCCGTTTTTTTTATTATTATCGTCCCTTTCAGCATTTTTGATTCGGCCAACACCCCGTCGACAACCGCATACGCAGGCATCCCGTCCCTCACTCAACCTCGCTGCCGCACGGCTCCAGCCGGCCCATCTAGGACAACGCCGTCTCGGCATTGACGCGGAGCATGCACCGAGACCGGCTCCTCCTGTCTCGCATCGTCCTTTCTTATGGCTCTGAGCTGCGCTATCGGCGCCAGAGGCGCTTGGATGGACTTCCAAACTGCACCGCAAGTGAGCCTCGCGAAGCGAACGGCTCTAGGGCCGTCGATTGAATGGCAGCGTAGCACAGGCGCGCCCGCATAGAGGCGGAGGGGGGCAACGGACCGCCGGGTGGACGCCAAGCGAACCTGAACAGAGAAACGGAACCTAACATACAGCAAATAACAAAGCACGTCGCAGGAGAGCATCGGTATTCGACCGCCCACGACACAGACTGTCCGTGAAAGGGTGTGGAAAAAAAAGGCGTGTGCGGGTGAAAAAAGGAGAGGGTGAGAAGAGCAACAAGCAGAAAATAGAGAACCAAAAAAAAAGAGGGCAGTCGAGGGCGAGAGGAGAGAAACGTAGCGCAGGCAGGGCGACTGCGTGAGACACGAGGGGCGGAGAGGGGCCTGTGAAAGGAGGGTGACATCAACTACAGTCAACGCATTACACAACGGAAAACCTGCGTACGAGCACCGGCATATATATATATATATAACAACGTCAACAAAAGAACCCGCAGATCTGCCAGCGCCTTCAATGAGCATAAAGCTCGGCATCTTAGCGAGACAGCCTGCACTACCCCACACCAGCCCCACTCTTGTCCTCTCTACAACAGAGGCGCCAATGAGCACAACAAGCCGTCAGGCGTCGCTGCGACACACGGCCGCGCCAGAAAAATAGGAGAGCAGGCAGTAAAGGCTCTACAGGGACGAGCGGCAAAGCAACAAGGAGAGAGACGGGGGAGGGGGTCGAGGCCGCAACCACACCAAGGGGGGCTTTTAAGAAAGACTGAAACCAAAGGGGGGGCGCCGCCATGTGGAGGATACCTTCTAGCTCTGCCAAGAGTGGCCCCTCTCTCACAGCACGCTGATACCGCGTGTACTGCCGATGAGCAGGCAAGTTGGCGCATGCCTCAGAGTGCGGGTCTCGCCAAAAGTGACGCTCCCGCTATGTACCCTTCGCCCGCGAGAACAGATGAAGGAAAAAAGAAGAACAACGAGGGCGAAGTGATATTGGCAGCGGCATTTCGCTGCAATATATAGAGAGAGGGATGAAGTTGTACCGTTGCACCTCAGAGGCCTGCCTCCATCACGGTGCGCTGAGGAGGGCTCGCCGATACAGTCAGGTCCAGCCACACAGAGAGGGCCTTGGGCGAAAGAGGCTACAAGTACGGAGATGGCCAAGTGTGCCTCACCCAGCGAATACACAGGGGCATGCTGTTTGACAGTGAGAGAGAGGGAGGGAGGGAGGGGGGCAGCGAGGGAGGAACGCGTTGCGCCAACTCTTGCGATACCGGCGAGCGTGATAGAAAAAAAGGAATCAAGAAGTGGTCATGGGCAAATAAACAAAGGGCGCCAGAATGTCACAACAGCCCTTCCACCACGATTCCTACCTCTGTCACCCGGCGGATAGGGTTCCGCCTAAGCTCTCTGTGCTTGCCGGGGGCTGCTGTAGTACTGGGATGCACCGTAAAACACGCTGGAGGTCTGATGTCGGTAAAATTCAAGTGTGTGAGCCTCTTGCTGATTCCTGCGGTGCGGCGCCTGCTGAGCCGATGATACGGAGCCCGGGTTACCTACAGCCTCTGCCCGCAGCCCCACCGGCTCCTGCGGGTACTCGACGATCACATATCCGCCGCACGCGAGGTCCTCGGGGAACGCGACCACCTCACTCCGCTCCCACTGCTCGGAGGTGGGGGAGTACTGGGCCGACGCCGGAGGTTCGCCGCCCGGGGCGGTATGAACGCCTCGGCTCCGTGCCGTCGTCCGGTGGGTACCGTGACGATTCGACGAGTTAGGGCCGCTGGCGAGCGCACCAGACGAAGAGGTTGGGACATCCACCCGCACGAGCTCACTCTCGTACTTCCGCAGAATGCTGGCGTCTTTGATGACCGCATTCCCAAGCACTGGGCCGCCATGAATGGTGTTTACCTCCACCGGAATTGCCTCTGGCAGACGATCACGACTCCGTCTATTGCGCCCACGCAACGCTTCCCTGTTCACCCGTACCTCCGCATTTCGTGCCGCCTGCTCGGCGAACTTTCGCCTGTTACGGATACAGAGACGCAGAAAGGTGGCGAGTCCACCAATAAATATGATAATGACGACGACCGTCGCCACGAGGACAAACGTATTGTGACTCTGCATCGGAGCAACCTCAGTGAGGAGAGAGAGAGAGTTGGTAATGGCAGTGCGGCTCCAGGGAGAGCAGAGGCAGCAGCACGAGATGCGTCTCCTAAGGGAAGGAGAGGGAGGGAGGGGAGAGGAAGAGGAAGCCCGATGGCACAGAGCGCTTGGCAGTAGTCTCTGAGTGGCTTTGAGGGGACAGACGGATTCGCACAGACCAGCACGCGATGGCGCTGAAGGGCGTCACGGCAGCAGCTCGATAACAGCACGTCACGGAGATGATATCGTGAGCCGGCTGCTGCCCAAGATAAGAGAGACGGGCCTGCCCACGTATCTGCGTGCGTATCACAGGTGCTTCACTTCCCCGAGTGGCCGAGGGTGCAGCGCCTGTGTGTGTGTGTTGTGTGTGGGTGTTGACGCAGCGTTTGCATGCAAAATGTGAGGCGGTCCGATGGCCCAATACCAAAGTGTAGTGAGTGTGTGTGGGGAGGAATGGAATGAGATGACAGAGAGGAGCGAAAGTGTGGGGGAGGGGAGGGGGCGGCACGGCACGGCAGAATTCGCCGCAAACCCCTTCTGCGGAGGACGCCATCCGTTTAAGTGGGCCCCAGAGACGGCGCGCTATAACCTTCGAGGTCGGAGCTATTGGAAAAGCCTGAAAGGTGCTATCCACTTCGCCCGCCTTATCGTCAGCAACTGAAGCTACTCTCGTGCCACTGTCGACCGCACTGGACACTCCGCATACGGAACAATAGAGTGGAGGGAAAGCAGATATTCAGCCCAAGGGAAGAAGATACTGCAGCGAGGACTGTCCCGAGAGAGGGTGCACCGTGCATAGAGAATCAAGGCGCTTCCATTTTCCCTCTGGGACAAGCAAGAAGAAGTAAGGGAGGCACAGAGCACAACCGTTCGTACTCCATGGCCGCCGCTTTGAGCCCCTCCCCCTCCCCCCTCACCCTGTCTCTTTCACACAGACAAACACGCACCTCCTCCCCCTACTCTCTGCCTCGTTTCTATGTCCCTCTGAGTGTATGCGTGTGTGCGTGTGTGTGCGAGTATGCATATATTAATATGCCATTCCTATCGACTGCCAGCCAACCGCGCCGCAGATGACGGACTCCCGGGGACACTATAACGCGAGGGAGTCAGCCACAGGGAGGGGCCGTGAGAGCGTCAGTGGGAACATGGCAAAAGAGTGAGGGAGATAAATCGGGAAAGGGGAGGGGCTGTGGCACCGATGTCTCTCTGTCACGTCGCGCACAGCCTCTTACCCCTCCCCCCGCCTCGTCCCCCTTTTGTGTGCGCTCAGAATCGCTGATGTTGGCGCCTGTTGCCTTCCCTTTTTTGATGAGCAGTGGAGCACTGACGTGACATGTGGAAAGCGGAAATATTTTCAAAGAAAGAAAAACAGCGCGTATTCGGCTCGTTTTGCTCGCGTCGGAAGCCCTTCGCCCTCACGCATTCGAAGCGAAGGGCATCTTTAACGACACGCCCCCGTGCAGACAAACACCGTTGGCCCTCCGCATCTTGTCCCTGCCCTCCTCTGCGCTTCCGTGCAGCACAGCTACACCAAGGGAGTCGAACGGCGGCAGGGGAGGGACGTTGAGGCGCAGCAAAGAATGGCACGGAGTTACAAAAAAAAAGATGAAGAAAATGCGAGATTCGTGGACATTGCCGAGCGCTAACGCGAACACCGGTAGTCACCTCAGAGGCAAACGCAGCCACGCCATCACAAGTTGTCGCGTGCTGTGCACTTCGAATCGCTTTGCTGTGTGCGTGGGGGGGAGGGGAGAGGGAAAGCACTCCTTCATGGCGAAGAGAGGGAGAGATGGGAGGTGCGCTCTCGTTCGAAGAGGGCCATCTCGTCTCACGTACTTTACTTCGCGAAAGAGTTGAGGAGTCGAACCACGACGAGGTAGCCAAACGGTACCTGAAGAGCTTCTCGCTTCTTGGCACTGCATGCGAGAGGGCGAAAAAGAGATATAGCGTAGAGGCGTTGAGGGTGCCCGGATACCCACAGCGTCGATGACGGCGCAAGCGCAAAAGAGACGGGCACAGAGAGAGAGAGCTGACCCTCTTTGACGTCCTGTGCGAAACAAAACTGCGAAAGCGGCTACCTTTTCCTGACCGTAAAGGAGATCAGACGACGGCAGCGTCCGCTGTGAGCGAATGAGAGGCTGTGGGGTGGACGCTTTGGGAAGTGCTGTACACCCCACACGAGGAGCTGTGATAGGCGAACCTTTCAATGGGAAAAAAAGGAGCAAAAAAAAAAACGCCGCTTTCAGCGTTCAGCAGCGATTTGTGCCTTTGCATCCCTGTGAGATGCCGGGTCGATGAGCGTGCCGGACCGCCGTGCAGTCTCTCTGAGCGGCTATTATCTTACTTCGCCTTCTCCTCGATGTGGCCGTCGGCCGCCTTGTTGTCCTCCGCACGCTCCTGCAGCTCCTTCAGCTTGGGACTGATGCAGTTAATCTGTGCCCAGTAAAAGCAGAGCACCATCGCAATGAACAGCAGCAGCCAACTATTGAGGCAAGGAAGAAACTCGTTGCTCGATTCCATGGTGGAGGACTTCTGTGATAGACGTGAATGATATACAGCGACGCTGCTCCAGAGCGGCGAGTCCACTCGACCGCGCTTCCCTGTCACTCTGAAGAAGATGCGACGAGCCCGGCGAGTCGTGCACGAATGCGCTTGACCGCGGTGCAGCTGCTCGGTATCATACAGTCTCTCATTGCATTCTCAGTGATATGATCGAAAGCGTTCAGATGGCGGAGGAGAAGGCGAGCACAAGTGCAGCGCGGCGGAGCATGGAAGACGGTTCGGTGTGCCGGGAGCGCATCCCTGATGTCTGTCCGCCATCGCTTTCATCGTATCAGATGCCCTGCGCACCACTTCCGAATAAGTCGTCCGAGGAGCCGCCAAAGGCACCACATTTTGGGCATATGTTTTAGTCTTTTCCTTCTGTGGAAGCGCACACGTGCAGTTTTCAGAAGTGATGCGCAGTCTTCTCTGAAACGCTAACAGATTGAGGGGGCGGGGCGGCGGCGGTGGATGGAAGGGGGCAGTGGACAGGGACGCCAAGGTTTGAAGGGGACACATTACCTGGACATCCTGTATCACTCATGGAGACGTAAGAGTGAGTGAGCAGATGTCGTGGAGTAAACACGAGCACGCCACCCCTTCCCCCTTCTACACACATAAAAAAAACATGGCGATAAAGCAGCACTGCAGAGCGAGGGAGGCCGCCAGTTTGGAGGCTCTGCTCGAAGAGGGGTCACAGCTGTCGGGCAGGTCGACACCTTTTTCCCGGGAGGCAGCCCTCTTTCTCATTGTTCGGGCAGCCACAGAATTCCAGGCGCGGACTGCGCAGACGTGGGCATCATGTAACGCAGTGCGCCGACGGCCAACCGCGCAAGGACATGCGTAAAAAAGAGAGAGGCCCGCTGTTTAGGCACGGCACGAATTCATTAGCCATTCATGATGGCCTGTTTCTGGTCACTACGCTTTCAGAGGGGGGTGAGTGGATGGAGGGATGCGTGGAAAGCGATGATGTGCCAAGGGATCGGAGGCAGAGGGAGAGGGGGCGTAAGAAGTTGTATTGTCGAAAGATGCGCCGGGCGACAGTCGGGCAGCACGAGCCCTCGAGACCTGGCGATACGCTGAGCGGTCAGCTTCGAGCCCCACCTCGGAGCCGAGGCCGGGACTCGTATGCCAGCCGCACGCACGACACCCGTTAGCCCCGTCCAGAGGCGCTGCGCGAGCTTCGTGCACAGAGAGAGAGAGCGACGGCTTCCCGGCGTACATGTACATACCTTCGCTCGTCGGGCCGGCGTTTGAGCCCCAGCCGCTTATCATCCTCAACGGAGAACGCCCCAGCACGTGCATGGGCGCGGCGCATATCGGCGAGCCCAACCCCAGCGCGCCGGTTCAGTAGCGTCGCAGACACCATTACATTAATCCACCAACCACTACCAGCCGCGCGACTTCACGACACTCCTGAGACAGTGTCTCGACGCGCATCCGCGGCTCGTGAAAAAACGTGTCCAGCCCTCCTCCTCCTCCCCCCTCAGTACACTTTTCCCATTGCCGAAGTCCATTCGTTCTTTCCTTCGCTCTCTCTCGTTTCGTCCTCTTCCGCATAGCGCCATTACCGCCTCACAAGTTTCCAAGGATGTGCATAAAGGAGGCGTTGTTGCCGTGCTCTTCCTTGAAGCACTCGCACAGCTGCGAGTGCTCCCGCAGCGCCTGCGTCAAGACCTTGTCAGGCAGGTTCACGAGGAAGTTGCTGCACTCGCGGTAGTAGCGCTCGGTGAAGAGGATGACGCCCTTCCACAGCTGCGGGTCCGTGTCCCACACGGAGGCTCGTTCTAGCGGCGTTAGGATTGTCTGCACGACGAAGTGGAGGAACTCTACGTAGCGGCTGCGCAGGAACAGTGTGGCTGCTTGCAGGACTGTCGCCATGAGCTGTGATGGGATTGGAGGCGGATGCATGAGCTGCCGCAGCGCCTTCTCCACCTCTGGCGGACCGTACAGCCTCTCCAGAGTCGTACTGTCGAAGGTGCGCGTCAGCTCAAAGCAGAGGTTGACCACTTCCTTCGTTGTGCCCACGCTGATCGGCGGCAGCTCCTGCTTCTTCTCCTTCCCGGCCACCGCACCAGCGAGGGTCTGCTCGCCATCGTGCATGCCGTCGAGAATGCCTCCAGTCGTGTTGCCTAGTGCCTCTCCATGGGGCGAGTGGGCGAGCATGGCGGAGGCAAGTCGGGACTGGCTCTCCTGTGGGGCACGATGCAAGTAAACAAAGAAGTCCACTCGTGACAGTCCGCGCGGCACACCGTCGTGGAAGGGGACAGGACACTTGACGAGTACCTCTCGCAGCACCCGTATCTGGAACGCTCGCAGCTCCGTCGCCTCCAGCACATACGTCCGCTGCGTCGCGGAGAGCCGCTGGAACGCGTCGTGGTAGTGGCGCTGGAACTGGAACTGCACCTGCAGAAATAGCAGGAAGGCGTTCAGGTACGTCTGCCTCAGCTCTGCCGCAGAAAGAAAACTAAGGAAAGGGGCCACGTATCGAATGTCCAGCAGAAAAACGGACTGGGTCGAGTGGCCGAGTGGAATGCCGCTGAGCTGATACATTGCCTTCGCGTGGCCCACGACAGTGTTACTGATGTTGCGCAGCACTTCCAGAGTGACGGTCGACGATGAATGGTTCGCAGCATCGATGCTGTCAGAGGTCGCCGCCGTGGTGCTACCCGCCGCGTTAGCCTCCTGCGCCATCGCGCCGAGCTGCTCCCGGACCGCCCACAACATTGACTGGACGAGAGGTCGCGCCTCGCGGCAGCGCTTGCGCAGCAGTGGCATCACAGACGCCACGAAATTGGAGGGATCCGTCTTGACCAGGTGCTGCGTCATGCGACGCACGTCGGCGTTCTCTGGAAGCAGCTGCATCATGAGGATGTTGCCGCGCTCGACGCACTGCTGAAAGACTTCGAGTAGGGCAGGGAAAAGCTCGCGAGGCTGTCGGGCGCACAGCATTAGAAAAAGACCGAGCCGCCGGTTCAGCACGCCTGACATCCGCGCACGGTCCTTTGCTGTGGTCTCGTCTGTCTCACCGGCGGCCGGCGCTGAGTCGTCCGCATTCGCTGCATCGCCGCTGTCGTGGGGGCGCTTCAGCTTCGACGAGGACGCGCATTGATAAGCCGGAATGGCGAAAAGCTGCTTCTTTGCGTACCGGAGCAGATGTCCCTCCGCTGTTCCGTCCATCACCGGCGTACCGTGAGGCGTGGTGGTCGCCAGGAGCTGATCAATCTCCTTGATGGCAAAGCGGCGCGCGTAGTCATGCGTGCTGAGACAGAGCTGCAGTAAGATGTTTACGGCGCAGGTGCGGTACACCGGCCGCCGCACCGCCAGATTACGCAAGAGCCACATTCCAATCACACAACTCGCCTTGTCGGTGGAGAGGCAGAAGTGCTTGTAGAGGTGATACCACACATACCGAGTGAGCACGGGAGCTTGCAGCAGGACATCTAACAGAATGAAGTTCAGCCGTGCCGTCCGGATAAGCTCCAGCACGCGGCACAGCATGTGGCTATATGTCGACGGGGCTGCCACGGTGTCGTTCAGAAAGCTGAAGACCGGCTCGCCAGTGGTGAGGCGACCGCCCGCCGCGGCATCCTCCTCCGCGGCGCCACCGCCCCCCTCCGGCTCCTCACGGGGCCGCTTCCTAACAACGTTCTGGCTGGCGCGGTGAACGTCGTCGTCGTACAGAAAGGCGATCGGACTGTCCACTTCAATGGAAAAGTCGGCTTTCGTCTGAATCAGCTCGCCGCCAGCGTTAAGGCCGGCTTCTTCCAGGCCGCTGCCGTAGTCCTCGCCGTGCGCCGCCGTCGCGCCTCCTCCCCCAAGGAGCAGCCCACTGCTCCACGTGGCGCTCCGCTCGTGCATCGGCGCCTGTGTCGCGTAGTACATGAACAGCACCTGCAACGTGAGCTGGTAGTAGGAGCTGGCGAGAAACAGCGAGGCCACATCGGTGCTCGGGTTGGCAGTGATGCTACCGCTCGCGGCGACCTCCTTCTGCGCCTGGGCCCGCGTGAGCTCCTTGCGTAGGTGCAGGAGAAGCTCGTCCATGGCGCTGTCGGCCAGCGACGGAGGCAGCTGGACGAGGCAGCGCGATATGAGCGCCTGCGTCAGCCGGATGCGCGCCTCTGCCTCGCCACGCACATGCTGGTACGATCCGAGAACAGAGCTGAAGGCGGCACGCTCCAGCCGAGAGCGGGCGGAGACTTTGCGAAGGATCTGCATGCCACGCGTGTGCAAGGCCGCGCTGTCTTTCACATGCTCGATCAGCTTTCCGGCAGCGATCGCCTCCACACCCTGCCGTTCCATCTGCCGGAGCTTCTCCACCTCCTCCCTCTGCGCCTCGTAGGCAGCGGCCAGCTGCATCTTCTCCAGGCCCCGGCGATGGAGCTCCTGGATCGCGTCTTCGCTCAGGAAGTCCATGTGCGAGACCGTCAGCATCACCATGTCCACCAACGCGGATGCTGTAACAGGGCCAAGGGACGTTTTCAAGTACGCCTCGCGGCGACCAAGGAGGGTGTCGCCCTCTTCGTCGTTGAAAAAATCGTAGTCGTTCTCGCCACCGCCGGCGCCCCCTCCACTTGTCGTGAGGTGATGAGGTGGGGCAAGAACACGACGGCACTCGCGAAGGCGGCCCGCGTCACCGCTCTCGTCCCCCCATGCCAAGGGACTTGAGCTGCTGTCCTCCACATTTACTCCTTCCACCTGGGGGTTGCCGACCTGCTGCATCGAAACGGCGCAGCTTACCGGATTGGCGACAAATACAGCACCGCCAAACGCCGAGACGGCTGCCTGTAGGCCACTAAAAGCAACCTCGCTCACCAGGGACACCTCAGCCATCGTGCCATTTTGGTTAGCGGTGCATGCGACGCGACGAAGCTGCAGCCCGACGCTCAGGACGCGCTGCAGGCTACGCTGGACGTGGTATACGCGGAACACGTCCCTCTTGGCGCCCCTTGAGCCGCCGCGACCGTCCCCGCCGCCCTCACGGCCTGCCCCTTCCCTTTCCATGAACTCCATCTGCCGGTGCTGTTGCAAGGAAATGTACTGCTGGGCGAACTTTAGTAGCGCCTCCACCGTGAAGGCAGCGGCTCGCGAGCACAGCGACTCGAGCCATCCGCCAACCGACTGTCGCGTGGAGGAGGACGATTGGGAGGCAATGTGCGAGATGGCCCAGAGCACATCTTCCACCTCCTGTAAGAGAGCGCTGAGAAGAGTCGGTGACGTCTTCTTGCCAGACCGACCGCCACCGGCGATACTTGAGGCTCGGCCGTGCGTCCCCGTGAGCGGCTCCTGCAGTGCTGTGCTCAACGGCTGCAGCATGCCTTCCACAGCAGCCTCCAGCTCTTCCACAATGCGCTCGCCGGTTGACGCCGAGTCGCCACCAGCCAACGCCCCTAGCAGAGCCCAGACGCTGCTCTGCAGGCTCCTTCGCGCGTACTCGTACGATGTGACGCGGCGCAGGCTGTCCATAGACGTCGTGAAGCGCTTCACCACGATCTCACGCAGGGAGTGCAGCTCCGACTCCAACGAGGCCCGCGTTGTCTCCGCCGCCGCGTCCTCACCTGCGCCAAATTTCGCAGCGGGCACAGCGACGCTGCCGGCGGAGGGGAACACAATCGATGTCGCGTACGGGAAAAGAGCGATGGCCGCGCGGCTCCAGTACGCCAAGACCGCTGCATTTGCCGTCGTTGCCGTCTCGCTCAGGAACATGGACAGCAGCAGATAGTCATCCGGTGTGAAGGCCCACTGTGGGTCGGTAGGGGGGGCTGTGGCTACGGACCTCTCGACTTGGTTGCGCCAAAACGTGCAAGTCACAGGTGCCGTAGACGCATCGGCGGAGCAGGTGTAGCGAGCGTGCACCGACTCCAGCACCTCTGCGAGGCTGCGCATTACACACTGCTTCTGCAGCACTTCTCGGTTCGTGCCGCTGTGACTATTGTACGCATCCAGAAGCAGCTCTATGTTTTGCCGCGCCTCGCCCACGTTGTGGAGATTTCGGAGGAACGTCTTCAGATCGAGCGCGTCCACTGCATCCGCTGACTCGATAACGGTCGCGAGTGTGTCCATCGCTGCCGCTGTGAATATTATCGACAGCTTTCTGTGCGGCCTGGCAGATTGTCACTTTTGTGTGCGTGTGTGTACGTCTCTTGTAAATCGCAGGCGAGCGCCGCAAGGAAAGAGGGAGAGGAGAGAGAGAACAGGGCAGGCAGCGAGAAGGCCGTAGGCTATGGCAGGAGCACGCACTGAGAGAGAGCACCCGAGGCGTTTCGTTTCCTTGCTCAGCACATCCCATGGACAGACGGCCACGCATGCCACAAACGTTGACCTCCTCCCCATGTCGACAGCCCGTGAACAGCCGCAGAGCGTCAGCGAGCGGTGTACAGCCTCCAACGCCGCTCCCCCAAAACCAAAGATGTGAGCGCGCGACATGCCCTGTGACATACACAGGGCTCGACGTCCTTTGCACACTGCTGGCGGCACGTGCACCCACGCAGTCCTTCTCTCGCTCCTTTGGCCTCCGCGCTGGGGAGGGAAAGAGAGGTTTGATGGCCAGAAGCACAATCACGATGACCGACTGCGGTCGGCAGTGTCACGCAGCGAGTAGTGCTCCACACGAGTAAGTGGACGTAGCCGCGTCGGCCGGAGAGCAAAGAAGGGCGTGAGCCATCACACCGACAGCGAATAGCGAAAAAAAAAAGGGACGCAAGCGATCGAGGAGAGCAACCAAGCACAGAGGGGAGGCCAAAGACATCGAGAAGGGGGAGAGAGGAAAAGTGTGGGGGGGAAGGGGGGAAGAGGTGACCACAGCACAAACGAAGAGGTGCCACGATGCCAGTGTGTTGCCCATACCTCTTCCCAAGATGAGTCCTCCTCCACCGCGTAAAATGTGTGTGTGTCTGTGTGTCTCGAGGTTGGTGATGGTGGGGAGGAGGGGGAGACTCAAGGGCAAATAGGGGAGGGAGAAGGGAATTCTTTCGTTCTTTGCCGATCTTCACCGGCGGCAGTGACACACACACACACACAGACACTCAAACGTCAAACAAAAGCGGGGGCGAGAAGGGGAAGCGAAAAAAGAAACGGAGGTGGTGTGGTGGTGGCAGTCCGGGGGGGGGAAGAATGCGGGGAGGTCAGGGCGTCGCTCACACACACACACTCACTCGCTGAACAGAAGCAGGAGGGCAGCCGTGCGGGACACTCACTCACACACAAAAAGGGGTAAGGGGTGCGAGGCAGAGCAAACAGCAACGGCAACAACACAACGGCACATTCTTGCTTGAGACTTCCCGCCTTCATTCCGCGCATGCGCATATGCTTCGCAGACAGATAACGCGCAGCAGGGCGCCGCTGCCGCCACTTCCGGCGGTACGGCAGGGGGCTTGCGAGCACGCGAGTCACTCTGGTCCGCTTCTCCTAGTGCTGACGTAATCAGTCCTCCCCCCTTGTTCTCTCGGTCATCTCTTTTCCCCACCCACTTGGAAAGGTGCACTGCGTCTAAGCGCGCGGCCCACAAGGCAGCATCGCTTTCTGCGCCCCTTCGACCAGTCGTCGGATCCTCTCCTCACAGCACAGCCGAGGGTACAGAGAGAGGGGGAGGGGAGGGGGAAGCCGCGGGGCGGAGAGGGGGTGAGGTGATCGGCGGCAGCGGTGGAAAAGAAAGGTGGGCGCGAAGAGCTGTCACATGATGGGGGCTCGACTGTCGCTGCCATGTCCACACGGTCACACCGCGGACCGTTACACTGTCATCGCAGTCACGACAAGAGCAATGCCGCATACTCCTTCTGGCAGACTCGCCAGCGCAAGTCGCACGCAGCCCTGAAGAGACACAAGCACGAACCGTAGAGGTATCCCTCATACCTAGCTTAGCACTGCCTGCTGGAGGACGACGTCGAAGTCCACCTCGTCGCCGACGTTGTCCTCGGGAAAGTCAAAGAGAGCCTGCGTGACGTCGAACCACCGCTCGCTCATCTGAAGCCACCCGTCTCCGTGATACGGCACACGCGTCATCTGCGGTAGCCGCATCCGATACTCGAGCTCCATTTCCGGCAGCGGCGTACGCGGCGGCGGCGGCAGGCGATGTGTGATGTCCCACTTGCTCGCGTAGTGGTACCATAGCTCGGCGCGGTTGCGGCGCTCGTCTTTGGGCACGCGCGGCGGCGGCGGCGGCGGAAAAAAGTTTGCGTGGAAGTGCAGCAGGTCGCTGAGGTATTTGCTCTCACTCTTGTGGCGCGCCGCGGCGCCGTTTCCTTGTGGGCCGTAAGGGGCGCGTGTAGACGCTCGCAAGGGTGCCACGGGGCCGTTTGGGGCGGCGGACACCACGAAGCTACCACTGTAGTTGGACGGCAGCGCGGGCACCTGGTCTTGCTGAGGGCCGCCGACGCTGTCCTGGCCACGGACAGCGAACCCGTCGTCTTGCGTCCATGACCTCGCCGGCCCACAGGGGCCCTGCGACGACTGCCCATACCCACCGCGCTGTGGGCGAGCACCCTGAACAGCACCATGGCCACTGAGCGTCTCTTCTTCGGTAGGCGGCTCGTTCAGGTTTGGGTAGTTGCGCTTTGCGTTCTGGGTGGTACCCAGCGCAGTGGAGTGTGCTGGTGCGCGTGGCTGACCTTTGTGGAGGTAGTCGACAAGCGAGTGCAGTGAGAGGGGCAAACCTGCGGAGATGATGATGCGCTGCGCCACCTCACCGTCCTGTAAGCGCGGTACGTACGACAAACCGCCGGAGCTGGACGCCAGCGCGTCACTTGCAGGGCTGGTCGCGTGGACAACATCACGAAGCATGGGAGCGGGTTCGGCGAACGCAGCACTCGTCGCAACTGGGCCCTCTTGCACCGTGAAGTAGTGTGGGTTCTGAGGAGGCTGCGGCTGTTGGGGGTGCTGGAGGAGCTGCGTGAGATCCTTTGCCAGCGGCGCTTCGCGAACGGTGCCGAAACGGCTTTCGTACGCATCGCCCGCACCAACAGAGTAGCGCGGCTGCGGTGACGGTCGCTGCAGCTGGGCCGAATGGGCGTCGTGTGCATCCACGTGCAACATTCCTCGAGGCGAGAGGGCCTGCAGCGCTGCCGCGGCCACCTCAGCTGCGTCTGGGGTATCCGTGTCGTCTTTCTTTTCGGCCTGTCCGAAGCTCGTCTGATTGGCGGCGTCGGCTCCCATGAGTGGCGACCCCGTCGCCGAGGCCCACACATCACTGTGTCCGTAGCCTTTGAGAGGGGTCTGCACAGAATGACGACTCGGCGCCTCCTCCTCCCACACAGCACTGCTGCCCGGGGCCGCCCAATCGGCGCTGCTCTCGCCCCACGCCTCGGAAAGCGAGACGATCATGGTGGGGGTTCGCACCTCGCCCGGCAGCAGGCTGCTTTCTCGCTTCATGCCGCCGCCGTCGCTGCAGCTCGTCGCTGCGAGAAGCGCCTTCTCACCGCCATCACCACCCTTGCTCATGGCGGCGGCACCTGCTTGTGCACCAGGAATGGGGCGACTTTGTATTTGCACTCTGAGAGGGAACGCGACAACTGTACGTGGATGAAAAAAGGGGGGGAAGGGGGAGAGAGGGATGGGCGAGGGGAGGCGGCACACACGCACACACACACACTCTTTGCTCTTGCCAACATGCGACAGCAGACAGAGAAGGTAACGCGAACGCATACCCACTCGTAATGCATCGACATCGGAGAGGAGCGTCGAGGACCAAGTGAGCGGTCGAAAATCCCACGGCGAGCAGAATACTTCGGACCATAGAGAGAAAGAGAGAGGGGGGGCCATAAAAGGCCTCGAGAGAGCAGAGCACCGTCGTCGGTTTCGCGCTGAAGAGAGAGAGGGCACGCCAAGTCGAGCAGGCGTCTTCGCTCAGGAAATGAGGCCACATAGCGGTCAGTGATGCCCAGTCAGCGCTTTCCCTCTTTTTTTTAACTCTTGATTAATACACTCGTCGTGTGCATATATGTGTGCGCGTGTGTGCGTGCGCCCCAATGCGTTAATGGCACTTCACCCAAGAAGAGCGCAGGAAGGCGAACACACATGCTCACACCGTCACGATCACAGACGGCCTTTCCCTGGTACGCGGCAGAGATGCTAAATGGCAATCATCACACCACGCACACACACAAACAGGGGGGGAGTCCTTCGCCGCTTCGCTTACAGGCGCCAGTGAGGCCCTCCGCTCGCGGCGCCACCCTTACTGGTATACAGAAAGGGGGTACAGCTCCATGCCCGTTACACGACCCTGGCAATTCGCACTCGCCACGTACTTCAGGCTCAGCGGGGCGGCCGCCGTCACCTCAGCGTTCCACGCAATGACGATGCCGCTGGAGTCTATGGAGAAGACAGTGCGGCCCTGCACCTTCAGTGCCTTGACGCGGTTGACGTGCCTCAGCGGGTGCTTCTGGCGCGACTCTGCCTCCACGTTCACGGGCGTCGCCAACAGCGCCGCGGCCTCTTCACGGACGCGCTCCGGATAGGTAACCGCCACGCGTGTCAGAGTCGCCGCCATGTTCATCGGCTTCACGGGCGTTCCTTCAATGTGGCATTCCATGAGCGCGCCCACTTCGGTGCCGATGATGAGCTCCGTCTCAGAGTAGAAGGCGAATCGGTGCATCTCGTCTGATGGTTGCGGGTTCGCGCAGCGAAAGCTGCAGACGGGCTGCATGACTGCAGTCGCATAGACGACGAACGAGAAGCGGCTGAAGATGACGAGTCGGGTGCCCTGGGGAGAGAAGACAACACCAACGGGTTCTTCGCGGACGGGCGCTAAGACAAAGGATCTCTTCGACCGCGCTTGGGCGCCGTCCTCAGACTTTTGCGGGGCTTCACCAGGCGCCGGGAGGGAGGGGCTGTATTTCCACTTTGTCAGCAGCTTCCCCCTCGAAAGATCGAGCACCGCGATGGCGCGATCCTCTCCTACCGTGACAGCAAGACTGCCGTGACTGCCGGGGTGTGTAGCAAGCCCGACAACAGCTTTCTCGTGCACCGTGAGCGTAGTGAGGACGGACCAGTCCCTGCAGCGGTAGATTAGCAGCTGGCCGTCAGAGCAGCCGCACAGGAGGTGCTGAGAGCCATCGGCGAAGACGAGCGCGGTGACTTCAGCTGGGGGAGTGATACTGCCTAGATCAGCCAGTCGCACAGCAAGTGGCTCGCCGGTTTCCCGCATCTTCTTGCGCGCCGCCGCGGTGAGGCGCTCCTCGGCCTTATTAGTGAAGAGGAAAACGCGCTCGTCTACGCCGCTGCTGGCGATGTAGCGCTCTGTGACGGCAATACTGTTTACACGGCCGACGTGGCGCTTCACCGAGAACTTAATGTAAAATTTCTCTCTCCGGTAGATGAGACCTGCCATGACGGCGTGACAAGTACTCACCACGAGAAGGGCATTCTTGCAGGAATCCCGATTAGGGGAAGCCGAGGCGGCAACAGGACACGTGACAGATGTATCAACGGAAGCCGTGACTGCATGAAATGATGACGGCGCTTGCGAGGACGAGGAAGAGGCGGTGCGTCCCTTCTTCAAAGCACGGTCTGATTGCGCCTCCTGCACAGACTCTGTCCTCTGTCGCTTCGTTAGGGTTTTCATGACTGCAGTGGCGCCGTGCCGTTGAGATGTGATTTTGTGTGCGGCGGGCGGCCGGAGGAGGGAGGGTGGAGCTGATGTGGCTCGTCACGGACAAGGGGGAAGGGGGGATATAGACAGGGTAGCGGAGGGCATGAGAAGAACATGACGGGGCACAAGTACCGCGTGTGATGGCGTCGCAAAGAGCGTGCGAAAGGCTTACGCCTGACCGCACCACTGTCCCCCTCCCCTCCCCTCCCCCCTCGCGCTCTCCCGGCAGGGCCTCACCCTTTTTGCTCGAGATTTGGCGGCTGCGTGGCAAGAGACTACGCCGAGCCACTGAGAAGGGAGAGGGGTAGGGTGTGGGGTGGGGGGCGGAAGGAGTCGCCCCATCCTCTCCGATCGCTTCACACAATGCACACGAAAATTCATGCGTACGTTCAAAGGATGCCCGGAGTGTACTCGAGCACGGGGCAAAGGTGTGTGAAAGAGAGAAGGATAGCATGAAGGAAACGCTGCGGGACTCCCCCTGATGCCTCTCCAGCAGCGACGAGACTAAACGTACAGCGACGACAGGGATGGATAGAAACGTACACACACACGCACACAAGCACACAAAGAAAAAAAGCGCAGGTGAGGTGACACTAAACGAGCCCACAGAAAAAGCTCAGCCGTTGTACCCGCAGCGGTGCACCTGCGCCCCACAGTGCAGAGCAGACGAAATGGATGAGTGCATGCACATCTGTGTGAGTGAGGCTCCATCTCTGCTTCGAGCACCTCGCCTACTGCGATAGAGAATGGAACCAAAGGCATAAAAAATACACGCTCAGAGACGCAGGCAAAAGGAGAGACAGAGAAGAAAGGTGGCGGCAGACCACTCGGGAGGCAGAGGACAGTGAGCGCAGAAGAAAAAACAAGTCCGATCGGTAGCTGATTTATCTGACACGATCCGTCAGCTGTCGTGACCCACACGCACATGAATAGCGAACGTCATGAGCACGCCCGCAGGGCCGACAAGAGACGTTGGCGAAAGCAGGTGACACTACCCGCCCACGAAGACTTTTTGAAAAAAAAAAATGGGGCTGAGCGCCGTGCTGTCGATGAGCACCGTCAAAACATATGTACCGGGGAAAGAAGAGAAACAAAGAACACTCAGTCGTTCGCAAGCGCGAAGCAAGCCTTGAGAGGCGCCCCTGTGTCGTTCGCACACGCCAGTAGTCGCACTTCCAGCATACGATGGACACAGGAGCCTGCGACGCCAGCATTGGCACAGCTTCGCAAGGAAATGTGCCCACAGCATGCACGGCAAGCCCAACTTCTGCATCATGCACATGCACGTCAAAGGAGAAAAGACAAGAAAAAACGTAGTGCTGCTATCTGTGTTTCCTGCAAAGAGGGAGTGTGTGTGTGTGTGGGGAGGGGGGGCTGCGAGCGCGCCGCTGAAGAGACGGACACGTACCGCCGTGTGCGGAAGGCGATTCCTCCAAAGCTCACGGCATCGCTACGCGAGATGAGATGATGAGGCCACGCGAAAGTCAAGCGCTCACCATTAGCGATACGCAACGCCCCCTCCCCGAAGCCTACACAGAGCGTGAAGAGGGGAGGGGAGAGGAGAGGAGGGGGGAAGAGGCCGTACCATTCGCGCAGGATGCTCAACCGCACACGCGCTTTTACTTACTACACATACGAGACGATAGCAAGGGATGTGCGGCTTGCCAGTGGAGAGGAGGCAGCGTCAAGGACAAAACAAGAATGTGTGTTGACATACAAAAGGACATATGTGAAATCGATCTTGGTGCGTCTGCACGAGCGTCCACGAGCATACCGGGACAGATAGACAGAGGCCTGCGGACACACAGACACACACACACACACGAGGCGGGCACCGAGCGAGTGACCATACGTACCGAAGCGTATGAGGAGCAATGCAGGACCAAAGGAATGATGAAATGAGTTTAAGAACAGAACTGTGGTCGTCGACGGATGGGTGAAACAAAAGCTAAAGTATGTGTGACAAACAACGCGCTCACATAGAGAGGAAAGGGCGGAAGGGCAGGACATGAGCGAAAAAAGCGCTAAAGACACTCCACTCAGCGCGCAACACGAGAGAGGAGACGAAGCACATAAAATGACGGGAGAAGGAGAGGACCCAATGAGGCACGCGAAATGATAAAAGGGCAGCATCGCGTCGAGCAGCCGCCTTCTGCTTCAGGTACGCCCCACTGCACACTGCGCCCCATCCTGCCGCAGCCTCCACTCCCCCCCTTCCCCAACACTGCATAGGGTTGAGCAGCGGGCGCACACGCGGTGCAGCGAGGTACCGCCTTGCTTGTCGCAGGCACGGCCTCTGCTCCGTGCCTGCCCGCCCCACACGCCTGGCTGCAGCGCTCCCTACACCAGCGCACAGGGGGGGAGCGAGTGCGGCACGCTCGAGCCGCGCCGACACCTCACCGCACTATTCGGCCGGCACAAGGGTGCTATCCGCCGCGAGCATACCGGGCGGAGGCCCATCCACGACCTGGCCGCCGCCACCCGCAGCGGTCAGGCGCACCGGCACGGCTGCATCGTGTGTGCGTTGGCTCCCTGCCGCCACCGGAGGCGCTTGGGGACGTGGCAGGGGGGCTGAGGCGGGAGGAGAAGCGAGGGCGGCGCGTGGCGTTACTGCCCAGAAGAGTGTGGGGCACGGGACCGCTGGGAAGGATACCACACGCACACGAAGAGGTGTGGCGCCTCCTTCACCATGAGGGTGAAAGTAAGAACGGCACGGTGCAACAGCAGAGCTGCGCGACAGTCGAGGTCATACGGAGAGGAAAAAAAGCAGCAGAAAGAGCACCGGTGTGCGTGAAGCAAAGCGAAACAACGACAAAAAAAAGAAGAGCTTAGAGAACGGATCCCATCTCCCAGGCGGGCCGACGAAGGCGTGAGCCACGACTGCAGAAGGGGAAAGATATGATGGACTCGGGGATGGGGACTCGCGTGTGGCAGCGAGAGGCTCTGCATCCTTGGGCCCGTCGAAATAAACGAAAAAAAAGGGGAAGACATTCCCGAACGACAGAGGCAAACGGGACGACACGGGAGACCGCCGTCACCGGCACGTATGGAGGGGAAGGGTGGGGGGATGGTCGGAAGGACATCCCATACAACTTCATAGCTGTACGCCTCCCTTCAAGGCCCCGTCGAGGAGAATGTTTCGCCGTTTTCTCAAGGACAGTGCCGCGAGGACGGCAGCGTGAAAGCGACTGCGCGGTAAGTGCCTTCGGGTGTGGGGGTGTCGCCGGCAAATCACAGAGATGACAACAGTTATATCTAAAGGTGCGGGAGATCTCTGCAGCGTATTTCCGTTCTGTTGGTGTCCTCTAAATGTCAGTTTGCGGGACTGTGCGGGTGTGTGTCGCACTGGACGACTTCGCTTGAGGTCGAACAGGTGCTCACGCAGCACTTTCATCTCGATAGAAACGGTAAAGATGCGCTGAGCTCCGTGGCAGAACGATTTCACAATAGAAAACGCGTCTAGTAAAGGAAAAACAGATGTCTTGGCGTGCGGAAACGTGCGTCAGGGTCCGAACCAGAAGAGAAGGCGTTCGCTTGTAAGGTGGAGGATGGGGTGTGGGAAGAGGGGGCAGGAGGATATACGCGAGAGCTAAAAAAAAGAGGAGGACGGGGGGCAGTAGAGAGACAGAGAGGAAAACAGCGCCTGTGCACAACACAAAGCCACGCACGCGCACATGCGCGCGCACACACACACACGAGCAAAAGAGCCGTGCCGACGACACAATCCACCGTTTCGAATCGAAAGAAGAAGAAAACAGAACGAAATCACTTTTGTGAAGACAGAAAAAACACACGAAAGGAGCTCAAAAAAAAAATAAGAGCGATCGAGTACGCAGCAGAGTGGCGCAGGCCCGCGAGAGCAGCATAGGTGCCCTCATCTATTGCGGGGCGCTCCACCGCTGAATGTTGTGCGGCATGACAACCTCAAACGCCGAAGAGGTCTGGAGAAGAGCGTATCATGAAAACAATCGTCGCCGAAAGCCTCGCGGGGGAGGGGGGAAGAGGGAGAGAAGGAGGAGTACGCGCGATATGCCGATAGAGCGCGCACGAGGTCCTTCGAGGATAGCGATAGAAAAGATCAGCCCTTATGATGCGCGCCGCTCTTCCCACTTTTCAGGATCCCGAGTGACTGTTCTTTCCTTCTTTCTTTTTTTCGTCTCTTTTCCCAGTGCAACCAGCAGATCATCAACGGCGCCACGACCTCTCATGAGGAATCGAGGCTGTCACCCGGTCGACCGGTGTCATCCTCCTCAGAGCCCGGATATGAGGGCAGTAGCACCACTGTCGGAGAATGAACGACGCAGCATGCGCCACCACTGACGCAGCTGCCACTTGTCGAGGTGCTTTGTAGCACAAGAACAAGCCGCTTTTTCCTTATCGGAGAGGGAAGGCTTCCCGACGCGCACCGAAGAGAGAGAGAGTGCGGAGCGCCTCACTCGGAGCCGACACGCTCTCGATAATACAGAAAAAAAGAAAAACATAACGCCAAGACGAGTCGCCGCTATTGCGTTGCGCACGCTCCACGGAGCGGTGATGGGAGTTCGCCATGTGCGCATGCGGCGGCACAGTCAGACACATTGATCGATCGCATTGGGCGACGAGTCTGTTCGGCGCCCTCAACGATGACCGAGCCACCATGAAAAAGAAAAAGCTCATGTATTTTTCACTGGCGGCGACGCATCTCTGCGCGCCCTCCCCATGAGGCGCGCTCACTTTGCCCCGCCCCACCCCCTTTCTTGCGCCTCCTCCTCTCTCTCTGTTGGGCTGCCACTCAGTCAAGAGCGACGCGTACACCATCGTGCACACTAACATAAACAAAGAGCGAGGGAGAGGAGGAGCAGGGTCGCCTCTTGAGCTGCAGTGGGTTCGGCATTCCAATAAATAGCACCGCGACGCGATGGCGGAGGAGAAAAACAGCAGCGAGCTTCAGCACGCCAAGCACAAAAGCAAGCACATCCGCCAGGAGAGAAGAAAGAGAGGGAGAGGAGTCCTCACCACGAAGAGCAGCCGCGAAAGGACCGACGCCATCACCATTCAACAGAGCGGCGCCTCATCACCACGGCCAACGCTGCGGAAGGCGGAGGAAGTGAGCATCGACGGATGAGACGACCCATCGCCCGGAAGCGAAACGAGAAAAAAAGCGAAAGGAGGTAACCGAAAAGCTCCTCATCCGCCTAAACGGCGCACAAGGCTCAGCGAGCCCTTCCCCTCCTTCCTCCTCCCACCCCCACAGACAAAATCGCAAATCACGAAAGTGCCCCGCGCGCACATGAGTGGCGGAGGCGTACACGTCGTGCGCTCTTCCACAGCGAATGCGCGCCGATATCCTCTCGCTCGGATGAAGCGTTCCAAGCCCGCACTACCTGGACGGCTTTGGGTACACCGTCACGTATTCATCCTCAACCTCTTGTGCGGTGGACAGCATACGCTCCGTTTGGCGCTTCTTTCGTGCGATACCCGACACCTCACCGGAATCCGTTGTGCTGCGTGCGGAGTGCACCGACCACGACGAGCTGCGCTGGATGAGGAAGGGGTGGGTACCCTCGTCCACAGAGTATTCCACCGAGGGGCACGAGCGGCTCATGATGCCGGTGCTCGACTCTCCCAGCATGCGCGTCTCCGTGCCGCTCCGCGCACCGAGGCTGCGCAACGACCTCTCATTTGAGTTCTCTGCCGCCACGCACATCCCCTCTACGCCGAGCGATAGGTGAAAACCGGCGAATCCTGCCAGCCTCTGCTGCGTCCTCCGGGCGCCAGCGCCACTGGCGACCGTGATGAACTTCTCGGGAGTCACGCTGAAGCTTGCAGAGCTGCTTGCTGTGGCATTGGGGCTCCATGGCTGCGCCGTGCCTGGTAGGCTGATCTGATCGTGCTGAGACGGCGGCGGCGGAACGGTAGTCTTCGGCGGAGCTTTCGGCGAAGGGCCGCTGACAGTGTGGCGGCTGGGGGGAACATCACGGCGAGGGGAAAACGGCACCATCGCCATTTGCACTTCCGTGGCGCTTAGGGGAGTCACGTGGCCCCTCAGATAGCGGCGCCGCAGAAACGGCCGCGGATGCCGCTCGTCGTGCGAGGGTGGGGCAACCATAAAGGCGGGCGTACTTCCCTTAGGTGCGCTGGTAGGGTTCCACTGCTGTCGCAGCGCCTGCGGTGGCTGAGAGGCGACGGCGGCCTGACAACGAGTCACCCCCCTTTCGCACCTTGCGGGTGACGCTCTAGAGAATGGCGAGGCGGTCGCCGTCTGAGTGCGCCCAGCGGCATTTGTGATGGGCATCGGAGAAGAGGGAACCGGCGCTGTGTCCTCACCATCCGCAGCGTGCGCGGCTGCGATGCTGGTGGACCGAGAGGGGTGCGCCTTTCGTGGATCCTTGCGCCTCGGTTTTCGGGTCGCCGAGGGCGACGAGCGCCCAGCGGGTGGCTTTGACGTGCCCACGGAGCCAAGACTAGATATCGTTTCCTTCGACTCGGTAGACGCAGTACTCATCGTCTCAGCTAGAAGTGACCGCTGCCTTGGCGCCGCTGATGTGGCGATACTGCTCGTCGACGACGCAGATGCTGATCCGGTGGAGTGCGCGTTGCCCCGTTGGTCCCCCGCCGGCCGTCTCGGACCACTGGGGAGGCGGCCGCGCTCACTTCTTCGTGCTGTGGCGGTCGTGGGCCGCACATCCTCTCTGTGCGACGCCGCGGAAGGGCGGCGGTCGGCCTTTGGACTCTCTGTCGTTGCCGAGCTTAGGTCGTAGAAAGGGGAGCAGCCGGTGGGGCCGAGTCCGTTTAAGAGCGACTCTGACGCAGAGGAGTCCGTACGTACGGCGACACACAGCGCGTCGCTCTCTGCATTATTGCGCTTGAACCGCGGCCCCAACTTGCCGTTCTGTGCAGCCGAGATCTCTGGGCGCTGGGCGGGCGGCGGCATGGGCAGCGTTGGGGGGCTGGCCGTGGCGACCCTCCCCACAAGATCGGCCCGTCGCATCATGCTGAAGCTATTTTCACTGGACAGAGGCGAGGCGGCGCCGCGTGATGCCACATGAGCCGAGCTCGAGAGCGGACGCTGGGCTGCATGGAGTACTAGAGCGCCTTCCGCGCTATGTGTGGAAAGACCGTCGTCCTGCTTCTTCTCCCCGCACGCTGTGTTCAGGTAGTATGCCGAGCCGACGGATTCCTCTACGGGGCAGGACATATAACTTGGTGGGGTAACCAGAGAGTCGGGTAGACTGGGGATTGAGTTGCCGCTACGGCTGCCGAAGCTGTCGTCAGACCTGAGAAAGGTGCGCGCCGACGCCGAGGTGAACCCTCCGCCGTCTTTTCGAGAAAGGTGGCACTCACTCAGCGCCGTGCCCGACGTGGCGGCGGAGTTCGTACGGTACACGGGCCCGAAATGCGGCGCGCCGAAACCGGCGGCCGAAACAGAGGCGTTGCAGGCAGCAGCCCGCGGGTCGCTCGGGGAGCCGTAAACGATGGTGCGGGAGAAACCGCTACCACCGCCGCGACCTGAGCCTCCGTAGAGGTGTGCTGCGGAGCATGCGCCCTGCTGAAAGCCAGTCCCACGTCCTGGGGCCTCGCGCAACACTGTGTCGCACTGATACAGGTGTGCAGTGTTATCGGTCTCATAGAAGCCAAATGGGAACGTCGACGGAGCCATCGAGAAATCGGATTCTGAGCCCATCGTGACATTGGGTTCGGCGGCGCCGTCCTCGCGCATCGAGTACGGTCCCGTCACAAAGCGCAGCTGAGAAGCACTACTGAGCGCGGCAGCGTGCGGCGACACCGTGGAAGACGAGTGCGATGGAGAAGGCATCGCTGAAGCGGGCATAAACCTTCACCCGCACAGAGAGGGAGAGACAGAGGGAAGGCAAGAAGACGTGCGGCGCTGTAGAGGGCGGGTGGGTGGGTGGGGAAGCAGGCGAGCGGGTGCGCAACAATCTGAAAAGGAGCAGACACAGCGTGATGCGCCGCAGCGCCAAATGCCGTGCAGAGGCTGTCGGTTGGCAGAGGCACAGCGCACGTACACGGGGACACGAAGGCGCACGAAGTCGAGCGTTAGGGAGGGAAAGATGAGAGAGAGGAATCTAAATCTTTGCAAATCGCCTGCGCAGGCACACACACACACACACACGGGTACGAGGTAGAAGCTGAGGAAACACCGATGTGCAGCTACGGGGTGCGATTCACGTGCCACCACCTCTATGATCACCCGGAGCACAGAGAAGCAGTTTTTGAACTGGAGCAGGAAAACAGATGTAAAGCAAAACGCCGCACAGAGCGCGTGATGGTGTTGCAGCTAACGTGTGACCGAAACCAATGCGGTGTGGGAGCCAAACACCCCTGCTGCCCCATTCAACACAGGACCAAGGAAGCGTTCTCTAAGCGCTGGACACCGGTCACCGAGCGGGAAGGACAAGAGAAGTCCGTCCCCGATCCTGGGGGAGAGGGTGCGAAGAACGTGAGCGACGGAGGAGCGAAGGGGAGGGGGGACAAAACCAAACCAACGATCGGAAGAAGGACAATGATGAGCAGCCTCGAAAACAAACAAAAAAAGACGTACGAGCAAACACGCGCTCTCGAGGAGGAGGAGGGGGGGCCAGCAGTACTGAGGAGAAAGGGGGGAGGAGGAAAGACAGTGGAACGAACGCGGAAGGGAGGGAGGGAGGAAAGGGAGCTGTGTTGAGGCGGAGCTAATGGAAATGTAAAGGCAGTGCTCGTATGAAGTCGGGGGAGGGGGGAAGGAGAATTCTGAGCGGCGTCGTATGTATGAGAGGGCTCTTCTCAACTTTTTTGTTGGTCGCTTACGCGCTCTAAGATGGCAGAGGTCCAGAAGGGAAGAGGGGAAGGAATGTACGGAAGAGCAGCACTGACCGACTTCACCTTGTGGTTTGGCGTACACGAGAAGAGCGGCCAATTTTCTTTTTTTTTCGTGTGTGTGTGTGGGGGGGAAGAGGGTTTCTCAATCCTGCACGATCGAGGGCGACAGCGACCACCAAAAATTAAAAAGAAAAAAGAAATGTGATCTGATGAGGGGGCGCAAAGGTAAGACGTAAGAATAGCACTAGACAGCGTACGGCACAGAGAAGCCAGCCACTTGTGGGGGCTCGTTTCGTCTGCTCCACCACAACGTCCTCACTCCTCCTCACCTTCCCGTCTAGCTGCACGCCCTCCGCAACGAGGTAGACGGCGGATGCGGCGCAGTGGGCAGAGAGCGAGAGAGCACGCAGAGAAACCGCAGAGCGCACAATGCTCACACACCGTCGCTAATAGTGATTGGATTGAAAAGATGACTTCGCCAAAAAGAAAAAAACATGTATAAGGTTTGGCACGCAGCACGAATAAAGAACGTCGATAGCTTCAATCTGGCGCAGTAGCGCGTCTGCTAAGATGTGGCAGAGGTCTCGACGAAGGACGATAGACAGACACGCACAACAGTTTCCAGCGAGATCTGTAGAGGCGAACAACGCGAGCAGAATACAGCAGGGCCGAGTAAACAGGGCGCAAAAGAATTTACTGCAAGTCGGTATGTCACGGGTACGATGACACGAAGGGAAAGGGTAAACGCTTCTCAAAACGTGTTTCCTACGGCAACTCAACAGACCGAGAGAGATAACCAGACGAAATGGGTCGCAAGAGTGACGCCGTCTCTCCTGTCTCTTTCTCTGCAATCCGCGTCGCCCCCTCGGACGGGCACTGGCGGAGGTGCGACACCGCTCAGCCGTCGCTGAGTAGCGGAGCGGCACTCCGGCGAGAGGGATTTCGGATACGGCTGTCTGCTTTAGCCACAGGAGCAAAGATGCAACTCCGCGTTGGGAAAATCAAACATGCGATACGTGAGAGTGAATGCCGCAGCAGTGGGAGGATGAAGAAAGAAGCGGAGCGGGAGAAAAAAGAAGACAGACCGAGACAAACACAGACACACAGAAATGGAAAGCACGCGGTCAGCAACCGGCGGCTGCTCTCCTGACTGCACCTCGCACACACAGACACACCCACACAAAAACAGAGACGGACGCACCAAAAGCAAAGAAACAAGCTGGCAACTGACGGAGAGGCAAGACTAAAGAAACTTGAAAAGGGCGATGAGAGTGAGGAGCTGTGATCAGTGGTGTGTCCTCGTCAGTGGGCGAGAGAGTAGACAGAGATGACACGAGACACCCCAAACCTAGAGAGCCCTCCTCTCTTGCGCGCAGGGTACTCCGTCGATAGAGGCTTCGCCCACAGCTCTGTGTGCTGTAAGCAAAATAGAGAAGCAGCGGAAAAAACGATGTCGATTTGCGCAGAAAGAGAGAGAGATATGAGGCGGATGGTGGTGGTGGTTGCGATGGGGTGGGGGGAAGGGGGGCGCAGTCGAGCGAAGTGCGCGGAGGAGACATCGCTCGCGGTCGTGGCACTTTGCACTCCTCAGATTACGAGGTGCAGACTCTTGATGTGGCGGTACTGACGTCCGAGTATACCCTTCAAGGGCGCATCACAGAGGCCTCCCCCGAAAGACTGAGTCTGTGAGGCTCAGCAGTTCACGCCAATGCCATGACGACTGGATACAGTGCCGAAAAAAAAATACCTGATGCCATGCGCAAGCCAATCACTGTTCGCTTTTTTTCTCGTATGATTGACAGCAAAGGCACGTACACCGCTCACTGAATCTTTGTGCCTGTGCGTGCGGCGTGAAGTGCTGAGGTGAAGCGCGTACGCTAACCCGCCGTCAGCTGTCACGCAGAGAGAACCAGTCATCATGCACAGGGATTCATGGAGCGCACAAGGATATAGAAAGACCGGTGCACGGCTCATGAGCTGAAATATCCTATCCATGGACACACGTACGTACACAGGCGAGCCATTACCTCTTTCGAAAAAAAAAGACCCTAATGGGGGACACTCCTCGCTCCTGCCGATGTCCATTCTGCAGCGGGCGGAGCGCGTCCACACGCGACAGAAACAGAGCGAAGAGCAGACATCGCAAACAAGCACCCATTACAGTGAGCATGTCCCCTTCGACAGCGAATCATCAAGAAGAGGGAGAGAAGGTGAGCCCTGACATGGGCAATGCAAGTCAAGCAGTGGCGTAGTGCGTGGCGCTCATCACGCAGGACAACACGAGCCATACGTGCGTGCGCCGCCGCACGCGCCATGCTGCAGGAGCACCGCGCCACGTTTTCCAGATGAGCGTTACGCATACATTTGCAAAGCAAGCAAACATAAAAAACAAAAAAGAAATCAGCGACACGCATGAGTGAAATCCTTTCGTGTGCTAAGTGAGCCGCCGCGCCCCTCTCGCAGCTTGAAGAAGCCGCCACATCAAATGGCGATGCCACACTCGCGGTTGCGGTAGGGTCCTGAACGAGTCGACGAGAAGACGGCGATGTAGACGCGCGGAGGCACACAGCACCCACATCCAGACAAGACGAAACAGGTGCGCGCGCGACAGAGCAAGGGACGCCCCTTCTTCTACTGCACACGACAGGAAGAAAACGTGGAGAAGCCCGAGAGAGTGAAAGGCGCAGAAGATAGCCGACACACGGATAAGAGTGCCTTCTCTACGTGGCTCAGCACACACACACACACACACAACTCAGTAGAAGTACGTGCTACGAAGAACAACGTAGGGAGAGGGAGAGAGATCATAGCCTACGAGGAATAGGCGAACAATACACAAAGAGCACCCGTGAGAGGATGGGGAGGGGAGGGGGGAGGGGCGAGGCGGCAGCCCTGAGTGGAAAGCAGAGAAGCGACTTGGCGTCCATCTCACAGAATAAAGCAGAACTGATAAGAAGACATGAATTGGGAAGGCGCTCATCACAGCTCTTGAACCGCGCCGCTCCCCGCGCCTGGTGCGCGTGCCCGAGTGCAGGCCCGATTCTCAAAGACGGCTGGCTGTAATAACGCGGACGAGAGACCGAGTGACTAACGTGTATCGCGCAGTGAGGAGGGGAGCGTCACATATCCAGCTTCCCTTCCTGAATACGGACGCGCCGGACCACCCCGACACGCTGGCGAAGACGAAGCAGAAAAAATCCGAACCAACGATTTCTGCTGTGCCATACGTCCCTGACGAGCCCTTCTGTTTTTCTGCGCAGCCCGCGCTCCGTTAGTGCAACAGAAATGGAGACCTGCTGCCGCTTATGCACTCTTATCAGCTGTGGGAGAGCAGAGGGAAGAGAAGCGCCGAGCGTATCCACGGAAGACGGGAGGGCCTTGGCGTGCGACGGCTCTGTGCAAGAGAACCGTGGAAGGAAGACAGATGTGAGGGGGGTCCAGAGAAAGAGGGGGATAGGGAGAGGGGCGGCATACCCGACGGATCGGAAGATTACACACACACACACAGAAAGAGAGAGGGAGAGGGAGAGGGAGACCGTTACGGCAAAGAAAAAAAGGGTCACAAAAGGTGATGGAGAGGTGCTTCATGTAGCCTATCAACAAACAGAGGAGGGGGGAGGGGGAACACACAGCACAGCATGTTTTCCCCCACGGCGACGACGAAAAAAAAGTGTACAGAGCGTGCGCAGCTGACTCTGTTGACTGCGATGAAGCCCGGGTCTGAAAATTGTCGGCGCCCACCAACACACGCACGCACGCACGCTCGGAGGAGCGATCAAACCAACAAAGAAAAAAAATCAGTCGCGCAAATGAGCACAGAAAGGAAAAGCGAACGAGCGAGAGTGAGTGGATAGGCGCACATACGCCTCTTCTCCCGCGTCCGTCGCCTCGCCTCGTGTCCTCGCTGACACCCGTTTCGATGCTCACTGTGACTTTTCTGTCTTGTTATTCCGTCTCCGCTCTGCTTCCGCGATTCTATAGATAGAGCTCACACGCGCGTCGCGCACGTGTGGCGGGCAAAACTATTTTTTTCTTTCCTCCCGCTTCGCCTTCCGTCGCTGAAAAGCGATTGCGTGCGGGACGCCTGCAGACCTCAAAGCAGCGCCCTGCCTGGTAAGGGGGACACAACTCATCGTTGATAGAAGAAGGGCGAGAAAAAAAACTATGCCCTGCAAAGGAAACACATCTCATGCGCGCAAAAAAGAAAAAACATGACGGAAACCTAAAAGAAAAGCAATAGTGGCATCTCACGCTCAGACGATCGTCATCTCATCCTGAAGGGTAGGCGACGCGCAGGCGCTGGTGCAGCTGGCAGTGCCGACAGCCACCGGGTCCACCTGAATAGTCGTGTGGCCGATGCCAAAGCGCACTTTGCAGATTTCCTGCGCCTTGTGCAGCGCGCCGACGGAATCGTCTGCGACCAGGTGGACGGAGAGGGAGACATAGTCGGCCGAAAGAGACCAAACATGCAGGTCGTGCACACTCACCACACCGTCAATCTGCCGCAGCGCCGCCTCCAGTGCGCGGTAGTCGACGCTCGCCGGGGTGCTCTCCATCAGAATGCCGAGCAGGTCCATCAGCAGCGACTTGGTCATGTTAAGGGTGATGACAGCGAACACAACGGAGCAGAAGGGGTCGGCGAGGTTGAAAAGAGAGTGCGCGTACGTGTGCTGGCCGTAGTAGTAGTAGTTCGAGAAGTAGATGAAGATGCCGGCGAAAATGACACCGATGGACTGGACACAGTCGCCCATGGCGTGCAGGATGGCAGCGTGCACAGCGAACCCCATCTGACGGCCGCTCTCGTGACCATTCTGCACGGCCCCTCGGTGGCTGTGCCCGTAGTTGGCATACTCGTCAGCTTCATCGTTATCGCTGTGGTCATGGACACCGCCATAATGGTGCTCGTGGCTGCATCCATGATCGTGATTGTGCGCCTCACTCTCGCCATGGCTGTGGCCGTGCGAGGAGCCGAGGTGGCTGTGGCCGTGAGAGCCGCCGAAGTATAAAATGGACGCGCACACAACATTCACCGCCATGCCCAGCACACCGACAACGATCATGAGACGCGAGTCGACCGCCTCGCAGTCGCGAACCTTCGGGGCGCCAGCGGAAATTTGAGCTGGGACGCGGCTGCACATATACGTGTCGTACGTTCGGTACCCCGCCTCAATGACAATCCACGTGACAAGAGCCCAGATCGAAAAGACCGAGATGAGGGTGCCAATCACCTCGGCCCGGTGCCAGCCGTAGTTGTAGCGGAAGCACGCCGCCCGACCAGCAGCCACAAGGGCCAGAATACTCAGCGCATAGGAGCCGACGTCCGTCAGCAAGTGGATAGCGTCGGTCAGCAGGGCGAGCGAGTGGGCCATGACACCACTGGCAAACTCTACGAGCATAAAGACAAAGCAGAAGATGAGGGCACCCATAAGGACCCTTTTCTCCGACTCGCGACGCGCTTCCACGGCGGAAAGGGCCTGATCAATCGTACGCTCCTCAACGACCGTGATGTGTACCGCATTTGACGCGGCGTGGTAGTTGGCGGCTGCCGGGCCTGCAGAGGCTTCCGTCAGCCCTGTCCTCTCTCCCGCCTCGTCACCAGACATCGCGAGAAACACAATACGGGATGACTTATAGTCGTAGGGGTCCCCAACCAATTGCAAGGGCACTTTCAAGAAACGATCAGCGCGGGGTTTCTGTAAGAGGTAACGCCGTCCCAACAGCCCATCAATCGTCGCGCAGGAGGGGGGAGGGGGAGAGGCACGGGCAAAGAACGGCAGGGGTGAAGCAGAACCAATCGGAAGAGCACCGCTCGTCCACAGAATAACCCCAACTCTTAGAGCGTCGGATAGAGAGCACAAAAGAGAAAACAGGCGGGGCGCACTGTGAGGAGGCGTGCAAGCGAAAAGACGCCCCCCGTTCCCTCTTCACGAGGGATGCTAAAACAAAGTGTCACTAAAAGAAATGAGAACCGCGTGGTGATGTGCTGCCGCGCCAGGTCTAGATAACTGAGAAGGCGACGAAAAGAGAGCGAGAGAGCGAGAGCAAGAGCGAAAGAGTAAGCAGATCAGAAAGTGCTTCTGTGTGTTTGAGTGTGCCTGTGTATATTATGTGACTGCGCGATACGATTCAGCGGGTCACGTTGCGATGAGCGGCGGAAAAGAAAAGGTCCGTAGAGAGGAGATAAGCGAAGTGGCGATGTTCGCAGAATGGGCACGATCAGTGACCCGCAGTCGGTCCTCCGAAAAGACGACGACGCGTTCGAGCTGCCAGCGCTCTTACAGCCGCCTCTCCAACACCCGTGTTTGTTGCTTCGTTTGATTACACACATCGCATAGCGAAGGAGGCGCCACACCTCTTCGTGTGCGTGTGGTATCCTTCCCAGCGGTCCCGTGCCCCACACTCTTCTGGGCAGTAACGCCACGCGCCGCCCTCGCTTCTCCTCTCGCCTCAGCCCCCCTGCCACGTCCCCAAGCGCCTCCGGTGGCGGCAGGGAGCCAACGCACACACGATGCAGCCGTGCCGGTGCGCCTGACCGCTGCGGGTGGCGGCGGCCAGGTCGTGGATGGGCCTCCGCCCGGTATGCTCGCGGCGGATAGCACCCTTGTGCCGGCCGAATAGTGCGGTGAGGTGTCGGCGCGGCTCGAGCGTGCCGCACTCGCTCCCCCCCTGTGCGCTGGTGTAGGGAGCGCTGCAGCCAGGCGTGTGGGGCGGGCAGGCACGGAGCAGAGGCCGTGCCTGCGACAAGCAAGGCGGTACCTCGCTGCACCGCGTGTGCGCCCGCTGCTCAACCCTATGCAGTGTTGGGGAAGGGGGGGGAGTGGAGGCTGCGGCAGGATGGGGCGCAGTGTGCAGTGGAGCTTAAGCGCTGCGCAGCGGAAGGAGGCTGAAAAACGAGCGGCAGCGCTGTGGACGAACGGTCTTCTGTGGAAGCCTGAGGGGGAGGGCACAAGATTTTGTTCTACAGGGGGGAGAGAGAGAAATATGGACAGCCGTACATAGACGGCGCATGTTTGCCGTCTGTCTGTGTCTGCGTGTATGTGCCGCGGTACAGAAGACGTGACAACGAATTCGACTGGTGTTGTGATTTTGGAGAGGTTTTCGCAAAGAACACTGCGCTTGCTCAGGCAGTAAATCAATGGCGCGCCAACGCAGGTGCGATGTGGCAGAGAAACACGCACAGCGACGTCAGAAGGACGCCGGGGAATGGCAGGAGGGGCAGCCCATAAGCAAGGGAGTAGCTACAGCCACAGGGAAGAGAACAGAAGCTACCCAGAGAGAGGCGGCAGAATGTAGACGCGGTATGGGCGCGGCAGAGCTGCTTTACTGGCAGTCACCGCCCCTTTTCGTTGGGGAAGCAGGGAAAGCACTCCGCCACTCGAATAGATGCAAGCACAACGGCCAAAGAAAAAAGGACCGGGAGAGATGTCAGTGGCCGCAGCAGGTGACTCCACGGCACCATTCCTCCGCGTGCTCACAGCGCATCGGCGCTGCATGCGAAGAAGCGGAAAGTGAAGACTACGACCCACACGCTGCCTCTCCGAAAAGAGTCAGTCGACGTTTCCGATGAAGAGAGAGGATGAGATGGCAACGTCCGTTTCTGTCATCACGACAGATGTATGTGAGCCCCTTCAGCCTGAAATGATGTACATATCTGTATAAATGCTCCGCCACACTACCGCCCTTTCATCGCAGCCCGGCGCACAATGCTACTGCACCGCTTTGTGGGCGCCATTGGAAGGTACGTCTCGTCAGTGCCACTGTCCTCACTGTCCTTCGCAACCCCCGACGCTTTCTTATCCTTCGCGTCGAGCGAGCATGAGCCGACGTATGTCAGGGAGACACTTCTTCGGAGGTCATTCCGAAAAGGCACGCTGAAGTGTTGGGACACCGCCTCCTTACTTGCCAGTAGCGGCGTGGGGCGGGCTGCCCGCTCGAAAGAAAAGTCCATGTCGTGCCCCGCATCGCGCAGCACAATACCAGGATCCTCTCGGCTCCAGCGGAGGGTCGCGTCCGAAAACGCGCTCGTTGGTGATCCACTCGGCACCACTTGTGCCGGGCACGTGCTCTGCCGGGCAAAGGAAATCCTTGTTACTGCCTGTGACAGCGGCGCCGCAGTCAGACGCGCCCCTTTCGATGGCTGCCCTTCAGGACCTGCAATCCGGATGTCGCCTGCATCTATCCGAATGCAGAGCAGCAAGTCGGTCTTGTGATGGTGCGCCCCCCACTCGAAGGCGCTCGCACGCACGTTAGAGAACGTGGGCGCCGGGTGAGTGCCGAACGCACCAGCCGAAGCACATGCGGCCATGTCCCGCAAGCGTGCGTTGCGTGCTTCTCCATTTTTGGTGCCCATCAACTCATTAAAGGTGCAGCGATCCAGGGGCCTCGGGCAGACCGTTTCGAATGAGTCGAGCAGCGCCTGGTGACGGCGCAGAAGTCGCTGCTTTTCCTTGTCCTCCAGGAAACCGTCATAGTTGTGCGTCGCAGCCACAGATACGCCGAGTGAGTGACGGCTCGCCACGCACGACACGGCATGCGGGGCCTCCGACGCAGGCGACCTCCGTTGCACTGGGCGATTCTGCGTCGTTGGCGCAGATTCTGGCGCGTGCGGCAAGGCGGCAGCGTGTGCGATGCCTCCCAGACGAGGCACATCCGGGATCAGCACAAACGTCAGCACAAACGTCGGTGTGCCAAAGTACCCGCTCGACTTGAGGCGGAAGCGAATGAAGGGGTGGGCGGGGAAGGAGCCGGTCGCGGCGGAGTGGGTGATGAAGGCGATCTCGTCGAAGCTGAAGTGGAAGCGCAGGCGTCCAAACGAGTTCAGAAAGAGGAGGTGGGACTCGGAGAGACACAGAAAGACGTCCTTGAATGTGGTCAAGTCGTCTTCCGTCGGCTGGCATGTGGCGCTATCAGCAGAAGGGAGCACAAGCGCCACGCCATCCGACGTTGCTCTGGTTGTCGCCGGGGTCGCCGATGACTCCCATGAGGCCACGGAACGCTGTGGTATCGGAGGCGGGTCTTCAGCATCTGTGCGCTGCGGCACCGCTGGTGGCGCCACCTCCAGCAAGGTTCGGATCGGAGCCAGCAGACGGCACACGATGTCCCTCCACTGCGGCGGCGAGGCCTCAGCTGCAGTGTCACATTCCGCACCGCTGGCGTTGAGGGTGCCATTCGGACTGTAGACAGGTGAGCACGGTGGTGACAGACGCTCCACAATGAGGAACCCGCGTTGGCAAGTAAAGAGCACGGACGAGGCCAGTGGCAGAAATGAATACCACAAGAAGAGCGGCACGGTGGCATAGGCGATGCGGTAACGAATGTCCGTCGCATGCCGAACGTAATCCTGCCAGTCGCGGGAGCGAGAGGCAGCCCTCACGGGGGTCGATAGAGCGTTCTTTGCAGCAGCGTGTTTATCGCCTTCGCGCCCGTTACCACTTCCCTCCACGAGCGGTAGATGGAAGTCGCTCAGTAGACCGTCGGCGAGTTCGCGGGACAGCGGGCTGCCTCGAGGACCGAAGGATTCTGCATCGTGAGGGCACTCATTGTAGGCCGCGGTGGACGGGGAATCGAGCGAGTTCGCGGCGCGCTCCCTTCGATACGCCTCACACTCGCTACTGACCGAATTATTCCCGTCCTTCAGACGCCGCCCAGATGCGCTCCGGTTTCCAGTTCCATGGCCGCGTCTGCTGGCTGCCGCACTGACCTCCTTCTCTTCCGCTTCCGCTGCCCATCTACGCATGGAGACGTAGCAGCTCAAAAACGCACGCAGATCGCCCTCGGTGACGAAGCGGAGGCAAAACGTCGAGGCCTGCTCGAGGGCGAGCGGTAAATCTGGCGCCTTGTGCTCACTCGCATGCGCGGCGGACGCGAGGACAGACGACCAGGCTGCATGGTGACTTCTCTGTCGAGGCCACTGTTTTCCCTGCGGCGACTGCAGCGGCGTTGCCGAGCACTTCGGAGCGTCCGTGACTGCATCGATGGTAGTCGAGACGGTGCGGGCGCTGTGAGACCGCCGCAGGCCCTTCTTCTCATCCAAAACAAACCTGTGTAGACGCCTGGGCAGCTTGCGGTATCGGAGGCGCTTATTGCTCTCTTCCCTCCCCTCGTCCCTCTCCTCGTTGGACAAGGAGCAGCTGTGCATGCCTGCCCTCTCTACGACACCAGAGAAGGTGACACTAAGCAGCTCCTCGTACGCCCCGACGGCAGGGGCTGTGCCAAGGCTTACACCCATCGCGTGGGTCTGCGAAGGGGTCGAGGTATCTGGACTGAGTCTGCTGAGGTGCGTCTCAGGGAGCGTCCGAGGCGCACATTTCCTTTCCATGCGCGGTGTGAGGAGCCGACTTCCACTTTCCCGAGTGACGAGCGACGTGTGACCGCTCGAAGAGTGGCACGCGGTTGTGACGTCAGCGTCAATCGCGGAGGAGCTCGACTGTCGGCCGCCCATACCTTTGCTCGACAAAAGCGGCCGCGGTGATGGCGGCGACCGCACGTTTGAACGGAACGGTTCCGCCACATCCAGGTATTGGCCGTAGGTTGTGGCAGTACTCGCTGCGTGTCTGCTAGACGCCGGGCGCGCCGATAAGTTACTATCCCGTGTTCGACTAGACATGATGGGAGGGCTACGACTCGGCAGAGGGCACGCGCCCGACGACGGAGTGGATGGCATCCCGGTGAAATCGACACCGGCGAGGCTCGCCAACGCTGCGCGAGGGGTGGAATGGGATGAGTACGTGAACGCGTCTTCATCTTGCAGATCCAGCTGCAGACGCGAGCGCAGCTCGGCCGAGAGCGGCCTCTGCACTGCGACGGGCAAGATCTCTTCCAGTGCAACCGTATAGCACCACTTCAGGTGGTAGGGAGGCGCCCTCGCCAACAACGTTGATACCGCCTCGGCGTGTTTGTGCTTTTTCTCGCATAACGTTTTGTCACGGATGCTTTCGTGCGGCAAACGTTCGGTGAGCGGGACCGAAAATGAGCGCCGCGTTACGGGGGAATGCGAGGACGCAAAGTGCGGCTGCTTCGTGGTGGTGGCACCAGTCCGCGCTAGCGGCGTTGATACAGGATCCTTCATCACAGTTGCTTCACGGCTTCGGCACGTAAGGTGAAGGTAGACCTGCCCATGGTCGAGCTCGAGTAGAGCGCTCAGCTCGATGGACTCGCCTTGGTGACTAACCTGAGGGGGGCGGAGGTGGGAGGTCGGTGTGCGCACAGCCTGTGACTGGAAGAGGACGGGGTACCAGCGCGGCGAGCGCGACGGCCTGCTATCTGCCTCAGAAGTCGAAGGCATTTACCAGAAGAGCTGAAGCCGTATCGCCCACACAGAGAGACCACTTCCACTCAGTGAACAATGCTTGTATGACGCGTCCACGGTTGGTATTGAAAGGCTGCCGCCAGTGCAAAGGAGGACTGGGACAGAAAAGCACGCGATAGGAGAAGACGCTGAGGGCAGCGGGAGGCGAGACACGGATGACTTTTGATGGCCTCACCACCGAGGGTCGAATTGAAAGAGACGCTGAAGTGGAGGCGACCAATCAGCTCCCAGGCGAAGTTTCAGAGTGAGGGCCACACTCACAGACACTGACAGACCCACAAGGTCAGATGTGGAGCTAAAAAGCAATGAGTACGACGGCAGGGGGAGGGATGAGGAGCAGAGCGCGTGAAAGGGGAGGAGGAAGGAGGGAGGGGGGAGGCCACTATACCCAAGCAGCCCCCAACACAGCAGCAAGGCGAAGCAAACAGACGTGGCGGTGAAATCAAAATAAAACAGAAGGGGGAGGGAGGGAGGGGGGCGAGAAAGAAAAAACGATGACGCTCGTTTGCAGCCCCGTAACCGCGAAGAGACGGATGCAGTGGGCGCGTGAGCAAAGAGGGTCTGGTGTGCAGCGGAGGCGCGCTGGAGACTTGGTTCCGCTGAAGGAGGAGAGGAGAGGGCGATAGAGTAAACGGCAAAAAAAGAACTGAACAGCAGAGAGACATAAAAGCCGTTTCGGTCCGATGTTGGCGAAAGGAGAAGGAGACGCAATTCAAAAGATGCCCGCGTTTTTTCGTACCTCGTCGAATGTGCAGATGACACTATGTAAGGGAGGGCAAGAGTACCTGCCAGCGTAGACCCATGTCCTCTCGCAGGCCTTTGCACTCAGCGTTCGAAACGCAGGCGATTTCATGGCCCTGCAACGCTCCGGTGGAACGCGTGTGAGGGGCCGGAGGTGAAGTAATGCGCAGAAAAGGGGAAGAGATAAACGGAAGTGGTAAAAGAAAAAGCGTGTGTGTGTGTGTGTGTGGACATCGAGAGAGGGACAGATGCGTGTCTCGGTGGCGATAGGCGGTGCTGTGGTCTGCCGCCACCCGCCCGCATATCGCCAACAGCGCCCAGCTCAGTCCCCTTGGCTCATCGATAGAGAGGACGCAACACAAGCATTCCTGGCGCGATGCATCGCCGCCCACGTACATCACCACCACGGCGGGGAGGGTCCCCTCAGGACTCTGTCGAGAAGGGCGAAAGAAGCCGCGATGCATCGTGCAGGCGACGCGTCAGCTTCCATCAGCCCACTCCGCACCCCATCAGGGCTCCGATGAGCACGGAGTTTTGCTGTGACTTTTTTTTTCATTGTATATATATAAAGATATATATATATATGTATAGTTATATATAGGCGGGACTGTGTCTGTGCGCCGACAAACGTTTATCGTCTCGCAAGCCGCCCACCCCTTTTCTTTACATACACTTCGGGGTGTGTGGAGGAGGGGGGGGAAGGCGCCTGCGAGAGGGAAATGAGCGCACAGCCGGCGCCGTGTTGAGGCAATACAAGACAGAACACGCACAAAAGAGGAGGAAGGATGGGGCGGGGCGAGGCGATTCCTTGCAGACGCCTATATGCGCGTATACAGGCCCGCTGAACAATAAAGCGAAGGAAGAAGCGAAAATAAAAGTGGAGAGTACCCCACAACGCAAGAAGTTCCCCCAGGTGCTGGCGCGCAGGTGAAGTGGTGCACGTGGCAAGCAGTCAGGGTCAGCAGCGTCATACGCCTTCTCGGCGCACCCCCTCCCACCCCTCCTCCCTTCTCTTTCTCTCTCTCTCGCCCTCCGCTTCCTTTCCCAAATACGCGCACTAAAGAAAAAAAAAGAGCAGCTGAGGAGGTGCATCTCTGGTCGAAAAGAGCGCATCCTGCGTTTTATTTTTTTGTTTGCTGCTCGGAGCGACTGCGCCGTCGCCGCATGAAAAGCAAGTGAGATGCACGTGCGCTCGGTGCCATTGCGAGCGCAGAGCCGTTCCAGACGCGCACGAGTGCCTATTGTCATCGAGCAACGTATATATCATGGAGGTGTGCAAGAAGACACATACACACACATACACACTTAGGCGTGCTTAGACCAAGAGATAGACGACCAAGACGCTGCAAAGGCGTCCTCTCCTGCTGTTTAGACGGCCGGCGTCTCTGCGTGAACGTTTTCCCCGTGTGCGAGAGAGAGAGAAAAGGCAGAAGTTCACCGTGCGTTTGCTATACGCCGATACACAAAGGAAGGGCGAGAGGGTGGGGAGGAGGGAGGGGATGGGATGGGATGCGGCACACGCACAAACGTGCACAAAGGAAAAAGAAATCCGTACCAGCGAGAGAGAGAGGCACCAAAGACGGAGGTCGGAGTGGCGAAGGAGGTGGCAGAGAACGAGAGAGGGGGAGGGGGTGGTGGGGGTGGGGGTGGAAGGCATCAGGTATGAGTAAAAAGGACATGAAGGCCTCACACCAGCGGGAGAGAAGTCAGAAGACACAGAGGAGTACGACAGCACAGCGTGGAGATGCATATTACACGCAGGCGGCGCTCGAGGGAGGGATAGAACGCATGCGTCTGCCTCTGTGTGTGAGGGGGAGGGGGGCAGCGAGAAGGAATAGGGGGAAAGGGACAGTAAACGGAGAAGAGGAGGCACCGCCGGGCGAGGGTGGGGTGGGGGCCTCGGCGGGAGGTAGAGGCACAAGAGAGACACGGAAAGAGAGAGTGAAGCAAAAAAGGAAACAGACAAACAGAAGGGAAAGGGAAAGCGGGAGAGGACGGAGAGACAGGCACGCTCTCCCCTCCTCCCCCTTCCCCTGCGTTTACGGGAGGTATGCGCGCTGGGTCATGTCTGGGTCGGCTCGCATGCCACGCCACAACGGCAACGCCATCGCCAGCCATACAGATGGAGAGAGAGGGAGGAGAGGGGGGAGGGGAGAGAGCTGTTAGAGAGACGAGAAGGAATACGAATCGGTGTGTGTGTCTGTGTGTGTGGGGGGGAGGGGGGTAATGGGACTGTGCAGAACAGGGCACACGAGAGGAGCGATCGTTGAATGCGAGAGAGAAGACAAAAAGAGCCTTACGCGTTTCGCGCTTGCACCCATGCCTCGCCCTTGTGAAGTTTTTTTTGTGCGCGCTCCTATCCCCATGCCGTGGTTCTTCACATACGCACAGAGGTGAGTATGACTGCTTCCGCGCACTGAAAGCCTTTACACCCCCCTCAAAAAAAAACATTGCACGCGTGATCTGTTTCTTCGCTCTCTCTCTCTTCTCCCGTTTGCCGTTATTTCGCCCGGCCTTTGACTTTGCCTTCGTTCCGTTTTTTTGTTAGTTTCTGCATTGCCTCTGTTTTGGTGGCGAAAGTGAACGCGGCGGGGCGGGGGCGCGAGAGGAGTGGAGGGGTGGAGGGGAGAGAGAGAAAAACGAAAGGCAAAGAAATGGTGCGTGTGCGTGTGTGTGTGTGACGAAGCCGAAGATCGGAAGGAGCAGCCACGTGCATCGCGATCCATACGCTGCCTCGACGCACTCGCACACCACGTGCTTTCCACCAGTGAAACAGAAAGCAGAAGCCACAAAGGAGGAGAAACTCATGAACGTCAGTCGCCGACATGACCCACGGTTCGGCGCCTCTCTGCTTGTTACTGTTCGCGTGTGTATTTACTTGACCTCGAGTCTACCGCGAAAATGTTCGCGCGCCAGATCGTTCATATCGTCTGTGAAGCAGAGCACGTCTCGATGTGAGCACGAGCGGTGCGCCTCTCCCGAGACGACAAGACGTTCCGCAACGGCTGCCAGAGGCTTTTGGTTCATCGCGTAGATGAAAGCGACTCCTTTGCCGCAGCAGACGTTTCGGCTTCCCGGTTGAGGGGTGTCTGCTTCACTTGTGCGCCGAAGCGTGCGAACGATATGAGTTCCGTTCTCTATTTCGCTGCTTAGCTGTTACGCCTTCCTCCCACCCCTCGCGCCTCTCTCTGCATCAAGGTGCGTGAGAGGACACCGGCGACTAGCACCACCCCTTTTTTCCTCTGCACTGCTTGCATACCCCCTGAGATGAGCCGCCTGCAAGCGCGCCGGGGAGGGATCGTTCGCGTACCCACAACGCACCAGCGGAGCGACCCCCCTTCTCCCTCTCGTCCTATGTTTTCCGAGAGATGTCACAAGTGCACGTACAAGTAGGTTCACGGAGAGGTAGCAGGAATAGGAAACTGCCAAGGGTGCGAGGCAACCACACCAAGCAGCACACACACACACACACAAACAAGGAGAGCAAAAACAAAGACGCGGACATGATTAGTCACTGCAGCAGAAAAAAAGGCACAGTAACACCTCACACACAGGTGAAAATACAAACGTATACAAACACAGGGGAGAAACATTGACGTTTAGCACCTTTATGTGTGCAGAAGAAGCAATGCAGTGACAAAGACACACAGGCGACTGCCGTGGAAGAGACACCTTGGCTGCGTGTGTGCGTGTGCGTGTGCGTCAGGGAGAAGGGCGAAAGGAGCTCAGGTGGAGCTCCGTCACTGCACACATCCCTATCTCGTTCCATATGACCTTCCATGAATGCTCTCTGAGGCGGAAGCCGCCCACGATGTCGCTGAGCAGAACTGAGAGAGAACTATTTCGACACAACAGCACACAATTACGGGGAAGGGGAGCAGCAAGATGAGGGGGGAGTGAGGGGAGGGCGGAGGAGGGCGCACCAATGGGGTGCGTTGGCTCAAGAGCGAAGGAGCAATATCGACAACGGCAACGGCAACAGGAAAAAGCGTTAACAAACAAAAAAAACATTCTCACATACACACGCGCACAAAGAGGTGTAAAAATCGCCGACCGAAGGAAGAGCAGGGGGGAGGAGGCGGCGAAGGATGAGCGCGTGCGCCAGCGACAGCGCACAGAGGCCATCGTATCGGGGAGGAGAGGGAAAGGTGGAGGTGGCGAGGCGACGCAAAAAAAAAACAGAGAGGTTGCACAAGACAGACAGAGATCGCTTCCATCGGTGAAAAACGCGCACGAACATGGGCGAAGTCATCGCGAAGAAAAAAATACCAAAACGACAGCTCCGTTCTCAGAGCAGCTTCTTCGCAGGAGGAGGGGGGAAAGAGCAATGAAGCCTCGCCTTTACCGAGTGCAACCGGTAACGCGCACTCGGGCTCTCCATCCCTCTACTATGTGCATGAGATGGTGAGCTACGTGCATGAAAACAGGAATGCTGAGAGAGGGGGGAAGAGGGGGGAGCGGCGGAGAGACAGGGCTACTAAATAAAAAAGGAGAAAAGGGTTCAAGATAGATAGACATCGCCAGGTATAGACGCGCGATAGCGCAAGCGGAAAGCGGTGGTAGGAGGGGGTAGAGAGGCGACAGGGACGCAGGTGGGAGCTTTTTTCTGAGTGTATGAGCATCAAGTCGAGCCGCTGCCTATTACAGATGGAAGTGTGTAACCGTATAACAAAGAGAGAGAGGGAGAGAGATCAAACCTAGAAAGCAAGGAAGGTAACCGTAATCATGTGGGAAGCGATGAGGGCGACATTGGAAAAGGGGAAAAAACGGCCATGAGCAGCCCTATTGGAGGACGAAGAAGTGAACAGGACAGCGCCGACAAGAAGGAAAAAGATGGCGTGGGTGGGAGAAGGGGGCAGAGAGGGGGGAGGGGGGGCACAGGTTCTGAGCATCGAGGCACGCACAGGAGAGATCTGCGCAGGGCTTCTGCTTGACTGGCACAGCGAGCCACGTGAGACGACAAAAAAAAACATTGTCTTCGGGGAGCTTTCGCATCGCCGAATTCTCCCCTGCTGAGCAGTTGTGTATAGATCCCGTTACCGATCAGGGTCGCCCGTCTTTTCCAAAAAAAACGACGCTTGTCTCCCACACCACACATCCTTGCAAAACGCGCACGCACACCGATGCGCCGGATGCATCTAACGAATACCACAAAAAAAAGTCTCGCTTCAAAAAAAAAGGGCTCCTGTGTCTCTTTGCCAAAGAGAGCGAACGAAAAGCAAAAGTAAAGATGATACAGAAAAAAGAGAAGGACATTCCGTCATCGATCACAGAAGAGAAATGTGCACAGTAAAGGAGAGCGTACAGACCGCCGCGTAGGCGTCGAGAGTAGCTAGGAAGCGAATTGAAAAGAGAGAAGCGAGAGTTTGAAAAAAAAAGACCACTTCGGTGGAGGCGGAGCGAAAAAAGAAAAATAAAAGGGAAGGGCCTTTCTGCAAGTAAACGATGTAAAGTGAAGTCCGAGGTAAAGGAAACGAGTGAGTGAGTGAGTGTGCGAATCGATCCAACGCGTGAGGGGTGCGGAAAAAAAACAGAAAAGGGGAAAGAAAGGGATATTGAAGGGGAGGGCCGAGCCGGGACGTCCCTTCCTCCAGTGCTGAGTAGCACTGAAGCAGGAGTTGGGGGAGGGGAAGGGAGGGGTGGAAGGGGGGCTCTCGGTGTCCAAGACGGAGGCATCGAAACGAATAGTTGTTGAGAGGCACGAAGGAGAGAAAGAATCGTAACATTAAAAAAAAGGCACTGAGAGGATGGCGGAGTGCCGAACAGCAATAGCGACCGCGGAAGGAAAAAAAAGAGGTGTGCGCCCTTCTGTGCCAGAGAGAGAGACGGAGACGGAGAACGCGCGCAAGCCCTTTCCTCGGCAGACGTCTACGCTGAGAAGGAGAGCACCATTTGTATGTGTGGTGTCTCGGGTGGCGGAGAGAGAGACAGGCGAACAACGTGACGAGCAGAGAGGCGGTCGGTTGACGTCCATCGCTCTCTATTCCTTTTTTCTCTACAAATCAGAGTGCGTCATGAGGGCAGCGGCAAAAAAAAAGGGTGCCCGATGAAGACCTCCTTGGCGTCGCAACAAGAGCGACAGAGTGACACACGTTTCGAGCTCATCTGCACGAGAGGCGGCCTTCGGCGGCGCGTCGGATGAACGCAACGCGCACACCTACTGCAATAGGGCATATGGAATAGCCGTTTCAGCGAACGCACGCGCGCAGAGCGCAAAGAGACCACACGCGCGCACACAAACACAAAAAAATAGAGGAGCACTGCAGTCTCAGAGACGACGAACAGCATGCGAAGACAATGCGAAGGAAAAAAGAATTATTGCAGAGAGCAAAACACCTCCGCCAATGCGCGCGGGAAAAGCGCAGTGAAAGGCTTTCAGAGTTCAGCTTTACAAGAGTCGGTGCGTCTTATGCGCACAGCTCATCAAAGGCGGAGGCCACGCTCAGCATCGCATCGTCCACGGCGGACGTGCGATGCGCCTTCCGCTCTACCCACCGCTCGAAGACGTACTCGGCATTTCGCCGCAGAGCCACTGAAGCTCCCTTGGCGCCGCTGGCGTGTGGTATCGCACGATCCTCTGGGATGCGAAGCCAGTGCAGTGGGGTGGTGGCGTCACTGCATCCGGCCGGCGCGGTAGATGTGCTGGCGGAAATGCCAAGACTGGACATCTCGCCGAGGCGCAGGTGGGAGCTGAACAGCGAGCTCGGCTCGTACATGTCACTGAATGAGGCTACACGCTTGGTAGCGTCGCTGACGCCTGGCTGCACCCGAGAAAGGAGGCGGTCGGGCTGCTGTGGTGGCGATGTGTAGCGGCTGGTGTGCAGGCTACGATGCGTGTCTGCCAGAGAGTGTAGCGACGTCAGCGGTGCCGGGATGAGCCTCTTTGGCACCGGCGGCACCGTGACGTCAGAGCTGCTGGTAGGAGACACAACCTTTGCGCCGGGGGAGCAAGACGAAGAGAGCTGCAGACCATGCGGTGCAAAAGTCCTCGTCGACGAGGCCTGATCGTCGTGGTCACTCATGGCGAGGGAGAAGGGAAGTGGTGGTGGTGGGTCGGGAACAAAAGAGAGCGACAGCACCTCCGTAGCGAAGATCAGAAGAGCCGCCGCAACGCAGAGAGAAATGACGAGGAGGGAGGCACCTCTCTGGCGACCTCTCTCGTTATATATATATCTGCGTGCTTGGGGAGAGCGGGAGGCACACAAAAGGTGGCAGGTGCCCGGGTCTCTCTGCTCACTCTCGGGAAAGTGGCCCCTGATGAATGAAAGTAAAAATCTGTAGTGTTGCTGAGAGAAGCGAAACCAAATTAGGATTGCGTACGGGAGGAAGGGGTGAAGTTTGTTTGTGTGTGCGTGTGGAGGGGGGGTGCGGGGGTGGAGGGAGACGGCCACCCTAGAGTCAGCGCAGGCGCGTACCTCAATCTGGAGGGCGCAACTGTCACAGAGGCAGACCTGCGGTGAATGTCCAACGTGGGAGAGGGGTGAGACCAGTACGCAACGAGCGCTTGCTGATAGGGACTAGACGCGCAGGCAGTATTGTCAATACAAGAGCCGATCCGATAGCGTCACAGGGAACGAAGGAGGGGGAGGGGTGCAGAGATCGAGAGCGGGCCCGTGGGTGGGGGAAACTTCAGGAAGGCCTGCGCGCCTAAGAGCAGAAAAAAGAAGAAAATATGAGATGGCGCCGAGCCCAGCGACGAAGGAGGAGACGGCGACGGCCAGAACGACTCGGGTGCAGACTGACACACACACGCACACGCACGCACAACGGCAAAAAAAAAGAAGGACAATGACTACCGCGAACAGCCCTTGTGGTCAGACACCCAACGAGACGTATCGGCAGAAGAAAAAAGAGAGAGAATGCGGATAAGAAACCAAAAAAATGAAATGAAGTGAGAGAACAGAAGTGAAACGGTGAGAGATGTGGATGCGCGCAGAGATACATAGATATGTTGTCTGTGCTCGTGTGAGAGCTGCTCTGATACCCCTGGAAGCGCGCGATACTTGTGTGTGCAGGCGTGAGCGGAGGAGGGAGAGGCGGAGAGGGCGGATGTGAAAGATGAGAGCAGGAGATCAGATACGTGTTGGGGGGGAGAGCAGAGGGCGCGCGCAGCGAGAAAGTTTCTGAGACCACCAAAACGAGATCAAAGAACACCTCCATAGGCTAGCAGCGGCGCGCCACGCGGGACTCCGGCCGCAACGGGAAATCAGAGCGGGCGAGCGCTACGGCGCTAAGTAGCATAAAGGTGTCGCGATGAAGGAAGCAACCCTCACACGTCCACCTGCAAGAGAGATGAAGGCAGAAGCCCCCGAAGAGCGGAGCCTGAGGGGGAAGGCCGGGGTGCATTCCGGCGGAGGGGGGCGCAGCTAAGCTCAGCGAAATTCAGTTGAGAAGGCCGTACGCGAGGGTCGACGCGTCAGCAGAGCGGGAGGGAGGGAGGGAAGTAAGGGGGGAGTCGATGGAGCGATGGCGACTGGGGTGTGCGCGCTTGTTCGAAGAGAACGGTTTCTTTGCAGCTCTCGAGTCCAAACGAGAACTCCGGGGGACATCCGAAAGGCGGGTCCATACAGCGAAGGGCTGAGGGGGGAGGAGGGGGGGACATTCCCTACGAAACGAACAACGAGAGGGCGGGCGGTGGAGGATGTGTCACGGCAGCCCCCTTTTTTTTTACGATGGTGTCCCCAAGCGCCACCCGTCTATGGATATCTCTTGAGAGAGAGAGGTGTAGCGGGGAGAAGGAGCGGAAGCCCAAGAGGAAGAATCAACAGCAACCACAAAAAAAAAGGCAGACTGAGTGTTGCTACACGGCGCCTAACAAGGACGACGCCCCGAAAACAAGAAATGGCTGAGAAAACACAGACACACGCACACACACACACACGAGCACATCGAAGAGAGAAGAGCGTAAGCACAACGCTGCTAACACGCAATCCGAGCGAGTGAGCAAATACACGACAGGGACGCACAGACAAAGAGCCGCTGCAAAGCAATCGTCGAGCGAAGACAGGCGCGCGCGCGCACGAGAGAGAGAGATGACCACTGACGCGCAGACTGCGACAGACCATACAAAGGAAAGCGACAGTTATATCCGCAAAGAGGAGTGCAGAAGCGGCGGCGGCTTCGGAGAGACGAGAAGCGCCTACTAATGCAAACACAGAGAGAGAGATGAGAGCTCGAGCCACCAGCAGCTCAAAAGATATAGATGTATGTGTATGGCGCCCGACTGCTGTGCGAGCCTTCCAGTTGCAGTTGCCGAAACGAAGAAAAAAAAGAAACTAGAAGAGGGAGTGCGCACGTACGCGTGTGAGTCTGCGCGGGATGAGGGAGGAGGAGGGGGCGGGAGAGAGCGTATCTGTGGCACAGTACGGGTGAAAGGAAAGCGAGAGAATAAGGGAGGCGTTACAGAACCACACTTACTGCGGTGCGGGCGGAACCCGTGAACGCACGAACGCAGCAGCTTCGAACAAACGAAGAAGAAAAAGGGGAAGACAGCGGATGTGAAGAATAAAAACGGATATATTCAAATGTACATTACATACAGAGAAAGAGAGAGTGAGAGTGAGAATAGGAAAGAGGGAGGGAAAACGGAGGATGCGCGTCTAAGGAAAGCGAAGAGTCCGGCTGGTGCGCTGAGGGGCACCGATGGCACGTGAGAGAGAGAGAGACGGGTGGAGCGAATGAAAAAAAGAGAGAGCGAATCACACCTACACACCACGCAAGCCTGGTGAGCAACACGGCGAGCGAAAAGAGCAAAACGACTCTGGCGCGACGAAAACGAACGCACACGGTAGATGTCGTTGCCGTTTGGCCACCCAAAGACAAACGTGATGGAGAGAGGCACGTGCGACGGAAGGCCCTGCGAAGGAGGTGCGTGCTGCTTTCGATTGCTCATAAATGATGGATAAACAGTCAGCGCATAGAGTCTCTGCGCTTTTTGTCTTCCCTCTTTACAGCGCTCCCCAATCGATTCACCTGATGAGGTATGTGCGCGGGGGAGGGAGGGGGGACTGTCCCACCCCCAAAACAACGAGTCGCTCGCCACACGTCTGCATTAGCGTGAATTCAGGCAGCAGCCTCGCGTACGGCCGTCTGCGTTGGGCACAGGACACGCGAACCGGTCAGCGAAAGAGAATCAGAAGACGAGCCGGGCCGCTCGAAAAAAAAGAGGTGGTACGCACACCACTGGCAGGCAGAGTAGAGAGGATGGGCGACACCAGCTAGCGCACGCTGCATATTGAGCCACGTCTGTCGTTATGCGCTGCGCAGTTGTGCGCACAGATTCAAAGAGAAGAGCGAGAGGGAGACGTGAGAGGCAGCGCCAAAGAACGGTCTCGCTCTCTCGCTTTTTCCCCGTTTCGCACAAGATTGTTGCTCCCGTCCGCGCGTGAGCGTATGGGTGGTGTGTTGGTGAGTCCGAGCGTGCTGAGCTCCTCCTAGAAAAACCGACTGGAGAACTGGGAGTGGGAGGGCTGGATGAGCGCTGCCCTGGTGGCCTTTAAGGCAGTGCTCCCTATCAAGCGGCTCCTTAGGCGGCTGATGGTGGCAGTGCGATGAGGGCTGCTGCCGTGGAATAGCGGTACGACGACAACGAGGGCCTCACTCCGACGCCACGAAGAGAAGACACGAGGAGCGAGAGCGGCGAGGAGCAGGAAGCGCAACCAAGGCAGTAGCAAAAACACCAGGCTCAGCAAGCACACCGCGAGACTGACAGTAATACAGAGCAAGAGTGGTGTTGCACCCTTTTTCGTCACCAGGCGTGCAACAATGCCGATCGACTCGTGAGAGCCAGCGGGAGACAAAGATCTGAGATGGCGCCGGAAACCATGTACGCAAAAGCGCAAAGCGCGCGCACGAACTGCTCGCAGGGAGAAGGAAAGAGGGTTGACGGATGCAAGGGGCCGAAGAAGCCACACACAATCGGAACAACGGCTGCAATACACGGGCGGAGATCAGCACCGATAATGCGGCCCCACTATATATAGACATAGATGCATCTACGACGTAGCTTTCCCGATGATGCCAAGGGAGGAGGGAGGTCTGCTCCGACGCGCAGCACGAATGAGGCCCTGTAACATGCGGTGCCTGACACCCAAAAACAGGAGCGAAATGGGCAAAGGCGCGCGAAAGAGGGCCGCTGAGGTAAGCGAAAATGACGATCAGCCAGGCGGCGATGGAAAAAGACGGCAGAAAAGGTCTGACGGCGGCGGTGAAAGGGTCGGGGGCGAGCGGAGAAGGATATGAGGTGACAGCTCAGAGCCACGCTGTTATGGTGGGGAGAGAGGGTGCTCTGCTCCGGGGAGGTGTAGCGCCATCACAGCGCGTGGGATGCAGTCAGTGGTGAGGTGGGGGAGGAGGGGAGCTGCAGGATGAAAGCCAATCCACCGCGACACAGGGGCGCGTGCTCGCGGATGTTTGCCGGTGCCCGTCCTTGATGGCGCCCTCTGCGAAAAAGAAAAGCGAGGGGGAGGTGTATATGTAGGCGTAGGGAGGGGGGCGGGAAGGGATAACGCGGGCGCACCCGAGAGTGGGCCGCGCGCCGTCAGAGAGAAAAAGACAGAATGCAAACAAACAGAGAAGGAGAAATGTGGGGAAGCAAAGTCACAAAAGAGAAAAAAAATGAAAACGTTCACGACGGCCTACAGATATCACGACACGCTGCTATGAGGGGGAGGGGGAGGGGGGCGACGGAGGCGCAGGTGCACGGCCGTGCGTCGATGCCGGGATGAACGAGCAGAGAGCTCAACGCAGCAGCGGAAAAAAAAACGCACGAAGAGAGAGAGACAAACGGACCGGACGACCGCCACCCGAAATGCGGCAGGTATGACGGAGCAGAAAGGCGAGGTGAGCATAGCCACAGAAAGAGAGAGAGACGGGGCGGGCGGGGAGCGGGGGACGCGATGGGAAGCAGAGGAGGGGATACGACGAGTGGGAAAAAAAAACGGATAGTCGTCGGCACGACTATTGATATCGTCTTTGATAGAAAGAGCCAACGTGTGAATCTCTACCCTCCCCCCTCAACGAGGCTGTGCAGTAGCGCTGGGCACCGCTGCATGCGCTGAGTCGGCAGTGGCGTTCGCGGATCGAGCCAGTGCCGTGGTGTGGAGAGAGCGGCGTGAGCCAAATATATGTATATATTTACTTGTTTTGCTTTCCATGGTATTGCCACGTCGGCAGAATCCTTCAATGTCGCGTAATGGGGCAATAAGGTAGTGTACAAGTCAACAAGAGTCGACACGTAAGCGCATCTGAAGCAGGAGGAGGGTGGGGGAATAATAGAGCGCATCGCTTTCGATGCAGTGACCGCAGAGCACCAGAGATGCAGAGCGGTTGGGTTATATTCTATTGTGTGTGTTAGGCGAGCGCATTCGATAAAATATTCGAGTCAGCGAGAACGGACAGAAAACATATGGACACGGAAAGAGTGACAGTGAGAGGGTATCCGATGCACTCTGTACTGTGGAGACGCATGTGCTTGGAAAGCACCCCTCGCCGTGAGTCGTTGCCAGTGGCACGGTGACGGTGTCGCCAGTGCAGACCATGCCGAGAGCCGCGTGCGTATCAGTCCCGGCCCGCTCTTTTTTTCTTGAGCCCATGGTAGCCCTTGATCAAGCTCGCTTCCGGGATCGCAGCCCGAAGGGCTTCTGCCATTTTGTATAGGTCTGCACGTGTCATGCACCGCAGCATCCAAACTTCTGTATCGAAAGAGTGGTAGTCCGACGTCGGGGAGAGGACAGATGCCTCGATGGTGTCCTGTGAGCGGCTGCAACTTGCTCCGCCTCGTTGGCTTGGCGCAGCAGCGTCACGCGCCTCCGCTACCGGTGCGGAAATGTCCCCCACGCCCTTTCGGCGCACTGCTCCGCCTCTGAGTAGCCGCATGAGAAACGATTCGGACTTGGTGCCCACAAGCCCCTTCATACAGAGCGTCAGCTTAGCCACTTCACTCCCCCAAGGCTCGCAGATCCGGTTGAAGTTGAACTTTGGCCAGAGCTCCACCGAGTCGATGCGGCTCATGCAGCGGTGGTCCAAGTTCGCGGCATTCTGGCTCTTGCTAAGGTAGATTCTACCGTGCTGTGTGTCGATGGTGAGGATACGGGTATCCCAGAAGGTGTAATCAAAGCTACCTTGCTTCTCCACAACGAACTGCCGCCGCGTGGGAAGTCGCAGCGGCGACAGAGGCACCCCGCCGGTGTCCTTCATGTCGGCCCTTTCCTTCTCAGCCCTCGGCGACAGGCTGGACATTCCGAGGACACTTGCCTCGTCAGTAGAGGCGGCCTGCCCCCGTGGCAGCGGAGGACACAAAGCATATGATGGCGTGAGGAGGGGTGAACAGCAGCATGGGGCCCGTGTGGAGGCGGTGCAGAGAGAGGGAGGGAGAGACAGAGAGGCGAATAAGCACGTAGCCCGTGTGGCGCACAGAGAGAGCGACCGCAACGCTTCCCACATCGAGAAGAAAAGCGAGAGAGGAGTCGGCTCATGGTGTCCACGTCAGCCGATTCCTTTGTCTGCGGCGCATAGTCACACACGCCCACAAAGAAGCGAGAAAACCGGCAGAGAGGTCCATGAGGCGAACGCGACAACACGAAGAGACACACTTTCCGTACTGCTTCTCCCGTCCAACCTCGCGCAACGGCCGCAAAGAGACACGGGTACGCCTCTTTGTGTGCGTGTGGTATCCTTCCCAGCGGTCCCGTGCCCCACACTCTTCTGGGCAGTAACGCCACGCGCCGCCCTCGCTTCTCCTCCCGCCTCAGCCCCCCTGCCACGTCCCCAAGCGCCTCCGGTGGCGGCAGGGAGCCAACGCACACACGATGCAGCCGTGCCGGTGCGCCTGACCGCTGCGGGTGGCGGCGGCCAGGTCGTGGATGGGCCTCCGCCCGGTATGCTCGCGGCGGATAGCACCCTTGTGCCGGCCGAATAGTGCGGTGAGGTGTCGGCGCGGCTCGAGCGTGCCGCGCTCGCTCCCCCCCTGTGCGCTGGTGTAGGGAGCGCTGCAGCCAGGCGTGTGGGGCGGGCAGGCACGGAGCAGAGGCCGTGCCTGCGACAAGCAAGGCGGTACCTCGCTGCACCGCGTGTGCGCCCGCTGCTCAACCCTATGCAGTGTTGGGGAAGGGGGGGAGTGGAGGCTGCGGCAGGATGGGGCGCAGTGCCGAGCGCCTGCACTATGGCAGAAAAAACACTCGGCTCGACGAAGGAGGTGTAAAGCAGTGCGTGAGGACAGCGCGAGCCGTACAACATCCTGACGCAGCGTACACAATACAAAAGTGAAACGAAGACGGGGGTGGGCACGGCAAATCGAGCCGGCGCTTTTTTTACGCTTTCCCGAAGACGAAGCGGCTGGGCCAAAGGCGCGGTAGGAGAGCCAATAACAAAGGCGGCGGCGGGGCACTACAGCGACACATGACACCCATAAGGCTCGACCTCAGCGCAGACGACACACATCATACGCCTGCAGTGATATAAATATATATATATATATTTATGAGCATGGGCAAGCAGCAACAAAAAAGAAACGCAGAAGCACGCGAATGAGCGCTGATGACTCGTGATGTAAAGCAAGCACACACACACATACATGCAAAGGTACACAGCAGAGGTGGGGAGAGAGATCGCAGCACATCCACACATACATATCTGTACATATATATATATATATAAACGTGTGTGTGTACGTGTATTAACGGAGCCATCGTTGCTTCACTAAGCACCTGAGCGGCGGCGCCACGAATAGCCGCACCTATTCTCACGGTGCCCCCTTTCCCCACAGAGCAGTAGAGCACCCGCCACAGCAAAGCAGCAGCACCAGTTACAGTTAAGTAAACGAGCGCAACCAGAAGAAACTAAACGACACACACACTCAGAGGGAGAGAGAGATGGGCTGTGGTGGAGGGGAGGGGAGGGCGGCATCAACACGGCAGCAGCATAGAGAGAGGGAGGGAGGGAGGTGCGCAGTGCAACCTTCGGCATCGGTGACTGTTGCTCTCTCTGTCTGTTGGCTCAGGCGTCCCACTCGATTAGACACGCATTGACAGACATACGCGTGAGTCCATCGGCCACGCCGCTCAGCACATGCCACCCTGCCGACGAGCCGCGCCATAGGCCTTGCGGGCCCCCCTCCCTCCCCCTCACTCATTTTTTTCGTACATTTACTGCGCTGTCAACGTCAGATGCTCACAGATACACTGCACGTCACGATCCAAGCTGGCACATACTAGGGCCCAACCCGACAGCATAGGCAATGGCATCGCACCTGAGGGGCATAGTCGACAGTCCATGCGCACGCCGCCAAGCCCCAGTCCCTGGGCGCTCAGAGACACGACACCCAGCCTCCGCGCCATGACGCCTCCCCTCCTTCAGTTGCTGCCAGCCGCAACGCTACACACCGCACTGCGGGAATACCCCACGTGAGAATCTGAATGATGTGTAGGCGACGTTTAACGTGCTCGAGTAATGCTTGCGGTATTCGTACCCCAGTAGTGCATCCAGTGCCACGTAGGAGTGGACGTGCGAAACAGGAGGAGTGCGCAGCAAGAGAGATGCCCGCACAGAGAGCTCAGCATCTTCCATCCTGCGAGGTCAAGCGCCCGACCAAGGAGGCCCAAGCGCGGCGAGTGAGATGTGCATGGCCCAATCGTTAAGTGCACGCTTGTTGCGTTAGACGAGGTGGTCGCTGGGCCTCGAGGAGCCTGCGAGACTCGACTAGCGCGTTGGTGCAGTGCCACCCAAGGTGGCCCCACGACAGTAAATGGGAAGAAAACAAAAAAAGCGATAGCACTCTCTCATGAGCTGAGAAGTACAGAGATAGATAAGAAACAAAGTCGGTGATGCACAGTGCACCGTAAAGCCATAGAAAGAAGAACAGAGGGGCGAGGGGGGAGGGGTGACGGCACCATCTGGGCACAAATGGAGTTCAGTAGTGCGTGTACTGTTGTGGAGGCCGTGTTGACGAGGGGCAGCAATTGGACTAGAAGAAAAAAATAAAACAGAGAAGGTGTCCTTGGAGAGCCGAGTGTTTCAGGGAGGACGCCACTATGGAGAGCTGTGCCTCAAGTTGGGGTTCTTCACACAAGTCGGGTCTGTAACAGCAGCGCGAAGCGCTTTGAATAGAGTCTTAAAATCTCTGGTTGTCATCCCCCGCAGCGTCCACTCGTCGTTGGACACTACCGCGGCGGCAGCGAGATTTTCGTCCTCTAATGGCTCTTGTTCGCCTGAGAGCTTTTGCATACTCACTTTGAAGGCGCTGTGCTCAGTCGGCGTCATTTTTCTGGTGCCGATCTGCAGCATTCTGGTGATGGGCGATGAGTCACCGCGGGTGATAGTGCTGCCCCGTATGCACATGGTCCGCCAGGTCTCTGCCGGAAGGTAGGTGACCGAATGGAACACTGAGCTATACGCAGGAAACGCTTCGACCTCCTTGATTTTTACCATGCAGTGATGATCCGTCTGGGACGCGTCGTTTCGCTTGCTGAGATACAAGACGTGGTTCTCCGCGTCTACCGTCAGCACCCGCGTGGTCCACACCTCCTCCCCGATGCGGCTTGATTTCTTCACGACAAACTGCTGCATTCCGCTCGACTACGCGTCTGTGAAGAAGGCAGGAGAGAGAAGTACGCGCCAACAGCCACAACAACAAAAAAGGGGCTTCCGTGGTTAGTGCCTGCTGATATGACAGCACCCTTTCCTTGGTGTGGGTGGAAAGAGTCGAGCACGCCAGACACACTGGAGAAGAGGTTTTACCTCGAAGCACAACGGGTGGGGAGCCAGCGCCTCCCGAAGACAGAGAGCCAACAGAAACGGTGAAAGCGCACAGATATTTTTGCTCGATGCTTGTATTTCTTTTCGGCGTGTGTGCTTGCCTGCGTCGAAAATAGCACCGCTGAGAGGTGCGGGCAACAGGGACGCCGCAGGAGCGTGTCTGCAACAGCGCAGAAGCTCAAAGTGCGAGAGAGGCGATGATGAGCGACGAGGTGTTTGAAGCAGCAGCGGTCGAATGAGTATATATAGAAAGGGAAAGAGGAAGAGGCCACCGAAACGCACAAACACACACACACACAAAGCAATGAGCGACCTGTCGAGAAAACACGACGGCTTAGGCCTCGATCAGCACAGTAGCCTCGATGAAACGAAAGTGTGGTACACGTGTCTCCTCAGTGAAGCAATGGAAAGGCTTCTTGGACCCAATGTAATAGGTGCGCTCGTGACAGCTGCGCAGTGGAGCATCGAATGCTTGGAAAAAAAATAAAGCAGAAAAGTCACGTTCGGATGTGCATCCCCCTCTGCATTCAGGATTGCCGTGCGATCAGCTGAGGAGGAGGGGGGAAGCGACGTGCACTGAGAACTCCTTTCGGGGTGAAAAAGGGGTGCCGCGTTGAAGACAGGAGAGAAGAAGAGAGGAGAAGAGAGGAGAGGCAGTGGAAGAGAGAGGCTGCGGGTAGGGTGCCATGGGCGTTTTGCACACGGAGGGTCCAATGGTGGACCCCCGGTGAGGGGGGTGTTCCTTCGCCTTCCCTGCAGGGGCCAAAAAAAAAAGAAAGAAAGAAAAGAAAAAAAAGGGGTACTTTGGCAGCGGAAACGCTCCCTTTGGCCCACCGAGGCGGGGCGCTCCGATGACTATTCGCTGCCTCCGTGTCATTCCCTTTTTTCGTCTTTTTGTTTTTTTCGTCTTTCGTTCGCTGTTGGGGCGAACATCCGTCACGAAACAGAGAGGAAAGAGACGCAGACAAACGAAAAGCCGTCCAAAGCACACAACCGACGCAGCCGTCCACTCGATGGACGTACAGAGAGAGAGACAGACAGAGAGGGGGAGATGGAGGGTGATAGGGAGGCTGCCCCGCCCTGCCCCCGAAAAGCACACACACACACACATACACACGAGCACCTCCGCCCCTCTCATGACATCTCCCCGGAAAGAGTACAAAAACCACACAGAGGCAGACACACAAACAAAAAAGCGGTGAGGGAAGGGGTGAAGTGACGCATGAGAGAGAGAGCGGGCGGGCAAGGGGACGCCCATAAGGAGTGTTTGAGGGCGTGAGGGAAAGGCGCCGTCAAAGTGGTGGACGCGGGGGACGATGGCAAGAAAGACGTAGTCGCGGTGTAGAAAAAAAAAGGAATGTCAACAGACAATGTCGGCCTCCAAATAAGAAAAAAAGGAGAGCAGGCGCTTGAGAGTCGTGGAGAGAGCATAAAGGGAGAGCGCGCGCGACTGCAGCCGGTGAGGGAGCGACATCGTTCGTATTACCCTTGCCCATTATTTCACAGCAGCCCTCTGCTCACACCGAAGCACACAGGCGACCCTTAAGAAAAAAAAAACGGCACCACTGAGCGCCATTCATATGTCAAAAAAGAAAGAAAAACGAAGGAAAAGAGACAAGCGCAAAGGAGTGACACTGTCTGTCTGTGTATGTGTAAGTCTGTGTGTGTGTGTGTGTGTGACGAGGGACGAACGAGGAGGGCAGAGGGGCGGGGGGAGATACCCTAAATGGGCCGACATCAAAGGCGATGGGGAGAGAGGCTCTCTCATTGGATCAGGTATGCTTTGAAACGACTGGCATGAGCGGACGAGACATGGCGTTCGAGTAGCACAGAGCGTCTCGCCAGCCTCAGATTATTGCACCTTTCACAGAAGAGATCCGAACGAAGGAAAAAAGACGCCCTTCTCCACCGCTGCATCTTCACGCGCTGGCTGGCACAGGCATGCGCATAGCGCAGGCCAGAGACGCTGCCCCCCGCCTTCGCTAAACCAACACACATACAGACACACACACACACACGCAAACGCAGCGGCGCCCCAGGATTGGCAGGCTCAGTGATCTAAGGTAAAGCGTGCGTGGCGTTGTGCAGAAAAGGGACGGAGCTCTCAATCAGCCCCCGTTTGAGCTGCGAGCCCCAAACAAAAGATGGACGAGGAGGAGCCTACTCGAAAGAGTATGCATTACGAAACCCTTCAGGTATGAAGGGCGCACTCATAGCTGATAGGAGGGCCGGCTGTGAGAACAGGAAACGAGGAGAGGCGAATGACTGAGAGTACTACGCTTCCTCTTTCCCCTCTTTTCGAAGTATCTCTGCGGCGGTCCAGCACGGCGGCGTCATGCTCTCCCCGGTCATTACACCGTGGGGGTATAGGAGAAGGGGCGAAAACCTCCCATCCCCTTTACACAAATAAACGGAAGAAAAGCGCAGCCATGCACGGAGAGAACAGTCTCCGGCGCGATGCGTGCCAAATAGAATGACAGCAATGCAGCAGCAGCACTCGCTACAGTTAAGTAAATGACACACACACTCAGAGGGAGAGAGAGATGGGCTGTGGTGGAGGGGAGGGGAGGGCGGCATCAACACGGCAGCAGCATAGAGAGAGGGAGGGAGGGAGGTGCGCAGTGCAACCTTCGGCATCGGTGACTGTTGCTCTCTCTGTCTGTTGGCTCAGGCGTCCCACTCGATTAGACACGCATTGACAGACATACGCGTGAGTCCATCGGCCACGCCCGCTCGAGCACCAGCTACACGCCGCTCAGCACATGCCACCCTGCCGACGAGCCGCGCCATGGTAGCATCGTGATGAGGCAGCCAAGCCTCCCTGCGCTCAATGCGCTAAGTCAGCTTCCTCGTGTGCGAGCGGAGAGAGAGAGGAAGAGCGGGGCGCAGAAGCATCGGAAGATCGACTGGCAGCCAATCAGATTTTCTTTACTCGAGGAGGTCGTTGCAGCGTGCTCATATTAGGGTGCTCTCCAAGGCTGCAGCTGCTCCGCCGTAAAAGTGTTCACGGGAGGCATTCCTGCAGCGTTGACGGGCGCCGTGGCTACCACAGAGAACCTCCGCCAGGTGGTTTTGGGCCAGCCGCCGCGGCACTCAAAAAGAGAAAAAGACCAATCACTGCAGCGCACTCGGGCAAGCGCAGAGCTCTCAGCTCCACAAGTCCATCCGCGAGCCTTAGACCGCGGCGACAACGTGCAGACCAATGCCGCAAAAGGAGCGGAGACACACGCCAAGAGGGCTGAGGGCAGCCGCCCGTCCCTCTCGGTAAGTGTGTTCGTAGGCTAAATTCAGTCGACTGTGTTTGCCACGCACTGAAGAGCTCCTGCGTACGCCCACCGCGGGAGGGGAGGTTGAAGAGGCTCAGTGCTGTCGCCTCCCGTGGTTCAGCCGTCATGCCGCTCGCGTGGAATGTTCGTCTGGTGAAGAGGAGAGGATCGTGAGATCATCAACAAATGAGGGAGTGGTGGGCTTCGGATATCTTTTCTGAAGTCCCTGCGCGCCACGCCCGGTAGGTCGGTGGGCAGAAGGCGACCCTCGGCGCGAGCTATTCGGGGCTTTAAATGGAAATGGGGGGCCGTCTAAGAGGGGCGGAGGTGAAGCTTCACGAAAAGACGAGCCGAGCCGTCACGTACATGAGGAGGCGAGCCGCAAAAAAAAAACTGATGTATTCCACAGGCCACGCACTCGCGCAAGCAGCCACGACCACCCCACCCACTTAACGCCACTGCGGGATGCTGCTATGCTCGATCGTACAAGGCGTGAGCACCACGACAGAATGGAGAAGACGCAAGGCAGAAGGGAATTCGAATAAGCAAGAGGCTGTGAGGCGAAGAAAAAAAAAGAAGCGAACGTCCGGGGTGCACAGAGAAAGAGAAACGCAAGTGTGGGGAGAAGCGATGCAAAGAGAAGTAAGACGAGGCTCAGTAGGCGAAGAAGGCGGGTGAAAGCATCAGCCATATCGGAACGCAAAAGCGGGAGAGAGAGGGAGAAGGGGTGGTGGTGGTGGTGGTGCATCACTCTGAGCCGGTGCCTCCACAAGGACTAAGGGAGCGGCATACGCGCGCACTCGCGAAAACAGAAGAGAAGGCCCTTTGCACGAACACCAACGAAGCAACAAAAAAGGACAAGGAGGAATAAACCAAGAGAAAAGGCATCAGCAGTACAGACACGCAGACATCGCCACTGCAGTCTGTGAGTGTGTTGCCCTTTCCCTTCATATTTTTTTGAGGGGAAGAGGGGCTGTGCGCTCTCTATGAATGTGCACGTATGTCGTGGGAAGAGGGGCAGGGGAGAAGCGGAAAGAAAAAGGAAAAGAGGAGGAGACGAGCACGTGGAGACCAGCGATCGGCAACTGGAGGAACAGCGCCACAGAGAGAGAGAAAGATAAAAGGTGTGAGAGAGAAAACAGCAGCAAAGAGGGGAAAAAAAAACAGCAGCGACGTACAGACAATCGTGCAGAGGCAACAGCAGCAGAGAGGAGTCGGTGCGTGTACGTATGGGGGGGGACGAGAGAGAGAGATGTGGATAAAGGACAAGCGAAGAGCCCCCTCCCCAAAACGAACCAGCGTAGGCATCACTTACCATACGGAGTCCTCACAATATATAAAGAGCGCGAAACGCACTGGCAGACACACTCCAACAAGAGGGAGAGTCTGACGCACACCCCTCATGGAACAGCGGTAATGTGAACCGTATTGACGCCCTCCAGCTGGCTCTCCCACTCTTTCTTCACCTTCATGAGACCCTCTGTCGCGTTTGTTGTGAAGACCTTTCGCTTCGACCCGTCTTGATTCTTGCAGCGCAGGAACAACATCACGGCAAGCTCAAACGAGTCAATGGAGGGGAAAGTGACAACCCATGAGACAGCAGTGTTCTCATTGGATGAAGAGGAGGAGGAGGTGTGAAAGACAGGATTGTTCCTGGAAAAGATGTCTTTCACTGTCAGCCGCTTTGTCGAGCTCGTCCCCGTAATGGAATCTTCCGCAGCGACCGATGCAGCGACCAGGGCCTGGATGCTACTTCGCATCATCGACCGTACCGGCGTGCGATTCGTGAGGGGAACCTCCTTCCCCGTGATGCACAGCACGAGCTTTGCCTTCAAGGAGCTAAATTTGTTCTCGATGAGGTTGCAGCTGTAGTGCGGCCACATCTCTACCTTCTCCACAAGAAGGGAGCGGTGCGAGACGTCCTGCGGCTTATTCTTGCGACTGATCGTCACCATGCAGGTACTCGGGTCAATGGTCAGGATGCGGGTGGACCACCTGCCCCGCTCGTACGTGCCCCGCTTCTGCACGACGACCTGTGTAGCGCTGGTAACACTTGGCGGCTGCGTCTCGCTCATGATGGCTTTCGTACAGATGCAGTAAGCCGAGGAGACACCTGGGCGCTGCTTCCCGGTCACTCTTCGCGAAAGTGCTGGTGAGGCAGGCGATTCCACGAGGGACAAGCGTGATGATCTGTGGTCGAGCTAGTGATGGGGAGGGAGGGGGAGGGGGTAAGGCGTTGGAAGAAGGCGGATCAAGCGGCGGGTACGCTGCGTCTCAGCATGTCCTTATTTGTGTAGCGTTTGTAAGTGTATGGTGCGTGCGTGTGTGTGTGTGGTGGGGGGAAAGAATGGCACTGATGGTTGGGCATAGGCATAGAACACGTGAAGCAGTCCAGTGCGGCTCGCTGAGCGCGGAGGATATCTCATGCTCTGTCATCACCCCATCCACCCCGCAAAGCCAAGCGACTCCAAGCTTTACCCTTGTTGGATACACGGCGCGCACAGGTCTACTCTGTGCAGCACAAGACCCCAGACGGAGCTTTGTGGTCGCACAGGCCTGTCGGAAGTTCCCTTCGCTGCTTTTTTTTTCCTACACATATTTGACTTGAGGTAAACACATGTTTGTCGTTTACATGTGTTCCCCCTCCCCCCTTTTGTTTGGGAGCGCCCCATCGGAGACGCTCCAGACACACAGGCGAGTCAAGGTCGGATACGCACTGCACCGTTTGATGGTCCTTCCCTCTCAAGAGAAAAAAAGAAGCGAGTCGCAACCGAAATGAGGCGAGAGGAGGTTGTGCCCCTTCGCTGTGTGATGGCTGTGCTGGATGTGTCAGAAGTTGGCTGGGAGGGGAGTACGCCCGGTGGCCGCCGGCGAAAGGACCGTGGGCGTTCTGGAGAGCGGGAAGAGAGAGGGCACATGCAGCCGAGGAAGGGTGGCGCCGTTCGTTGGCGCTCGCGCCGGCATTCCCACCACCGCCACCCTTCTTGCCGAAACACGCTCTTCTTCGGCAGTCGCTGCCCTTCCAGACACTGCCGCCTTGCGTGGCGGTCCGTGCAGAATGAGTGTAAGAGTACGATGCGAGGAGGAGGAGGAGGTGGTGCGGAGAAACAAATGAGACGCCGTACGTTGTCGTGGTGTGGGGGAGGGAGCAGCAGTGCGTACGGTACAGGGAAAGGGGCAGCGACGGCTTACGCGAGGGTAGGGGTGGGTGGGGGGTGGGTGGAAGACGGAAGAAGAGCAAAGATGACCACGCGATGTGCGCACACATTTTGTTTGTCCCTTCGAAGGCGTTTCGCCGCGGCACCCGGAGAAGGGCCAACTTGCAATGGTGAAGAGGGGATTCGGGAGAGAGAAGAGGGGTGGAGAAGGACAGTGAGGAGGGGATGGACTGAAGGGGAAACCGAGAGGAAGGCCAGAGGCGGGGCTCCCTGTGCGAGACGGGAGGGAGAGGAGAAGGGAAGGGTCGAGGATGTGTGCCAAGGAACTTCACGCATGGCGGGGGGAGGGAGGGGGAGGGCAGGGGAGTGGGTATGAATGATCGCGAGAGGGGGCGTACAGAACAGACGCGCCGGCGCGCAGCTGTGCATGCGAGGAAATAGAAGAGGGGGGAAGAGAATGGGATGGACAAGGAGGCGGCGGGGGGAGGCATACAAAATAAATGAGAGGGCACATACACACACACACAGAGAAAAAAAGCATTGCTAGAGGGTGCTGGCAGGCACGCATCTGCTCATGTGACGCGTGAGCAACGCCAATGCTTCACTGGGCAACACCTTGCGTGGAGCAAGGCAGAGAGCACATCATTATATATATATGTGTAAGCATACATACGCATATTTGGGTGTACATACGTACAAAGCACGGGTGAAAGGGAGCAAAGGCGTCCCCAGAGAGCTATGGGGACGGAATCGGAAAGGGCGCGCGGTAGATGCGCGGAGAGGGGGCGGGGCGCACCTTCTTTGCATGCAAAGCAGAAGTGCGTCCCTCCGCGCTACCCTCCTCTATGAGGAAGAGAGCACATCGCACCACCGCAACGCCCTCCAATGCACAACGCCAGCAGAGAGAGGCAAGGAGGAGGAGAAGTCAGAGAGAGAGATTGCGGAGGCGGTTCGACCGCACAGGCATAGAGGAGAGGAGCTATACGAAGATTCAAAAGATGGGAAGGATGGGGGGGCAGTGCAGTAGCAGGCGGAGAACAACAGGGAAAAGACGGTGCTTCCATCGCTTCGCACGGCGTTAACCGCAAAACAGTGTCGAGACGACCGCTTTCATCCGCGCATGTGTGTGCGTGGGGGTGGGGGAGGGGGGAGGGGAGAGAGAGTCATGAACACATTGAAGAAAGGAGAGAGGGAAGAGAGGTAAGGGAGGGAGGGGGGTGTCGCGAACGGCAGCTTCACGAGGAGAAGGCGCCTTGTGTAGCGCCTTCAAAGGGCTCGAAAACATCGTAAGAAAAGGCGGATGGCAGCAGGCGATCCTCTCGGGCCAACCTCAGCCGTGAGGTGGCTACCCACAAAGGCATGGGCTCAGGCGCTCTGAAAGGAGACCTCCAGTGAAACGTGCTCGGCTGTCGCAAGAGGGGCAGCAAGTCACGCGCCATCATCTCCAGGCACACCTGAGCGGCGACGAGTACCACCGAAAGCCGGTCGCTTGTGCTTGCTGGCGCCTCTCCCTCATGGGCACGCACCGCTAAAAGAGTCACGACACACAACCGCGCCCCGCACTCTCAGAATACCGGATGATGCACTTCACAGCTCTCTTCGGCCCAGGGGCGCATTGCTTACGGGCTTCGAGCCTTTAGACGCCTCCGCCCACGCCTTTTTTATGCACTCCAGGTCGGACATGACGTGGTCGCCAAACAATCGCTTGCGCTTCCCCTCACTGTTTCGCATGTTGCGGAGCAGCAGCACAGCCAACTCGTACGAGTCAATCGAGGTGAACCGAATCATCCAGCTGTCGCACAGGTCGTCGCTTGTGCTTGCGGCGGCCGCGGAAGAGTGCTGCTTCACCTTTAGCGAAGGCGTCGCCACTGCAGCCGGTGGGCGCTCGATGTTCAGGGAGGCATCCAGGGAAATGCCGGAGGGGACGGCAGGTACACGAATCATCTCTGCTACTTCCGCGGCAGTCACCTCCTCTACCGCCATCTTCGGCACGGGCACCTGCTTGCCAAAGATACGCAGCGTCATCTTCGCTTTGAGTGAGTTAAAATGCCCAGCCATCTCGCTTGCTTTGTACCGAGGCCACATCTGCACGTGTACGACCTCCAGGGAGTGGTACAGCACGTGCTCCGGATGATGCTTGCGGCTGATGGTCACCGTGTCGCTCGCCGTATCGATCGTCAGGACACGCTGCGTCCAACTGCCCGACTCCAAGGAGCCCTGCTTCAGCACAGAAAACTGCACAGCCTTCGGCATGGTGAGGCGAGTAGGGCACGTGGATAGGAGAACTGCAGAGAAGGGGTGGAGAGGCAGATTGCGACGGTGCACGCGGGCTATGACAGGGGAAAGGGGGGAGGGAACAATGAAAAAGGGAGCGGGAGAAGGCAGGACCGCACCTCGACAGCGCGCCGCACGCAATATGGGGTGGGGAATGAGGGAGTGGGGTGAGAGGATAGTGAGGTGCTGCTGCTGCTGTGAGGGCTTCACAGCCGGTTGCTGGCGCACGCAACGTGAGAGAAGAGTCACTACTGGGCGATGTTGGATAGTCTTCCTTGCGTGCAAGTGCGTCGAGATACACTCCATCAGGAGCGAGGAGGAGGAGGAGGGGAAGGGGGGCGACATGAGCATCAAGTAGAGGAAAACAGCAAGTGCATCGAGACGGATGCCATGGCCGCTCCATCCACCAGGGCGAGAAGGCGTCGCGCTGAAGAGGGATGCGTGCAGCGGCAGCGATGCGAGCAGAGCTGAGGAGGAGGCCGTCTTTATCCGACCGCCAACGCTCCGTGCCACGAGTCGGCGAGCACCGCAACGGCGCGATGTATGCCTCGACGGTGCTATAGCTGCTGACAGAGGTCAAAGCCCAACAGCGCAAGAGACGGGGGATTTGATTACCTGTCAGCAGGCGAGGCGTCACTTCACACCTTCGCCAACAGCAAAGCGGCAAACAGGGAAGGAGGTAAGAGGCTGCTGCGTAGCACACGACGGCCCCGATAGATGCACCACGTTCGCTTTTCCAGGGGTCGCGCGCCTCTAGCGGAAAAAAAGAGAGATTCGAGCGAACGTGCAGAGAAGAAGCAGCGCACTCCCCTTTTTGTTCCACAGCAAATATAGCGGCAGCGGCAGCAGAGCATGCAGACAGCTTCAGCGCGGCAGAAGATCTCACACTACATAGGAGTGCCGTAGAGGCTATCACAGCGCGTGTTGAATTGGTGACCCCTTTTGGGGGCAAAGTAAGCGGCGACAACTCGTCCGCCTCCCCACTCCCCGCGGGCAGACAGAAGGGGAAGCGCGAAGAGCGCAAGGAAGTGGACCAGGAGGAGGGGGCAGAAGCCGGGCACCTCTCTTTTCCATAACGAGAGCGAGCTGCGAGCAGGGACGCCGGCACTCTCGCCTCGCGCTAAAACAGAACTGAACGAAGGAGAGCATCGACAGCGAAATTCACGCGTGAGACGCGTATGGCACATCGCTGGCAAAGGCAGCGGCGGCGTCAGATGAAGAAAAGGGGGAGCAGCAAAGGTGCATGCAACAGCGAAAAAAAGAAAAAAGAGGGACACCACACAGAGCAGGACAATGAAAGGCGCAAAATGGGGGGTTCGCCGCTCAGGCCAGAGAGAGGCAGGAGACGCTGAAGCGCCTCGCAGAGAGGGGCCGAGGGCAGACCTTCCGCGCTCATTCTGTAAGGCACTGAGCGAGGGTCTTCGTTACTCCCCATTGGCATCGCGCTGAGATTCCAAGACGCGCGTTCGACACAGGCACAGAGGCCGAAGAAGACTCTAAGGCGTCTCGGGTCGCTGCTGTGACGCCGATGTGCGTCCTCGCCCACTCCTTTGAGATAGAACTGAGATTCCCAGTCTCATCTTCGGTGACGATGGTTAGCAACTGCGCCTCACGTACGATCATCTCCGAGAATGGTGAGGCTGCGGGTCTAACGTTGCGGGGCGGTTGCACGTTCCTGTGGCGGCTATGGCCAGCCCCGCCTGCGCTGCTCTGCGCCTTCGCTACCGACCACTCCTTCCTCGCGTAGGGCGGAAGCAGTGCGTCGGCAGCCGCAGCTTTACTGCGACTGCGTCTCCTTTGGCAATACCGCATGCTCTTGTGCAGCCCTCAAATGTGAGAGCGGTACCGAGGCAAACTGCCGGAGCAGCTGCGCATCAAAGAGTGCAAAGCCGATCACGCAGGCACCCCAGGCACCGAGGGTGAGGTCCCTTGGAAAGCAGATCCGTCCTTGCGCTCTGGCTGTCCATGGTGACCTTTTCCGACACAGACGCACAGACTTTACGTTCCCCTCGCAGCGTCAGCATTCCCTCTGTGGACGCGCGCACCTCCGTGATCTGCCTCGCCACAAACTGTGGTGTCCCTTGCGCACACGAGGCTTGCTACTTGCAGCATGTGCGCCTTCGTTGGTGAGAGTGGCAACACTGACACGTGGCAGAGACAGGACTCATCGAGAGGCACTGAATATGCGATGAATGCGCTCGAATGTGTGCGTCGAGCTCCGGCGGCGACGCTGCTGCACCTTTCACTCTTCCGCAGACAGCGAACAGATGGAGCCCTGCATGATCAAGAGAGAGAGGAACCGGGGTACCGACTTCATCCACAGTCACACGGGGGCAAAAGGATAAGTGGCACTATCGTTCAGAGGGGGGAAGGGGTAAGGGTGAGCGGAGCATTGGGAGAGACTAGTGGGCGGATGGTGGAGAGGAGCCTCGCGAAATGAAAAAGATGGGAAAGAGAGAGACAGGCAGGCAGAGAAGGGCGTCCGTAAAGTGAAACGCGTCTGTGAAACACAGCGAAAGACAACACAGGGCGACTTCCTGCCCTTTACGCAGAGGAGTCTCCGGCTGCCCAAGGATCGTGCAAGGCATACCTTTGCCTCATCCTCCCTTCCAGTAAACCTGCATGAGACCCATCGAGGCCTCTTTGGACGCGGCATAGGCGTCTCGAATGCCCGGCAGCGTCTTTGTTCGCTGGAGCTGTGAGCCGTACGCACATGTCAAAGGAAGAGCGCGCGCGCTGCATGCGCCAGATGCATACAGAGGCAGGCACGCACACACACGACACGCAAAAAAAAAGGTCAAGCAGACATGTGTACCGGCGAACGTGTGGAGAGGTCCAGCAATCGCCGCGTACTCCGCCTCCGTACACGAATGGCGCATGACGGAAGAGGCGTCAGGGGTGAAGAAGGGCGAGCGTACCAACATGGTCCGTTGGAGAGGACGAGGGGCGCGCCGATGGCAGCCGCATCAGAAAAAAAAGGACGAGTGAAGTGATAAAGCAGCCACGAAGGCCGGCATGCTGGCAGCGAAACAGAAAAAAGAGAGGGAGAGAAAGAGAGAGATACTTCTTCCTGACAACACACCGGCGACTGTCGGAATCCCACGCACACTTTCCAATGAGGTGCTGCGTCGGCTGCGGGAGCGACAAAAGGCAAAGCGTGAAGGATGGCATACTTGTGTGCGCACGTGCTTTTACACGCGATGGCAGCAGAGCACCACCATGCGAGCATGTGTGCCGCCTGCAACTCTGCATGAGTCGCGGGGTGCCTTAAGCCAAGGAGAAAGGCATAGGCAACGAACGGACGAAGCAAAAAAAATACCCCCCAAAAATTGAAGCGGCAAACGCACACACAGTCACACACACCTGCAAAGAGAGGGGCACCGCCACGCGAGAGACGAAGGACATATCTGACAGCCTTTTTTTTCCACCGCGAAACGAGGAGAGGTCCGACTCGCTCCCTTCTACCAGCGTCAGCGACGATCCGATAGCACACAGCCACCACCAGGGCGCTCGGAAGGGAGGGGGACAGATCGACACAAGCGGGAGTCCACGGAGGATCCGTAGGGAAGGGCCGAGCAGCTATCCCTTCACCTCTTCTAGTCGCTTAAGCCTCGGCACATTCGTCTCTCTTAAGCCTCGTCTGCTGCCAATGCTCGCGGATTGGGGCAAGCCCTTCATTTAGGTCGCCGGGGATGATGCTGCGTGGGAGTAGCCCCTCAATCTCGCCATCCACCGTCGTTTCCTCACCTCCTTGCGTCGAGCGCCGCGTCTCCGCAGATGTCGTGACAGACGAGCTTTGCTCGCTCAGCTTCATCGCTTGAAAGAGGCGCATGGCTCCTTCGAATTCCTCGTAGTTTCGGAAGCGCAGCATCCACGTGTGCTTCGTCGCCTCGGGTCCGCGCATCGTGTACCGGTAGATCTTTATTGAGCCCCCGGTACCGCGCTCCTCGCGCACCCCAATCTTCGCAGGGGTTCCTTTGATGCGCACCGTCAGCTTCACCGCCATCGAATCGAAGTCCTCCTTGACGTGCTTCTGCTTGTACTGCGGCCACATATGAACGCAGGAAACACGCATGCACTGATAGAACTTGTCCTTTGGGGCGTCACGACTTGTGATAGCGGCAATAGCGAGATGAGAGTGAACCGATAGAACGCGCGTCGTCCACTTGCTCGCCTTCACGGTGCCCCTCTTGTACACGTTGAATTCTTCCATTCCTCGCAAGGACCGCAGCTACTTTCGTAAGCCGACAAAGTGCAGCGGTCAGGTGTGTCTGTGTGTGGGTGAGTGGTGAGCACCAATGCTCGTATACAACGTCTTCTACACTCTCCTGAAGCAGAGAGCCTTACAGATCATGGGAGAGGGAGGCAAGACAAAAATAGGGCCAAATAACCGAAGCTCGAGTCCACGCGAGATTTACTCCGTACTCCAGCGTACCGCAAAAAGAAAGAGCACACCCACAAGGTTCGCGCTGCCATCCAGCGCATGTGCCCTTCCTCGGCTGCTTCCACGGGGACGGGGCATCGGCGCCGTGGCTTGGAAGCGGCGTCAATGTTGTCTGCCTCTTTTGCATCGTTTTCGCTAAGGTGAGAGCAGCTGAGAGGACACGCCTTCACCCTTTCCCCGCCATCAGGGCACAGCCCACGCACTCCCCCCGCCCCACTCGCACCGCTCGAGAGAGTTCGGATCGCGGAAACGAGCTGACAGATACATCCATGGTAACGGGCGTCCACGCGGCTCACCGACCGCAGCGCTTCTCTGCTACCAGGCGCGACGAGACGCGCCAGAGAGTGTGGAAACCATCGCGAAGGGCGAGAGGAGGGCAACGGTACGGGGAGGGGGAGCACGCGGGTGAAGAGGCCCTTGGAGTGCGGCGTCACCCCACTCCGCATTGCACGCCTGCTCCCTGCGCGCCACCCGCTCCCCCCCTGCCAGGGAGCACCACACAACATACGCGTTAGCTCTGAAACAATAAAGACCAGGAGAGCAGGGCATGTCGGCATCTCTCTTCTTCTCGCCAGTCACCCTGTCCCCCGCGGCACCCGCCTGCAGGCTACGCTCGCGCAAGTGAATGCGGCGCAGCTCGAGGCAGATTGCCCAGGCTCGGCTGATCCTTGACGCGTGCCTTCACCGCTCCTCCGCGGCACGAGCACACACGCGGAGTCGGATGAGTCCTCGCCACACGCGCCGCAGCCGGAGGAGACAAGGCGTCGCACCCTGGACTACCAGCAGCAGCAGTGCACACACACACACACTCATGTTCAGGAGAGAAGGGCGCACGTGCGAGGAAGCGGCACGGAGGTAACCGAGCAACAAGAAGCACGAAAGGGGCAGGGAGCGGAGAGCGGGGCGGACAGGAGGGGAAACGAAATAAATGTGAGGTGCGCGGATGGCGGCACCCCATACGAGATAGCAGTGAGCGAGAGGGGTGGGGCGTGCGAGACGCCCACGCGGAAAGAGAAAAGGGAGCGCTTGGACGGCGGCGAGGCAGAGAGTCGAGGGGGAGGGAGGGCCTGCACCTACACAGACAAAAGCAGCAAAGAGGCGCATGCGCACACACCAAACCGCCCACGAAACGCGTGCACTCGAGTCGCGCAGCGCCGCATGCCGCCGCCGTCGCTGCGGGCTCGAAGTCGCCGAGACAGAAGAACAGTGTTGCGAACGGCGCTTTGGTGGCGTACACGCCAGGCGACGTCGAGCAGACGCGACTAGGGAGAGGCAGTCGCAACGCACAGATGCGACGCTGCAGCGCCACCACCCGCAAGCCGTCGCCTCCCTCGCCCGCTTCCGATAATCGACGCGCCAACGCCTCGCCGGAGTGCATGCCGGGCCTGCTCAGTCTGCAGCGCAAGCTTTCGCCCCTGCGGAAGCGCACGCATTGCGTGACACCGAAAGACTTTGGGTCGGCCCGCGCAGCTCAGCATCACCGCTCCCGTCAGCGCGGCAAGCGCGAGAACGCGAGCCGACCAGCTGGTGCAGTGGAGGCAGCCCTGATCGCAGCCTGCGAGCTCTAGCACGGCCGTAGGCAGACAAAAAAGACCGAGCGCGAAATGGCACGGGGGGGTGAGGCATCACCGCCGAGCCGCCCACGCCGCCGATCGCCAACAGCATAAGGGGGCTGAAGAGCAGAGGACGACGAGGGGGGAGTGGGTCGTGGATCGCTGCCAAAGTGACAGTGCAGGCCATGCCGCCTCGAAGAAGATGGGATAGAAGAAGGGGAGGGGCGAGTGAGGGTGTGAGGGTGCGGCTCCTTGTCCTTCATGAGGATGCACGCGGTGCTGGTTCCATCCAGCTATTGAGGGGTCAGCAGCGCATAAAGGCGCGGGCGTAAGAGAGAGCGACAGAGGCAGCGAGAGACAGGGAGAGCCTGGCGGTGAGGACAGGCTGCCACGAGACACCAAAACCGCGGCGTACCGAGACCGAGACAACCGCGCAAGGAGATGGAGAGGTGCCGCCGCCAGATTCTTCCCGCTGGCAGCGCACACATCGTTCGAGGGCCTGCTCTGCTCCCAGCGGCATCGGCAGCAGAGGCGCCAGCGCGTGTCCCTTGGGTTCAGTTTGTTCCGCATATGTTTTTGCCCGAGAGAGAGTCGAAAGAGAAGCGCAGCGCACGGGTGCGCCTGGATGCACTTTGGGAACGGAATAAAGAGAAGGGCCCTAGCGACCCTCCGCAAGGCAGAGAAGTGCCAGCAGAAGCGATACCCAAGATGAGGAGATCACAGAGGAGATATATAGAGAGAGAGCGCGCCTAGAGGGCCGGCCACTCATGATACAACTGCATTGTATACGGCTGTCGTGCGCAACAAGAGGTGCCTTAGGCCGTTCAATAGTGGGAAGAAAAGCCGAAGCTGCGAGACACTCGATGTAAAGAAGATACAGAAATGCAGAAAGGTGTCGGCCACAGAAGAATTTGGTGGGTCTTGCACGTAGTCAGACACCGGACAGGAGCCGGAGAGAGTCTGCTCATGAGCGTTTGCCGTTGCGCGGATGGTGCGCTGCAGGGTATCACGCAGGCACTCACACACGCACGTCCGCGGCAACGTGGCTCCACAGAATAATGCGCGTAAACAAAAAGTGCTTTTCACTGAAAAAGTGTTGCCAGTTAAGCAAATGTGGCAAATATAGCAACCAGGAGAGAGAAAAGAAAAAGCGCAGCCGCGTACGTCATTGTTGGGCTGATAAAGCGAGAGCTCAGCGCCTTTTGTGTCGGCGGCTGATCATGGCGTGGTCAAGGGCAAGAACAGCATACAGCTCCGGTGGCAGCGTATAGTTCATAATCTCATCCATCACCGCCGCCGTGCACTCGCATTGTGTGCAGATACCGAGATAGAGGAGATGGTCTGGCACACTGACAGCGTAAACGCTGTTACTGCAGTTCGGATCCTCGTCATCGTCGGTCTCCTGGCACAAATGAATGGTGCTATCCTCCTTCGGGTACCACACCTCCTGCGGCACATGCAAGTAGCCGAACAGTTGTGGTGGCAGGTGCGGCACTGGATCTCTCCCGTGGGTGACGCGATACTGTCGCTGCCTCATCAACACAGACTTAGACCACGTCGAAAAGGCATGATTGCCTACACGTGGCTCACCAAAGGTGTAGAGCTCCAGCAGCGGACCACGCAACAGCCGCAGAGCTTCAAGGTAGCCCTGCGCATCGCTGTCCAGCACCCCCTCCTCCAACAAATTTCCGGTGGCGAGGTCAAGGGCGCCAAGCAGGGCCATGGCACCACCGAGGGAGTGGCCGGTGAGGAGGAAGGTGTAGGAAGGATGCTGCTTATGCAGCTCGAGCAGATCTTGGATCAGCTTCGTGCGAAGGCTGCTGTACGCATTGTAGAAGCCGCGGTGCACCCTGCAGTATGACTGGCAGTTGGTGTTCGGATACTGCGTGGACCAGAAGTCGAAGTTGTGCAGCCAATTCGCGGAGTTGGACGTGCCGCGGAAGACAGCGACGATGTGCTTCGCCTCGTGGTCGATGCCGCTGTAGCCGAAGGTACCAGCCCAGTAGTCGTCGTAGATGTCGAACACCTCAAAGTTCGAAGAGGAGATGGTGCACGCCTCGCCACAGTTCCAGCTCTTCACATTCGACAGCTCGCAGTAGGCAGACTTGGAGAAGTGCAGCGCTTTCCAAGCGAGGGAGTAGTCGTAGGCGGACAGAGACGTGTCCGAGATGGTCGACTCGCCGCCCTTCGCCAGAGGACCGGCTGCACTGGCGGAGGCGGCGAGCGCCGTCACGGCAAGGAACACTGCGGCGATGCACGCAGGCGCGAAGGAGGACCACTGCTTCATGCTTTACTCACGGGTGCTGTGTGTATGTGTGTGTGGGGGGGGAAGGGGGTATGGCGGGAGAGTGAGCAGAGGGAAATCACAGCGGCAGGCGAGGGAGCAGTCGACAGTGGGGTGCGCGCCAGGTGGTAGCGGACGACTGCGCTGAGGAGAACACCAAAACGCCTCTGGGCGGGTATGAAACGAAGGGAAGGATGGGCGATGGCAGTCATCCATACGAGAGCGCGCGAGAGACAGGAAGAGGCGGGAATGTGCAGCCTGTGCCTATCATTACACCTGCCCCGCCCCCAACGCGTAAGCGTCGCAGTAGGCCGGCAAAGACACGGCGACAGCTATCACGGTGCGCTGCAAGCCTTTCCGGGCACATCGGAAACGATGCGCAGCCACAAAAGTGTGCAGAGGGGGCCCGCACGCCACCGAAGCGGAAAGGGCCGAGCGGGTGGGAGTCGAGTGACCCGCGGCTGAGCCTCCAGACGCCGCAGGTGAGCTCGGCGGAGGGAAGAAGTGCCGCTTGTGCGTCAGTGATGACGGGGAGGGAAGTGGGGGGAGATGATTGGCAGAGGCGCGCACGCACACGCTCTCAAGAGGTCTGCCTGCAACCAGACACCGTCCGTCACTTCCCCGGAGTGGCGCGGAGCCTGCAGCCTCACCTCCCCCTCTCTCCCCTTCCCATCGCTTCAGAGCGTGCAGCAGGCGGCGCCACGTGCAGCGCCCCATGCGGACAGCAGCGCAGAAGAAAGCGAGAGGAGGAGGGGCAGGTGCGCAGAAGATGCCGGATTGGGCATGAGAGGGCCCCGCAGGCGCACGCACCCACACGTGGGCGGAAAACCCTCAGCACCGCCATGTGAAGCGAACGGGCGACACAGTGAGAGAGGCGCACAGGTCTCCGCAGCGGGCGGCCCAACCGCTCACCCGATGGCTGAGGGACCAACGCGAGGACGCGCAGGCCAAATGCGCCACGCTCCCATGCCACAGGGGCAAAGGTGAAAGAGGCAAAGAGAGTGCGGGAGCGGATATATGAGGCGAGGAGAAAAAGGCCTCTGACACGCGCACGCGTGCGTCACAGACTGCGACAACGCCGCCATCTACCCATGGAGCGGCACGCCATCCTGTGCCGTCACGGGCGGCAGCACACGATGGTCTGCAGTGAGGCACGACAGCGTCCCCCACAACGAGAACAAATGCACACCGAGACGCGGCAGGGCAGAGCGAGAGGGTACGGGGCGACGTCGCACAAGCGTCGGCGGCACAGATGGCCGGGCGGGGAGGGAAGAGGTTGACCGGGTGGGAAAACGGCATGTGGAAAGAGAATTTCAGAGGTCAAAGGAGCGAGCGCCGTAGGGCCGCTGATAGGCCTTAGAGGAGGACGTCTTTTGCGGCCGCTTCTGACGATGATGCACAATTCGCATGATGGCGAGTGCGCTCATACTGTACGCGATGATGTCGTGCACTCGTAGTAGGTTTGGTGCGCGTTATTGCGGCTCACGCGCCCCACAGAGCCTTTACATCAAAACGATGCGCAGGTGCTAGGCGGGGCGTGTGCATCTTCAAGGTTGTGGCGTCCGCTAGGCGATGGCAGTGGGAACGCATCCGGAAGCAGTTGGAGCTCGGTGAGAGTTCTTTCCCTACTGGGGGGGCTGAAGGTAGGTTCCGTAGCGTGGCATCGTGATATTTAGCGGCCTGTGTGTGTTGTTCCGAGACAAGGGAGCTGCCGATATTTGGAGAGGGGGAGGGAGTGACTTGGACATTTAGATTCTGCGCGTCGTATCAAGGCGAAGGGGTGTCTACGAAGAGAGAGAGGCGGCCGGAGAAGAGCACAGGTGTCGACGGTGGGGTGGGGCAAGAGTGCGGTGCAGTGCATAGAATCCATCGCACGAAGTCACTCGATTCATATGCGTCCACGGCGCATTGCCTGGGTGACACACCAGCCGCAGCGGGCGTGTCACGGAGTGTGTCACAACTGTCAGCACCACCACCCCTGCAGCTACCACCCATGGCCGCTCTAGTGGGAACGCATGAGCTGAGGGGGCGGGTGCTCCTGGCGACGGGGAACACGAGTTCACTGCGCCCTTCCCATAGCGCAGGTGTATCGCCAGAAGTGTATTATGTGTATTCCTCTTGCTCTGCCATGAAGAAAACTTTTCGCAGGAATCCACCTCTTTATAATGTTTAGACCGTGCGATCCAACCGATAAGACAAGGGAGAGAGGGGGAAGGGGGGAGGGAGAAGAAGTCTGTGCAGGCCACGTGCCATAACGGAGACGATGAGTAATGCAGACATGCACGCATCAGCACGAAAAAGAACGGGGGGGGGGTAAGAGAGAGGGGGGAGAGAGGAAAAACGCGCTTCATTGGAAGAGATCCGAAAAGAAACGGAGAAGGACAAGACGTCACGACGCATATGCTCGGGTCATGGCACACACACACACACTTGGCAGCGCTCGATACCGGTCGCATTGTCTTGCGAGCAGTCGCCAGTGAAACGATTCAGTCAGGCACTGACATGTTGTTAAGCATAGAAATGAACGACGCCGGCTGCTGCGGTGGCAAAACATCCACTGCGCACACCTCAAATTCAACAGTGGCTCGAGAACGACACTTCCCGGCCCCTCGAGAGACTCGCTGGCGACGCTCACTGCGCCTCTCCACTCTCCTCCTGAGCCTCCTTTGCAAGAAGTTCAGAGCCGTAGTAAAACGAAAGAAATTCGGGTCGTTGTGTGAGGCTGTGACGTGCAGGTGTACGCATATCACACGATTTTGCCACCTCGGCCGCGATGCTTGCCTTGGGTACCAGTTCTTGTCCCCCAGACAGCGTCGTCCACTTGAACGCGCGACCGTGCTTCTGGCGAAAGAGCTTTATGTAGTCCCCCAGGCCCTGATCGAATGGCAGCGTGACAACATTGACGCTCGATGAATTCGGGGGAGTGGTGCCGCTGTTAGGAGAGGCGTCGTCGGCAAAGGGATCATTCACGCAATGCACGCTGCTGCGGGCATTGCCCCCGCTTCTCTCCGCGCCAGATCCGTTGGCGTTGTTGGCGGGCCCGGTGCCGGACCGCATAGTAGCCGAGAGGGTGCGCACGACTTGCAGCACGTTTCCCATCTCTTTCCCCGCACTCAGTTGCGGCATGACCTTCGCCAAGGAGGGAGAGCAGTCGCCGTTCTCGTCCATGAAAGGATTGGAGAGAGCGAAGAGAACGTCGGCGGGGTTGCCTCTTGTGAGAAAGGCTGCGAACGGCATATACTGCGATAGAAAGGAGGACGCACAAGGGTTGTTACTTCCTGCAGGAGCGGCACTATTGACGGGTGGGCCACTGTACTCGATCGCCTCAAGCGAGGTGAGCGGCAGCAGGCGCTTCACGGCGCCGTTTTCTGCCACGAAAAGAAGCTCTTCGTCCGTGATGCAAAGGTACACGTGGGGCGCCATGATGCGTACGCTTCCGCGCGAGGTTAACCCACACAGAATGCCGTGAAGGCAGGTGTACACGATGGTACCAAGTAACCTACGGAAGGCTACCTGAAGGTAGAGAGGAATGCTTGCCAGTCGCAGCCCGTTGCGAGGGTCGCGCCCGTTGCGGATGCCGCCGAGAACGGGATAGCGCAAGCCATCCGCCACCAGCGCGTCGAGAATCAGTGCGACCAGGCTTTCCATAGAGCGGTAGTGGAAGCACTTCAGTAGCCAACTATCCTGATCTTTACCGAAAAAGCTCCCCTCGTCTATATTGCTGACAGACGCCTCCGATACTGACGACACTTCCTGCCCTCCCACGACGGAGCCGCTCGTGGATTCGAACTCGTTCATGCTTTCGCTGAGCAGCTTGGGAAGCCGTTGCAGCTCTGACTGCGTCTCTGGGTCGTCGCTGTCCAGTCTCGAGCCGGAAACGCCAAAGATAGTGACAGATAGCAAGTCTTTCGCGTCAAAGTCATGCTGGCGGTAGTTCATTTCTGGGCTTGTGCTCATGCAGCAAGGAACCACCGCGTACACCCTCATGCGATGCTTCCAGCACATTTTCTTCGACCGCTTATCGCTCAGATAGACCATCCGCGACGTTGGGTCAAAGCAGCAAAATCTCAATGTCGTGTCCTTCGCGTACTTTCCTCGCTTCTCGACGGGTATGATGAGCATGGTGACGTTGAGCACGGTCGTGAGGTGACCGGGTAATGCTTCCTTTTTTTCTTTTCTGGCTGCTATTCGGCGATGTGACAGAAGTATGCGTCCGCTTCCGCTGAATGTGCCACCGAGTGCGGTATGCCAGGCGCTCGTCTCCTGCTGATCGCTGCTGGGGGTCGATACGAAAAGTAGTGAGGCGTGGGTTGGTGAGCGTAAAATATATATTTGGCCAACGCAGCCGACTTTACGAACAAGCAGAAAAACAAAAAAAAACAGAAAGAAGAGCGAGCCGGACGGAGCCAGGCCAACAAGGCAAAAATAAAAAAAAGAGGGAGAAAAGTGTTATCGGTAGCGAAGACGGAGACACCGGCGCGAGCGATCAGCCCCGCCCTTTTGTGTGTGTGTGTGTGTGTGGACGTTTTTTTTTCTAATAAAGCAGAGAGCAAAAGAAGAGGCGAGGTGCCTCGCGCGTCGTCGGGCGGAGTGCGCACGTTGCTGACCCGAAGAGCCCAAAAGGCAGAGACTCTGAAACCTCCTTCACGTTGGCTGAGAGGTGTTGTGTGTGTGTGTGGAGAGGGAGTGTTGCGTAGCCCTGGAAGAGGTGCTATGGATGGGAAGGGAGGGGGGGCGGGGTAGAGAAGAGATAACGTGCACGGCGTCACACACGATGGGAGATGATTCAAGTCGCTGAAAGAGAGGAGCGGGGCGATGCTCAAAGGCCTTCTCGATGCGTTGGTGTGCGCGTGCCTTCTACCCGGCGTGGGTGTGACGCGAGGAGTAGGAGGACAGCCACCGAGAGGAAGCGAGAGAGAGAGAGGAGGAGAAAGAGGGGAGTCTGCGGAAGATGTGAACGCTGTGAAGTTCCTCTTCGAGCCGCTTTGTGTGGCCGCGTTGTTCGACAGGAGCGCCATTGCACAGGTCCCAGCCGAGTTGCAGACGCGTTCGGTTCAGTGAGCATAAGACTCGCGTCTTGGTGCGAGCATGCAAAGCGTCAAGCACGCTCAAGCATCGTCCACGTGGCGCTCAGAGCTTGCAAGAGCAGCGGCAGCGTCAGGCCCCTCTCCTTCTTGCTATGGTTTAAGTGCGGATACCTTTGCGCCGCCACGAGCCAAACATCTTTCCACTTGCTCGTATGGATGGGCGTAGCGGCATTGCACGTAGTCAAACGCCTTTGCGCAACCGCCACACTTCCACAGGCGAAAAAAAAACGAAGCGTTCAACGAAGCGATCCAAAGGGCACCACGTCTGGCGAAACGGAGCGTACTTCCTCGCTGATGGGCCTTCGATGCGTCAGCCCCGTGGAGAGAGTGTTTCGCAGGCGAGAGAGGCCGAGGCCGGCCATCCTGTGGAATCGCATCCTGTCTTTGCGAGGTCATGATTCAGTTTGGCCTTCAGCACCCCGACCGCCACGCTATTGTCTTTCCAGCTCGGCACGATGATGTCAGCGTGCACCTTAGACGGCTCGATGAAAGCGCAGTACCCGGGGCGCACCGTCGTCTCATACTGCTCAACGATCGACGCGAAGGTGCGGCCGCGCTCCTCCATGTCGCGCTTGGCGCGCCGGATCAGGCAGATGTCCAGTGGTGTGTCAACAAAGATGAGGCAGTCCATCTCATGGCGCAACTCCGCGTTGGTGAAGAGAAGAATACCCTCGACGATAATGACTTTCTTTGGCGTCATGGTGACGGTGTTGTCGCAGCGGGTGTGGCGCACGTAGTCGTACTGTGGTAGCCGCACCGACTTGCCTGCCTTGAGCTCGCGAAGATGCGTCGTCAGCAGGTCGTGCTCCAGCGACATGGGGTGATCGTAGTTGGTGTAGGCGCGGTCCTTCTCAGGAATGTGGGACTGATTCCTATAGTAGTAATCCTCGCAGATGACGCCAACGCTCTCTGGGCCGTACTGCGCCATCAGCTCTGATGCGATATTCGTGCTGAGAGACGACTTGCCGGAGCCCGAGGGGCCGGAGATGCCGATTACGGTGCAACGCATGATGATGACTTCCGTTGAGCTCGGTGATATCGCTCCCGAAAGATATATAATTTTGTTACGATTAAGGACTAAAGGCAGAGGTGAAAGGAGGACGGAGTGGCATCAAGTGGCAATGACCGCCACGCTCATGTCGCCCCCTTGACGGCGAGAGAGAGAGAACAGCAACCGCGTTCGAAAATGGCAGGACATCTTTGTAAGAACACGGAAAGAGGGGGCGCCACGCGAATGGACAGTACTCCCTTGCAGCGCCAAAGGGTGCGCGTCACTCCCGCCGCCTTTCACGATTGAAGCAGCTCTTCATTAAAATCAACGTGATGTTCTCACGAAACTCAGAGCCGCATGCCACTGAGTACCTGCGCAAGGACCTCAGAGCCATTCAACTAACTATGCACGCGAGACTCGTCTGCCCCCTCTTCAAGGGGCTCAGTATCCCATCTGGTTCTCCATCTCATTGGGTATCGTCACGGAAATGCCGTCCAGCTCAGGTGACATCTTCACCTGGCACGAGAGCCTCGATGTCTTGGAGGCCCTCGGCGCTAGGTCCAGCATGTCCATCTCGTCCTCGCTCGGCACGTCAAGAAGCTTCTTGTACGACTCCTCGGTAAAGATGACGTGGCAGGTGCTGCACGCGCACGTCCCGTCGCACGCCGCCTCCATGTCCATCTTGGCGACATCTCGAATCACCTCCATTAAGGTGAGCCCCAGTGGGGCCTGCACCGTCGCCTCCGTTCCTTCCGTCTCGCTCTTGAGGTGAACTTTCACCTTGCCGGGGGTGGTGGAGGAGAAGGGTGGTGATGGTGCTGGGGAGCACCAGCGGAAGGAGGTGCCGAAAGCGTTGGCTAGAGGTGCTGTGGCTGCGGGACGGCGCGCACAGAGCGGCACACTTTGCGGCACAAGGCGGTGCATTTTGGGTCTATGTAGAGTGGCGCGATAAAATGCAGCCGATGTCAGACGTGTGGATACTTTTATTTTCTGCTCGAGGACCTCCTTTTGGCGGCTTCGAACAGTCTTGGGCGAATGGTGCGGTCTGCCGCTGTGCAACACTGCGTGGTATGCCGCGAGGACGGCAAAGGGGGCACGGCCCGCACTGAGAGGATAAAAAATAAATGCGTAAGAAAAAAAAGAAAGCCGCTGAACGTGGAGGGAGGCATCTGCGCTTGCGTTGGATAGATGTGTGTTTCTTTTTTTTCCCGGCTTACGTGCGACCCGACCCCCATTGCATTCGGCACACGCAGCGCCCGATAGCCTCGCGAGCTGTGTGTGCCGAATGAGGTGCGAAAGGGAAGCGTAGCGGCGACGTGGCAGAAGGAGCGGACCGCAGACTCTCCCCTTTTTCTTTCGTACGTCAGCGCTCGCGAACACACCGACTGACACACACAGAGACAAACACACGCACGCATGTGTTTGCGCGCGTATCTTTCCTTGAATATCTTCGGCCTTCCTTTGCTTCGTGTTTAGACCGATCGTCTCTGGAGCCCCTCTTCGCGCTCTCCCACTCACTCTGTTGAAGCCTCGCGGGTGATGCTGCGAAGATGTGTACGACCAAAACGATTCTCCCAACACCAGAGGAGGAGAGGGAGGGAGGGAGGGAGAGAGGGACAGGCGTGAGGGCACGAGACGCACCCGGCGCAGCGGCGCCTCGCCTTACTGCGAAACCGCGCAACGCTGCCGCCCGCCTATGACAGGAGCAGATTCCTCACCGCACTGGGCAGCGCCACCTCCAGGCCGCTTACCTCATGGCTGAGGATAATTTGGCACGCAAGCCGCGACGTCTCCTTGAGGTCGGGTGCTTTGTCGAGGATGTCCTGCTCCTGCTCGGACGGCAGCCCCACCTTTCTGAAGGTGGCCTCAGAGAGATAAACGTGGCAAGTCGAGCACTGCATGCAGCCATCGCAGGCGCCATCCATCTCCAGCTTCGCCACGTCTCGAATCGCGTGCATCAGAGACATGCCAGCGGGCGCCTCGAAGTCATATAGGGTCCCATTCGGCGTCCTTACGCAGACCTTTACCTTGCCAGGTGTGGAGTAGAGGACCCGCGGGGTGCAAAGAGCGCCGGAAAGGGCGAGCTGTGGGCGCTGCAGGACGCCCATGGCGCGCATCGAAGAACAGCGGTGCATTGCCACCGAAGAAGTGCGGTCGTCTGAAACGCAGAGCAATGTGGTGGGTGCTCGCTGTGCACAGGTCCCACGCTTCTTGGGCGCCGGAGCGGCAACGAAGCACAGTCGCACCTGCTCTGCTGGTGAAATCCTACGCAAGTTCGCCTCTCGCTGTCGTCGTGGTACGCAGCGTCCGCATGAAAAGTATGCCGCCGCATTGAGAAAGCGACAGTGGAGGGAGAGGAGCAGGGGACGCGAAGCCACCATGAGTACACAGAGGTGCAGGGGATGCGATTCAGGAGACGCTGCCTCGGCTGGGCGCACGCATCGCGCGTTCGCAGAGTTTCGGAGCCCCATGACTAGCATACGCACAACCTTCTCCTTGCGAACGTTGCCGCTGATAGTCGGCTCGTCATCGCCCGGGTCGAGCTGTCAGCGATGCAGTAGGCCGGTGTTGCATCACGTTGCGGGCGAGCATCTTGACATTCCTTGGTGTGGGTCGTGTTTCTGTCCCTTATGCGGAGCGGCGCACAGTGACTACGGCGAAGACCGCATCTCGGCTCCATCGAGGCCCATGATACGCCCCCGGCATGCCAGCCTCGCCGCGAGCTGCCATCAACTATAGAGAGAGAGATGAGATCAAAAAAATGTGGACATCGCCAGACCCAACCAAGCCGCCCCCTGCCTCCCCCCTCATGGCGACATCACCGGCAATGCACACGAGAAGCAGAAATGAGCTCCTCGTGCGCGCGCGACACACCGCGCTGAGCTGTCGGCGGGGCGTTGTAGCCGCGCTTTTGCATCTGCCCTGACTGTGCGCAGAAAGGTTGCGCCGACGTCATCACGCTAGACGCTGTTCGCCCCATAAGACGGCAGCTCTACCTCCAAGCCATCCAACTCAGGAGTCAGTCTCACCTGGCACGCCAGTCGGGACGTGTCCTGCACGTCGAGCGCCTTGGCCAAGACATCCTCCTCCCTCTCCGAAAGCGCGTCGGTCCTTCGAAAGGATGCTGGCGAGAGCTTCACGTGGCACGTGCCACAGACCATTCCCCCTTCACAGGTGCCTTCCACATCCAGTTTCGCAATGTCACGGAGGGCATGCATAAGAGACACACCGGCCGGCGCATCTACGCTGCTGTGCTTGCCAACCCTCTTCGTGACGTGCACCCGCACTTTTCCTGGCGTTGTAGTGTGCGCGCGACACGCAAGGAGCGACACTGGGGCCGGGGCGGAGCACCGGAGTCCGCGGCCGCAGGGAAGCCTTCGCTGCATTCGCGTCGAATCGGACGCGAGACGAGAATAAACACGTGCAGGAGGAGATCGGCGCACACTCTGAGGATCAGAAGGGCAGTGGTGGGGTGTCGTGCGCCGACAGACTAGGAGCGATGTGGTGCGATGGTGAAAACACTTGCAAAGGCGGGTGTTCGTGTGTCCTTCCTCGACGTCGGGACGAAGGGCGCGGGCGGCAGACGCTTCTACTCGACTGCTTGGCGCGGATGCTCGCGCGCGTGTCTCGACCCTGACACCGTGGCGCAACGCGTCTCACGCTTGCGCTACTTGTGATGGCACGGGAGGTGTGGCGAAAGAGACAGCTTAGGTGAAGTAAGAAATGGCAGAGACTACTGCGCACGACGGCGCGCAGCCATGGACACACCGACGTGGTGGGTGGAGGCAGGAGAGAGGAGCCGCCTGTAGAGAGCGACCTCATGCCCGCTTGAGTGATGTCGGCGGGACAGGAGACTCCTCCGGAGCCGTCGAACGCTTTGTCAGTGTCTCTGTATGTGCGCCCGCGCACGCGAGCGTGAAGGTAAGTCAAAGCAAGCCTCTTCCTGCATAGAAGGCCAGCACTTCTCTTTCCTGTACAGAGGGAACTTTGAGCACCGTCGACATGGGCAATGCTCCTGCGGCGCCCGAAGATGCGGCGCGAAGAACCCAAAGACAACGCCAAGCACACACACACACACACACGCAGACGGCAATGGCGGAGGTCTGACCTTTGCACCCCTCCCCCTCACCACCACGAGCCCGCAACCTCTGCCGCACAGTCCAGTTTGTCGCACCGTTGCGTAACGTGGTCACCACCCACGTCAGGCTCCGCGATCAGGAGGGGGTCCGGCGGCTCATGCACGACGTGGCACATTGCTCGATCGGTGGATGTAGCGCATCTATCGCATCTTCCAACAAGAGCAACCGTTTCGCGCGACACTCAGCCCAGCAGGCAAAGTTGTCAGCGGTGTTTCCTTTTCTCGATCTGTCGCGCGGCAGTCTAATTTCGAGCGGAGAAACCGCACATACAGCCTCCATCCGCGCCAAACCTATTGGAGTGTCGATGCCTGGTTATTTTTCAGTGCGTGCCGCACAGCGACGCGCATCTTCCCCTTGCCAGATGCGATAGAGCCGACACGCTGACATGAGCCCCTGCAGTCCGCAGCAGGACGATTTGGCGCGGCGCGAACCCGAGTGGAAACCGCGGGAAGATCGACGCCCTCGATGGTGTCGCAGTCCTTCGAGAGAGAGGGGAGGAGGAGGGGAGAAGGATTCTCAACGAGGCGGACCAGCCAAAATGTTGGGGTTCAGCAGTGCAGCTGCTTGCCACTTGTTGGGAAGACTTGCTGCCGACGATGGCAAGCGACATTGAAGCCTCTGTCGACCACTTCCTCATCGCCCTCAAGCACACTCGGTCGGAGAGCCTCATACCGTGAAGCGGCACAGTGTCGCGCAGGCAGTATATGCGTGAGGGAGAAGTGGCAGGAGCGGCGCAGCAATGTGCAGCCCGTCTAAGAGGAAGGCGACGTGATGCAATCGCCCCCCTCAACGAGAGAGACTGTGCACTGCCCCAAAGGTCAAAGATGCGCTGTACCGCTAACGGGTGCCTCCGCCAGCGGAAAGAAGCCCTCTTCGACGGTACGGTAAGCCCAGGAAAGTCAAGACGCGCGCGAGGCCGCCGCGCCTTCTCAGCCCCTCCACCTTCGCCTGCATGGAGAGACGAGACGATGAAGCGCAGGCGAGTCCTTAGCCGAGTGCTTCGCCCACTCACTCACTTGTGTGTGGAGCGTCGAAAGGCGGCTTGCCAACGCACGTCCAGTGTGCGCTCCGGCAAGTCGATCTCGATCCCGTTGAGCTTCCTTGTCAAGGTGAGCTGGCAGCTGAGCCGTGAGGTATCTGAGACATCGAGCGCCTTGTCAAGACAGTCCTGCTCGGCGTCGGTAATCGCAAACACCCCCTCAACTTCCCTCATCCACTCTGCGGAGTGAAGACGCACATGGCAGGTAGAGCATTGACAGGTGCCGTTGCAGGCACCCGGCACCTCCACCGGAAGAGAGTGGTCGTCACGCAGGGCCTCCATTAAGTTGTCGCCCTCGTTGTACAGCCGTTCGTACGCGGCCCCGCCACTGGTACGGATGAGCACGCGAACCTTCCCAGGCGTGACGGGAGGAGTGGAGCTCGATGGTGTCGCGGAGAGAGTCGAGGGGTCAACTACTGAGCTGCACAGTGCCCTCGAGAGCTTGATGGACATCATCGCAGCGATCAGGCCCCCACGCAGCGGGGAGGTTACAAGAGAAGAGTCGCATCGACGGGCAAACATCATGCCCAGGGACTGGAGAGATCCGATGCGCCTTCCGAAGGACCAATGGCAACAGAAAGAGAGTTACGCTCTCCCACAGATGGGAAGCACGCGTGCCTCTGGTTGAAGCGAGAGCCGCAGTTGTATCGCGGACGAGTCCACCAGAACGGCACCGCAGAAGACGGGAGACCAAAGGAAGCCATCAGGTGCACCTGACACAAGCAGCAAGGCGCCATGCGTTTCAAATCGCTTCACCGCAGGCATCCGCTGTTGTCTGCCACGCATGTAACAGAGATAGGGCGCTCGAGAGAATCTCGAGAAGACTCTACGCACGGAGCGACGATGGACATGAGCGGAAAAAAGGGGGATGGGGTAGGAACGACGGAGGAAGGAGGGCCCTCTCCCATCCTCTGCAAGAATCTCACGGCTGCCGTTTCACACCGCAGTGGCCAGTCGGGCACCCGCAAACGTTTCCATACCGCCCCTTTTTTTTTGGTGGTGGTGTGGTGTGTGTGTGGGAGGGGGGAGGGGGGATGGCGTGGCGTGCAAGCGCCGTCACCTTCGCTCCCTGCGGCGGCGCTTTCCGCTTCTTTTCTAGTCACATACAACAGGCATAGACTCCAGCCGCTTCGGTATAGATGCATGGCACGGGGTAAGTGCCCTGGGCACTCACCGCAGCTCCCACGGATGCTGAAAAAAACCCACGCGCGCCTGAGACACGCGTACATACGCACAGGCGGTGCAACAGTCTTGGGCCTTCCCACGCATGCAGGGCCAACGGTGGGAGCGAAGCGGTCAGCGGCGCCACTGAATACCCCTCTTGAGGAGGAGAAACGCCGCTGAGAGTCTCAAGTAGAAAAACAGGATGCACTGCCTGACCTAATATAATCTCACAGGTAATATACTCCTCGCACACACACACAAGCTATGTGCACGCCGGAGATGGGGGGAGGAGGAGAAGGGCACCAGAGCGCTGCGCAGGCTCGGCTCAGAGTGAAATGGGCGTTGCAAAGGTGAGTTGTCTACGCCGTACATCGTACACCACCACCACCACCACCCCGAAGGGCTCTACATCCATTCATCCTCGACCGAGAAGAGCCTCCTCCTCCTCCTACCACAAGCACGCAGAGAAACATGCATACGCATACATACAAGCACGCCGTCTCTTCACGCACTCTCCGCAGTGAACGCGAAGGGAGGAGCAGAAGTGGCGTCGCAAGGGCTGGAGCACGTACGGTCCTCTCCTTCAGCGCGCCCTTTCCTCCTGCTTACGTGATCTGCGATCCACTCCTGCCGGCCTGTCCCAGATGCGCACAATGCCTGGTCCGAGGCGGCGGTATGCAAGCGTGACAGCCATGCACTGGCTCCGCTCATCTGAGCACGGCTCGCAGGTCTCGCTGTGCGCGTGAGCCCCCTTGCAAGCGGCCACCAGGGGCGCGCCTGCGGCCGACTTACCCTATCTGCATCAGCAAGCAGCGTGAGAGCTGGGCGAAATACGCCGTTCACGCCGGCACTCTGCTGACTGCATGGATAGAACAAGCGTACGCTCCGTCGTAAATTCTCCGACGCCACGCATCCCAGGACGTTTCCGCCAACATCGGTAGCGATGCATCGCTCAGGCATCCCTCAAATCGGCAGCGCTTGACCCCCTCGAAGCCCAGCAGAAGCGGCTCCGCCTATATCGAGGCATGCAGGGGGTGAGAGGGCTGCGTAGATTTTTCGCATAGAAAGTGAAGAAGTGCCAAAAGAGCACACTCAGGTGTCACCTCACACGCACGGAGAAGACGATGGACGACGCAGGCACCATCACAGAGGACAGAAGTGCGACGCTCACGGCAACCGCGTGCAGGCACCGCCCCCTCAGCAGTTGCGCCCCGAGAACATCACATGGCACTTTCTGCTGCTACCCCTATCCGCTCAAACAAGAGGCGTATCGAGCGCATAGCATGCCACCTCACCCCTACAGCCACTAGCCATCCATCGGCACCCTTCACCTGTCATTCTGCTCACGTTCCCGTGCACAACCTCCCCTCCGCAGCCACGAGCACCGGCAGCTTCCGCCGGCCATCCCTAACCCGCCGCGCCGACTCTCATCGCGTCCGTGCGCCGCTTGAACAGGCGTCGGAGGGATATCTGCCTCAGCGGAATGCCCATCACCTCTCGCCCCGGCATCCGCTCTCGGGTAAAGGCAACCTGAATAACCTTCCGCTCCCGTTGCGGTCTCAACACATCTGGGGCTCCGCCGACAGCCAGTATGGCGGCCAGGTCCCGGCGGCGAATGTTGGCGGAGATGCACTGCACCAAACACAGCGTGATGAACATCATTATTACCACCGTGGCCACAACCCCGCTGAAGAGAAGAGTCTGGGACCCATTCCAGACGGGTGCAAATAAGCCGAGACTGCCGTATGTCACGCATGCCTGTGTGTCCGCGGCGGGAGTGCTGTGCGAGCACGTGTAGCCACCAGGAGTCCCACTCAGCGCAGGATCGAAGCATGTCGAGTCGTGGCAGAACACACACCCCGCGTGCTGCCCGCACACCTCACACCCGTCGAACGAGTACGCACGGCACGCGTCAGCAGGAGCCACGTTGCAGTTGGGGCCGCTCCATCCGCTCTGGCACTCGCACACACCGCAGTTGCACCGCCCGCCAACAGCGTCACACCCGGCGCAGCTCTTCGACGGCACCTTCCCGCCACTGGTGTTAGTGCACGCCTCCTCGCACGCGCCTCCGTCGCACAGGCACGCCCCACTGCCGGTGCGCCCGTCATCGCACTTGCTGCCCGTCCAGCACACAGGGCACGCCGCGCAGCTCGGGCCGTAGTGCCCCGGCAGACACTGGCACGTTCGCAGCTGCTCGTCGCACCAGCCGTGCAGCCCGCAGTCAATACATCGCCCGCGCGGCACGAAGCGGACGTGCAGCCCACTGCGCAACAGCCCTTGTGGGACCATTAAAGACGATGCGTCGTCCACGCCATAGCGGACGAGCCCCACGCGCATGGGCGGATACGCGAGCATCGGGTCGCCTTGCGCGCAGCTCACACACAGGATCGTGATGTCGATCACCCCACTTGTGTCTAAGTAGAGCTGGACTGAAAAGAGTGGCATCGACGAGTAGTTGTTGCTGAAAGCTGCTGCTGTCAGCTGACCGACAATGCCGTTGGCGCAACCTCCTTTCTCCTGACAGAGCTGGTCGCCGTAGGAGCGCTTTGGTAGCAGTTGAGTCATCCACAGAGCCGCCTCGGCAAACAAGAAGCGAGATTCGAGTGCCAAGATAGCCAACGTGTAGTTGCCGTTAACGCAGGTGCTGCCGAGCGGCCCACAGAGGTGTCCCGCTGTGTGCATGGAGCACGATGCTCCGGGGATGCACTGAATGCTACTCGGCGATGCTGTCTGGAAGAAGGGCACGCTCTGCCGAGGGTCCCCCAGGGCGACGAGGAAGGCGCCGCCATCCGGCGTGGAGTGGTTGGGGTGCGACATCTTTACAAATGGGGTGTCAAAATCCACCGTGGTGCTGTAGAACCGCTGCGGCGCGAGGGGGGGCGTGCGGCTCGCCGGGGCGGTCCACTGCCCGCGCGGGCACACCTCCGCGACAAGCGTGCTTGCAGAGCACGCAGCCGTGGAGGTGCACCACACGCAGTCGTTCCGCGTGTCTGCCGTACACGCGGAGGCGTCACCGTGCCCGGCGCACGTGTCCAGCACGGGGTCGAACCGGTACGCCACAATGCCGTTGGCCGCCGTCGGCGCCGGCACCACCTTGCGCAGCGACTTTGAGTAGATGAGTCCCGTGCTCGGCATGTACGCTGGCAGTGCGCTGGTGCCTGGCAGCGAGGCGTACCGCATAATGATCGTGCCGTTGGCGTACACCACCACCTGCGCCGTCAGCGTAGCCCTCGCTGAGGAGCCGGGGGCGGAGAGCGGCACCCTGCAGTACTCCACCGTCGTGTGCCCTCTGCTCTCCGTGTAGGAGTCGCGCGTTAGAATGAAGCTCTCCGATGCACTCACTGCCGCCATCTCAAAGGGCGCCACGTAGAAGCCGATCATGGGCCAGTCACCGCCGCCCTCGTACAGCACCGACGCGTTGTCAGAGAAGGCGTAGTTGCCCTGAAGCTCCGCGTAGATCTTTCGCCGGCAAAAGCCTCGGCACATACCGTACGGCGTAGGCGAGAGAAACCCCATTTTACTGACATACCACGAGGTGGCACCCCAGGCGTAGAAGGGAGCAGTGGCACCGCTACCAGAAAGGGGCGGGAAGAGGAGGGCCATCAGCGACGTATCATTCACGATGCGAGCGTTGTTGGGTGCACCGCACATCGATCGGTAATGAGCCCAGTGCTCCGGCGAAAAGTGCGCAAGTTGGCCTTCCGTCACTGAGGCGACGGCGTAGTCGGCAATGGCGGCTCGACTGACCCATCCGCCGTTGCTGTAAAGGACGGCGACGGTGAGCCATAGGCCCCAGAAAGTCACCGTGCACGGTCTAGACGACATCGTACCCGCATAGGCGGGCGGGTGTCTGTCTGACCGATGTCGTCGAGACTCCCCTGTGCCTCCCTACCTGCCCCTTACGCGTATGGCGGCACAGAAGGGCAGGCAGAGGGGAGCGATTTCGCTCGCCGGTGCCCCAGAGAGCAGAGGGCGGCGGAGGAAAGCAGAGGAGGGGCGCACACGTGACCGGTTGGCAGCAACGGCAGCGCCTCTGCGCACAACAAGGGCTTGTGTTCAGGCGCAGGATGGGCAAGAGCGATACATCACTCGCTTAACTTCCCGTGATGGTGAGAGGCGTACACCGAGAGACGGGTGGTGGTGAGGGAGGGAGGGGGCGGGACAACAAACAGTCACCAGCGGCAACAGTAGCGACTTCTCGCTGGCCCACCACTGGTGGGGCGGAAGGGGAGGTGGGTAAGCACACCAAGATAAGCAGCAGCGCAAGCGATGGCAGCGAAGGTGGTGACGGCGCCGATAGAGGAGGGGTCACGGACGTGTATAAAATAGAGCGGTGGCAGAAACACACGCCCAATATATATATATATATGTATACATGTATATATAAAGAGAATCAGCCCGCTCACGACACAAAGGCGAAACCGCAGGGAGAGGCGCGGCGTGGTGCACAAGAGGGAGGGAGGGGAAGAGAGGAAGTGACGAGGGACACCGCAGCACGACAGCAGGAAGGCGGCGGCGAGAGAAAAGAAGAGGACAACAGCGGAAACGGATCGTGCGGAAGAGGAGGAGCGGCCCCCTTTTTTCCCACAACGACAAAAGACGGGAGAGAGAGAGCTGAGACGGTATGCGGCGGAGACTGTACATCCAAAATGCACCCAAACACTAAAGAGAAGCGATGAGGCGCAACGACGACGATGGAGAGCGACAGAAAGGGGGAGGTGTCTCGGGAGAAGACAGAGAGAGAGAGAGATCGATCAGCAGGTCTTCGATGCTGTGCACGCACTGGATACGCTGCCTCGTCGAGAGCTGGTGCTTCTCAGAGGCACCGTTCGTAATAGCCGCCCCTGTACGTTGATGTCGTGCGCCCCTTTCTTCCGATATAGGGCCGAACAGGCGGGGACGAAGACGGTGCGGCGAGACACAGAGAGAAGGGGTGAGGAAGGGAAAAGAACGGCGTAGCGGTTATGATGCGTCACTGCCTCTGCCCTCCCGCATGTCTGAGGAAGCCCTCTCTGCTCTTCGCTCTCGTTGGGTATGGCACACCTATGGCAAGGCCACGTTTGCAGGCACGAAGGTAGGTAGGAAAGGGAAAGCCTTGCGGAGGGTCCACAGAAAAGGATTTGGCGGCGTTTTTTTTCGTTTGCCGAACGATGCAGCCGACCTCGCGCCCACGTGTGTGCGAGTGCGTGCGCGCGAGGTCAGAAAGATGACATGACGGACAGGTGTAGAGAGCCGAAGATGAAGAAGATGATCGAAGGAGAGGGACACGGGAAGAGAGCAGCGGGCCGCGTTGATGGCGCGGGCCTCGAATAGTGCAGCGCAGTCACACGAGGTCGCCGACAGCTCGCGCCACTGCACATGTGCGTGATGGGAGACGCAGCGAGGGCAAACGAGCTGAGCAGAACAGCAGGGAAAGAGAGACGAAGAGAAGGCGGGGGTGGCGGCAATCGTCTCTCAGACGCGCGCAGATCTCGCTTTGCCGATGTCATACTCACCGCAGCGTCGGTGGTGTGCATGCGCCTACACGTAAGCGTGCAGAAAACGTCGCACAGACAATTCAACTCAACAAATGTTTTGCACACCCAAAGAGGCGGTGCGAAGTTCCTGCCAACATCACGCATGCGCTCACATCTCCATAGAACTCAATACAGCCAGAAGCTACTGCTCATGGTCCCTATAGCACTCCTTGCGCCGCTTGAACAGGCGTCGGAGGGATATCTGCCTCAGCGGAATGCCCATCACCTCTCGCCCCGGCATCCGCTCTCGGGTAAAGGCAACCTGAATAACCTTCCGCTCCCGTTGCGGTCTCAACACATCTGGGGCTCCGCCGACAGCCAGTATGGCGGCCAGGTCCCGGCGGCGAATGTTGGCGGAGATGCACTGCACCAAACACAGCGTGATGAACATCATTATTACCACCGTGGCCACAACCCCGCTGAAGAGAAGAGTCTGGGACCCATTCCAGACGGGTGCAAATAAGCCGAGACTGCCGTATGTCACGCATGCCTGTGTGTCCGCGGCGGGAGTGCTGTGCGAGCACGTGTAGCCACCAGGAGTCCCACTCAGCGCAGGATCGAAGCATGTCGAGTCGTGGCAGAACACACACCCCGCGTGCTGCCCGCACACCTCACACCCGTCGAACGAGTACGCACGGCACGCGTCAGCAGGAGCCACGTTGCAGTTGGGGCCGCTCCATCCGCTCTGGCACTCGCACACACCGCAGTTGCACCGCCCGCCAACAGCGTCACACCCGGCGCAGCTCTTCGACGGCACCTTCCCGCCACTGGTGTTAGTGCACGCCTCCTCGCACGCGCCTCCGTCGCACAGGCACGCCCCACTGCCGGTGCGCCCGTCATCGCACTTGCTGCCCGTCCAGCACACAGGGCACGCCGCGCAGCTCGGGCCGTAGTGCCCCGGCAGACACTGGCACGTTCGCAGCTGCTCGTCGCACCAGCCGTGCAGCCCGCAGTCAATACATCGCCCGCGCGGCACGAAGCGGACGTGCAGCCCACTGCGCAACAGCCCTTGTGGGACCATTAAAGACGATGCGTCGTCCACGCCATAGCGGACGAGCCCCACGCGCATGGGCGGATACGCGAGCATCGGGTCGCCTTGCGCGCAGCTCACACACAGGATCGTGATGTCGATCACCCCACTTGTGTCTAAGTAGAGCTGCACGGTAAACTCCGGTGGCAAAGAATTTCGGCTGCGGAACTGTAAGCCGGTGACCTTCATCACAAGCGCCTTACCGCAACTCACACTACCGCAACTCGCGGTGCCGTCGACTTCAGCCATCGTCACGACAGACGCGGCAGTTGCGTCTACTCCCCACCCAAGGGCCGACTCCAGAGCGAGAATAGTTAGCGTATAATTACCGTTTGGGCAGGTACCCATAATAGGGTTGCAGCTGCTTGTCACAGGCACCATCATGCAGGATAGGCCGGGGGTGCACAGAATCGAATCGAAGGGGTGGCTTTGAAACAGCGAGAGCTGCCTGTCGATGCGAAAGGAAAAGTTGGTCAGGTCCTTCAGCGCTGCGATGTAGCTGAAGTTGTAAGAGAAGGCACCTTTAAAATCCACCGTGGTGCTGTAGAACCGCTGCGGCGCGAGGGGGGGCGTGCGGCTCGCCGGGGCGGTCCACTGCCCGCGCGGGCACACCTCCGCGACAAGCGTGCTTGCAGAGCACGCAGCCGTGGAGGTGCACCACACGCAGTCGTTCCGCGTGTCTGCCGTACACGCGGAGGCGTCACCGTGCCCGGCGCACGTGTCCAGCACGGGGTCGAACCGGTACGCCACAATGCCGTTGGCCGCCGTCGGCGCCGGCACCACCTTGCGCAGCGACTTTGAGTAGATGAGTCCCGTGCTCGGCATGTACGCTGGCAGTGCGCTGGTGCCTGGCAGCGAGGCGTACCGCATAATGATCGTGCCGTTGGCGTACACCACCACCTGCGCCGTCAGCGTAGCCCTCGCTGAGGAGCCGGGGGCGGAGAGCGGCACCCTGCAGTACTCCACCGTCGTGTGCCCTCTGCTCTCCGTGTAGGAGTCGCGCGTTAGAATGAAGCTCTCCGATGCACTCACTGCCGCCATCTCAAAGGGCGCCACGTAGAAGCCGATCATGGGCCAGTCACCGCCGCCCTCGTACAGCACCGACGCGTTGTCAGAGAAGGCGTAGTTGCCCTGAAGCTCCGCGTAGATCTTTCGCCGGCAAAAGCCTCGGCACATACCGTACGGCGTAGGCGAGAGAAACCCCATTTTACTGACATACCACGAGGTGGCACCCCAGGCGTAGAAGGGAAAGCGGACGCTGAAGCTCGTGATGTTCTCAAAGACTCGATCCAGGGAAGGCGAGAGCGGAATCTTTCGGTACGCGTTCGAGGCGTCGCAGAGGGTCTCGTATCGCGCCCAGTGAGCCGGTGGGAGCCCTGGCAGATCGGACTGAAGCACCGATGTAGCTGTGTGCCGAACAATGTACGCGGTGGCGGATGTGGCGGTGGAGGAGAGGACGAGCACCATTGCGACAAGGCCGACGAGAAGACGGCGTGTGCGAGCACGCAAGGCCATGAGTCCGCCTTTGAAGATCGTAATCAAGGGCCTCTGCGTGAATATCGGCAGGTGAGGCTGACACGCTGCATCGTCTGTCGTTCTCGGGTGTCTATACCGATCGGTTAGTCACTGCGAAACAAAAAAAGAACCGGAGGTGTCCGCGATGCGATCATTTTTTTTGGTGGGAAGGGGATGAGAGCGGAGAAGCGGAGGAGAAGAGAAGGAGCGCCATGGGGAAAGAGGTGAAAGGGGAAAGCGGACGGAGACGCGAAGCAGAATCCTCTCTGCGGCGCGTCGTTGGTCTCTGTGGCGCCGCACACGAGTTGATCTCTACTCGTCCTTCCCGCTAGCTGCATGGGTCCTTTCCGCGTGCGGTGGCACCCCGATGCGGGCGTTGCAGAAATGCGCCGACTCGCTTATCTGAGCGCGGTCCCTCCGATACACTCTCCTCGCCACCCCTCAGTCCGCCGCCCCGCTCACAGCCGCTTCGACTACGCGGGCGGCCACGTGGCGCACTCTCTCAGGGCGGTTCAGGCTGCCTACACGAGTCCGCAGCAGGAGATCGGTGGCGTACCATGGAGTGATGCTGCAGCGTTCTCTGCCATGCAAGTGGCGCCAGCGTATTCGCCGTCTACGGTTGCGCCTGCAGAAAGCCACCCGGGGCCCTGACCGCCAACAGTAGTCGCAGTCGACCTCCCTTATCCCACCCTCCCTCCGCTGGAGGCACTTGAGTCTGTTATTACCAGAGGCCGCTCAGCGTATGGCATGGGGAGGGAGGGTGGTGGTGTAGAGAGTGAGAAGGAGGGGTGCTGTTAAGCTTCTTCCCACTATAGAGAGAAGAGGCGCTGCCTCCCCTCCCTCTCCATGGCGCAAGGCGTTGAGAGGTGTGCCCCCTCCCTCCCCTATTCGCCATGCAGAAAATGAGGAAGTGGTGCAGCGCGCAGAAGAGCACACACACACAAAAAGCGTACCTACATGGGGTGGAGGGGGCCGCCGCGGAGCGTTGCTCTGCCGTTCGCATCCTTTTGTTTTGTGAACGGCGTAGAATGGGAAGAGAGGAAGGGGAAAGGGCGGCCGGACGGGGGTGCAGTAAGCAGTGTAAGGGAGAAGGAGCAGCACACGTGTCTGTGCAGTTCTTTTGGGATTTAGATTCTTTGCCCCCTCCCCCTCTCATTGGAAGAGTGTGGGGGAGGGAGGGGGGAGGGGGGCAGTGTTACCGAACGTCTCACAACGCCGTCGACCGCCGAGACTGGTGATGATGCACAACGGGCCACACTCCGGGAAGTCGAGCGTTGAGAAGAGAAAGATGCGATCCGAGCGAAGGGATAGGGGAGGGGAGAGGCAGGCTGTCTATTCCGGGGGTAGACCGAGGAGGAATAGGAGTGACGAGAGGGAAACGAAAGGGAGAGGCGGAAGGGAGGTGACACGAGGTTCACCATCTACGAAAGCGCCCCTTAAATGCGCCGAGGGTACGGCTAGCCTCCTCCAAGGGTTGCGCACAGCCCTCTTTACTACGCTCCTTCCAGTGGCGGCTCTCAGAAAAGAGACTGGCGAGATATCCGCTGTGTCTTCAGCTGCTCTGGTGTTCGGTTGCCCTGTCGATGGTGCACCCGTGCGGTATGGAGAGGGTACCGCCCCCGCAGCCAACCCATACTGGGATAACGCGCGATGACCAAGTATCTCTGTAGGGCCGATGGATGTACCAGCCGATGTGCATCGACTGACGCGTCCATTACTTGCCTCTCATTCTTCTGTTCCTCGGCTCACCGATCGAAGAAATGGTGGTCGGTGCGAGTTTCCTCCAGGGCTGCCATGCTTCGACCAACGATCTCATTCAGGGTGCGCTCCTCGCTGTACTGTCGCGGCGCTGCGCCGGCGACACCATTGTCCGGCGAGGCTGCCCTTCTGTCTTCTCCAGAAGCCTCAGCTGAGTGACAAGGGGCGTCCTCTACGCCATCAGCGGTGACGGGAGAACCCCCTGCTGCACATGCCCCGCTCAGCCACTCCTCTTGGGAGATGTAGCGCGCGCCAGGGGCCAAGTAGCTCGACTGCTCGCTCGCTGCGAATGTAGACTCAGTGCGGCTGCTGCTTTTCATGCTGGCTGCTTCACCCTCATCACACTGCACCACGCGCACAACCTCCTCGCTGGCAGCGCCGCCCGCAAAATGGCCTTGCAGTTGGGGTGTCTGAAGCAGCTCCATGGTGAGGGGCATGACTTGCATTGCCGCTACCGCGCCGGATGGCGTCGCACCAGACGCCGCTTCACGCGCAGCAGGCACAGATGTGAGTGGCAGCGGTGGGCCACGCCGCATACGGGCGGTGCTGCCCCGGTGCTGATGACGGGACCTGTTTGCGCGCGGCACACTTACAGCTGCCTGCCTGCCCTGCCGCACGAGCTGTCTGGCGAGCTCAAGCGGCATACCCACGATGTCGTCGCGCCGCTCCCGTTTCTCATCTAGTTCGCGCTCTACCGTGGAAAGCTGGTCCTCAGAGAGCTCCACGTCTCTCGCATTGGTGGCGTAGATGGGAATAGCAGCACGATTGGCCATGTTGCCACGCTCCAACAGCTCCGCCTGCACCTGCTGCCATACCGCGGCCAGCTGCTCTTTCGGGAGAGGACAGCTTAGTGTGCTGTTATAGCCCCCTCCGCGTTGCAAGGTCGGCCTCCGCTGACCCTCCTGCATGGTGCGGGCAACGTACGACTCCATGGATGCATCCTGCACCTCCCTCATGCGGATCACGCGACGCGTACTGAGGGAAGCAAAGCAGGAGTCGTGTATGACGCAAGCGAGACGACGGACATCGACCTGTGGGGTGTACGCGGCGATGGCGTCTGTGCCATGGGCCGGAGGCAAAGGCTCGAAAAATAAATCTGGGATGGGCGCGTCGGAGACAAACACGCAGAAGGGGGCTAACGCGCTCGTGGCCGCATCTCGGGCAGCGAGGCCCCAGTGAAATTCCTGCACTTCGGCGAGGCGCAGCCAGCGAGGGATGTTGCCAGTTTCACGCATGCACAGAACGGAGTCATGTGTCGTGCAGAGGTAAGCCTTCTCCAGGATGCACTTCAGCTTCGGCATGCCTGCACAACAGCTCGAACTCGACGACGCGCACGACGCTGCGGCGTCGGTTGGTGCGCCGTCGCTGGACGCCTCCACGAGCACGTAGACATTGCCCCGCATGAACGTGTAGAAGACGGCCTTATCGAGCGACTGAAACGTATGCCACACGGACATGGGGATGTGAGCAAAGGCGAGGCCATTGCGCGGGTCGTACGGGGGCAGCCCGCGGTACGGTCGCACAATAAGCTTGTCGTAGCCGAGTACGGTCTGCAGAACGTACCAGAGCCGGCGGAATTCCCGCTCATCACGCGAGCGGAAGACGACTCGGACCGGAACGAGCGCGCCGCCGTGCAGCGGCTCGCCCTTTGGACCGCGGGGACTGACAAGCGTCTGAACACCTGCATCAACGAGAGAGCTACCGATGAGGCCGACGGCACCTTCGCCGCGGTCCACTGCCGCCGCCGCTGCCGCTCGCGCCCGCTCCTTCGCCAGATCCTCGAATTGGTCGCGGAGGCTGTCAAAAAGCTCCTTCAGGAAGAATGGGTCGCGGATGTAGGCGTCGTTGCCCCAGTGGCAGCGCGACCGCTCGAGTGGAGAGAGACCAGCTGCCGGGCAGAGGAGCGGGCCTGCCGGCGGTGTCTCGCCGCGCGCCATCGGCCGCGACTCGCCCAGAATCTCGAGCTGATAAAGGTCACGCTCGTCGATGCAGCGGTTAGGGTTGAATTCTGGCCTTGTCGCCAGCGGCAGCACTCCCGTCACCTTCACTTTGCGCCGCCATGCGAGGCTTGTGGGAGGCACCGCGACCTCCCTCACGGTGTACATCACAGAGGCGTCTGATGGCGTGAAGACGCCTGTGCGCGCAGACTGCCCAGCGGTGTCAGCGCTGCTGCTACGATCCTCAGTGGTGGGGAGGATAGGGGTGATGCTTGCCGCCTCAGGGGTGTGGCTGGGAACAGCGGGAAACTCGCATTGCACGGGCTCGGAGTAGTAGATATAGCGACGCAATGTGTCGAAGGCCACCTGGCGCGTCTGCCAGCTGCCGAAAAGGCCACTCCCCTGCTTCTCCGCGTACGAGTAGAACATGGCCCGATAACGGAGGCAGAGGGGAGGGGCTCGTGCACCAGAGACCAGAGGAGCAGGCGGACAGGAAAAGGCGCAAGGATGGAGCAGGCGGTGACCCGGGATGCGAGGAGCTGAAAAGGGGGAAGACGACGAGTGCCCGACGTGTGCAACGGTTAGAACGAAAAGAGGTACATACAGTGTGAAGCAAACGAAGGGAGGGGGAGAGGGGAGGTGTGCGTAGGGAGAAAAGAGACGGGTGAAAGAACGTATGATGATCACTAAAGAGTTGTCCAGACAGACAAAAAAGGAAAGAGGGGAGGGGTGAAAGCAAAAAGGGTGAGAAGAGAGACGGAGGCACCCCACGATGGTGAGCAGTCGTGTAAGTGTGTGTACGTGTGTGTGTGCTCTTCTGGTATAGAGGGCGCAGAGGTCTGTGTGTGTGTGTGTATCTGTACTAGGGTGGGAGTGCTTAGTCTTTCTTCTCGCTCGTTATCGATCGCAGAAAAACGCCAGGCGCTCCAACGCGAGACGGTCCGATTATAGATAGAGGGAGAGGGAGGAGAGAAAAAGGAACGGCAGACCCGCATCCGGCGATCCTGTCCGGAGGGGCCCCGCACACGACGGCACAGAGAGGCGGATCGTGCGCTCTATGCGACTCGTCTGCTTCGAGGAAGACACAGATGGAAAGGGGAAAGAGGAAGGAGACGAGGGAGGGAATAGTGAGAGGGCGATTAGAGATGGCACAGACGTGGCCGCGGTCGGGTGCGCTACTAGGAAGCTTGGACACTTTCGTCGCCCCTCCCCCACCCACGGGAAGGCCGTCGGTAAGGTGCAGGCGCGTCCGTGGTGGCACAGACGGGCTTCGCCTCCACCGTGCCTCAGCGCGGCTGGTGCGCACCGTCTGTGAGCAATGATTCGTCCTTTCTGTGTCCGTATTACCGCACACGGTGCATCAAGAGGGCACACACGGCACAGACAGACAGCGACTCGACTACACACACGCACACACATATATACTTGCGTGTGTGTGCATCAACACACAAGGAGAACGCCGGATTCGTCGTTTAGTGGTCAGCCACCCTAACGAGAGAGAGGGAGAGGCTATCAGGAAAGAGAGTGAGCGAAGCACAAAGAACGCAAAAGGAAAGGGAGGGGGAGGGGCGGCGCTCAGCACAGCGGCGAAGAAGAGGAAAGGGTACAGCAAGTCGGTTCCTCAGCATCAGCAACGGACTGAAATGGATATAAATATATATATACCTAAGCACTTGTGAGTGTGAGTGAGTGAGTGCGTGCGCGTGTAGGCAGGAAGAGGAGTGGTGGCGATGGTGAGATGAGGGACAAAGAGAGGCAAGCACCACAAGCCCGTCGCCGCCGCTGCAGCAGCAGCAGCCGATAACAAAAGGAAGCAGCCAACCGAATTAAAGAAACAGCAGTAACGGTGGATGGAGCAATCACACCACCGCCTCTTTCTTCTCTCCTTCCATCAATGCGGCAGAGATGCGGGGCAAGCAGCGTAAACATGACGGGCCAAAAAAGAAAAAGAAGGGCACAACGCATCGGACAACGAATGGCGAGATCCACACGCATCGGTGCTGTCACCTACGAGAGGCACACAGAGAGAGAGGTGCGCGAGAGAAGATGTGGATGGACAGCGCTTTTTCTTTGCTTGTTTACGAGTGCCGACGCACACACGGCGATTCGTAGCCTTTGCGTCCATATCCCCTGCAGTGCCTCCACATCGAACCTGTACGTACCGTGGGGGAGGGGAGGGGAGAATAGTGAAGGCCCCCTTGACAAGCGTACGAACGAAGAGAGGCGCAGCATGAGGGGGCGCTGGAGAGCCACATGGATATCTTAGGGAAGAAGGAAATCAATTGTGTTCGCACAGCCTCGACTTTACCGCACAGACGAAAAAAAAGGGAGGGGAGAGGAGGAGGGGGGGGCAGAGACAACAGGCATACAGACACATCGAAAAAAAAAAACACTGCTCACGTGCACACTGTGGCAGTACAGCGTGATGCGTTAATTCAGCGGCAACAATTGCCTCCGCGGAGAGATGAAGCGAAGGCGAGAACACCGGCCAGGCGCGTCAACTACAACAAAAGAGAAGCAGTGGAGGATCTAATTGAATGATAAATAAACGGAGCTGAAAGCTCGCCCGAAATAGGGGGCCAAAAGAAGAGGGGGGAACGAGAAGAGCGCCCCGCGCAGCACCCATAGAGCCAAAGCACGCTGGTACCTATCGTTTGTCTTCGGCCTGCGGCTTCGCTTCTTTCTCACCTTCGCCGAACTAGCCACCCCCACCACCCATGCGCGCAACGCCAGTTCGTGTCACATGCTGATGAGGTGTTCAAGCAGTAGAACAGGGAAACGTTCGTCATGAGAAGACAGAAGAACTCAGCCCAAGCACAGCGACACGAACACGCACACACACCGATGCAAAGAAACGAGCAGCACCGGCAGACACCAACTCACCTTCCCAAGGCTGAGGGACAACGCCGCGGAGCCATGGAGCCACTCCTATCATCCACAGACAGACGCATGCAGCCGTGTTGGGGGTGGAACGCCTCCTCCCTGTCTATGTTTCCACGGAGGAGTCGCCATTTATCATCCTGTGTGACGACGGCATCTCACATCGTACTGTTGGGGGGGAGAGAGGCTCCAAAGCCGCCTTGCCCCCACTCCCCCTGTGCGTCTCTTCCAGCCACTCAGTAGAGTTCGGCCGCTTTTTCGGTGGCTGCGGCGTCGCTTGCATCGCTGAGATGCTCCTATTCACAATATCGGCCACGCTCGGCTCCGTGATGGTCAGGAAGGCGTCGACAGCACCCTCAGTGACCAGTGGGGTCTCGTTCAAGATGGTGTGATGTTCCACTACCACACAAGACCCGGCACCCGCTATCTCATCCGCACTCAGGTAGCGCGCTCCCGGCATCTGGTACTGTACACTGTTGCCGCCAAACTGGCTGCTCGAGAGGCTGGCTGTCACCATCCCCGGCGACGCGCCCATGAGCGACGAGGCGCCGATGCCGGCGGCGGCTCTGCCGATGCTGGAGCTCAGTTGAGGTGTCTCCAAACGGTAGCTTGGTAGTTGTGCTCGGCCTGTGTCGGCGTGAGTAAAAGTGTCGCCTCCACCTCTCGGCGACGCTCCCACACCTGAGAGGCTGCGTCCAGTGGCATCAGCGGGACGGAGTGTAGCCTCGGCGGCGTCGGTAGTCGCCACTGTAGATGAAGACATTGTGTTGGGAAGCACTGCGCTAGGCGCCACTGGCCTCCTGGGAGATGTCAAGTCGGGTGCTCCCCAGGTGCCCAGCGGTGACCCGGCAGCGGCGTCGTTGAAGCTAGCCTCGTATCCCGCGCCGTGCTGGGTGTGAGCACGGCCCAGATCCGCTAAGGTTGCAGCGCTGCTGCTGCGCAAGTGGTCCGATCCCGCTGGCAGCGTCTCATCACGTTGGCTAATGGCTGTACCACCGTTCGGGCTCGGGTTCAGGTTCCCGTGCGTCGATGTCGCCCCACCCGTTGGCTGCGCGCCAGTCGATTCGCCTTGGCGTGATGACGCTGGATGGTGACGATGGTGGAGACGACTGTTCCGTCGCGCTGGCGCTTGAATGCGCTGCGCTTCCTCGTACGACAGCCCAACGATGTCGTCCCTACTCGCCCTCTCGCGAGCGAGGCGCCTAGACAAGGTCTGCAGTTGGTCAGCCGTCAGAGCTGTGTCGTTTGTGTTGTTCTGATAGAGTGGGATGGCCGCACGACTCACGAGGTTCGGGTCGCGGGTGGCGTAGATACCCTGCACCTCCCGCCACACCTGCGCTAGCTGCTCCTTAGGCAGCGGGCAGCTTAGCACACCAGCATAGCCTCGCGCGGGGTCCAAGTCGAGATTGCGCCGCATCTCCCGCTCGTAGCGCTCAACGAAGCTGCGCACCGACACCTCGGCCACATCAATGTCGATCACCCGACGGGTCTCGAGCGAGGCAAAACACGTCTCGTGAATGACGTGGCGCAGTCGCAGTACCTCCAATGACGGGCTGAAGCAGCGAACCGCGTCAGGGCCGAAAATAGGCGGCTGCGGTATAAAGATGATGTCGGGGGCGCCGGGGTCGGAGAGGAACGCGACAAACGGGCGACTGCTCGTCACGTTGTAGTAAAACTCGCGCACCTCCTGCAGTTTAATCCACCGCGGGATGTTGCCGGTGTCACGCATGACGAGCACACTGTCGTGGGTGATACACAGGTAGGCGCCGCGCAGCGCCACATACAGCTCATTGCTGGCGTTGCGGCCCACTACGTCCCCGCGCAGAAAGCTATAAAATACTGTCTTCTCGAGCAACTTGAAAGTGTGCCAGACACACATCGGAATCATAGCGAAGATGAGGCCGTTTCGCGGGTCGTACGGGGGCAGCCCGCGATACGGTCGAGCAGTCAGCTTGTCATATCCAAGCACCGTCTGCACAACATATGAAAACCGTCGGAACTCGTAGTCCGTGCGCATGCGCAAGACGATCTTGATTCGACTGCCGCGGTATATCGCGCCGCTCTTGGTCCTGGGCGATTCGAGCGTCTGCGTCCTGCGCGCGTTCGCCGGTGCCACGGCGTGGCCGCTGGCTAGCTCCGCGCGCTCCCTCTCCATGCGCAGATTCGTAAACTGATACCTCAACGCCTCATACAGCTCACGCAAGAAGAAAGGATCGCGAATAAACTCGTCATTCTCGACGGTGCACCGATCGGGCAGACCGGACAGCCCGGTGGACGGGCACAGCAGCGGACCTGGGGATGGCGTCTCCCCGGATGCCATCGGCCGCACCTCGCCGTGAATTTCAATCTGGAAGAGGTCCATCTCTCTCAGGTGTGTATCGTCCAGCATAAACGCATGCTCCTTGCCAACAGGCACTATCATGTCGACTTTAATCTTCTTTCGCCACTGCACATCATCTGGGTTGTTTGGAGGGGGCGGCGCGAAGTCAAAGTGGCGCTGCTGGTTCAGTGGCGTCACCGGTGGACGCATGATCAAGTGAGACACCGCAGGGTTGTCTACAGTGGTCCCAAGACTGGGGGTGGCGTCTTCCCAGTCCTCGGACCCGTCCGAGGCGCCGACTGTCGGGAGCGGATTATCGTTCGCATTTGGGTAGGCGATCTTTTCAGGGCTGACACAGCTGGAATAATAGAGATGGCGGCGCAGCGTGTCGAAGGCGATCTGCCGCATCTGCCATCCATCGAAGAAGACGTTGCCCTGTTTTTCTGCATAGGTGAAGAACATTTTTTTTTGCTTTTGATGAGGGGAGGAGAGGGGGGAGGGAGGAGGGGGGACCTTTAGGGTGTGTCGGTCAGAATCAATGTAAGAGGTGAGGGGTGGGCGGGGGGAAGAAGGGGAAGAAGGGGGCGCTGCGGGGGGGCGCGAAAAAAATGGCTGTGCAAGAGACTAGCGGAAGATGGCGTGGGCCAACTGCAATGCGGAGGCGGCGAGGGGACAGCAAGGGTGAATCTCGAACAGGAAATGGCCCGCACCCACCATGAAGAAGGGAGGAGATGTGCTTTCGCTTCTTCGGCCGTTCAGTCGCGCTCAGAGCGCAGCTGCGGATGGGTGCGAAGAGAACAAAAATGTGCGCAACAGCCGTGGCGAGTGTGCTCGTAGGGGGTCCACACACACACACAAGCACATACGGAGAGAGAGAGACAGACCCCCCAAAGGAGGATAAAAGAGCGTGCGAGGAAACGTCGCGGATGCCGACCCGAAAAGTGAGATGAAGAAAACGGATGGGCTGAGAGGGAGTCGTGGGAAGTGGTGGGCAGGTAGGGCGCGGAAGGATGAATGCACAAGATAAGAACGGATTTGAAAGACATACCGAGTAGGAGAGTGCAGCCACTCGTGGACTGCAGCTATGCGGTGCGCAGTGGCCCCTTGGAGTGGTCCGCGGTGTTCCAGACACCGCTTATGCTGAAAACCAAGATGAGGAGGTGAAAAACTTACCGAGAGGAGAGCGGCAGATACGCGCTAAGCCGATTTTGCACGCAGAGCGTTGCGAGCACGTGCCTTTGGCGTCCGTATTTGCTTCTTTGTAGCAGTCAGGTCTCCATCGTCTCCGCCACACAGCACACGAGCTCAGCGCCACACAGCCCCTCCCCCCTCAACCAGCCCACCGCACAGCCCATCGCCCCCTGTAGCGCAACCGTCGGCACGCAGTACAGCACCGTCCCTGCCTCAGACCCCACCCGCGCACCGCCTCGCAGATCATAGCGTGACACGCCCCCTCAGGGGACGCCCTACGTTCCTAACGCCAGTAGGCAGCGTGGGCGCCAGATGAGATGCGCTCGGGTCCACCTAATGCCCAGCCAATCATTCGGATGGCGCGAGCGTCGCCATTGCCACAGCCCGCCCCCATGCGATGCCGCACGCGACCTGACCACCAGCGCCTGTCGCGACGCATCGCACTGGCACGCGCCCACGTCGTGGGTGCCTGACCCCCCCCTGCCACTCCCGCAGGCGGTTCGGCAGCGGCAGGGGGTGGGGGAGAGGGTGCTGCACGGTTTCCCCGCACGCAGCGAGTGGGAACAATGAAGCCCCGAGAGATGCCGCGCGCTGACCGGTGCGCCACCCCGCCCACCTCCGCCATGCCGGCGATCCGCCATCGAGGCGGACTACAGAGGAACGCAGAGAGAAAGAGAGCGAACGCACACACACACACAGCGCAAGAAGGCAACGAGAGGGCACAGCATACCCCCGCTGAGCCCCTGAAGGGAAAGGCCAACGGGGCAACGTGCGAAGAGAGCCATGTGAGCGACTGCGTGCTGGATCGCAATGGCGTGGCGAGATCCGGGGAAGTGGCGACAGCGGTCCGCAAGCGACCTCTGCGACGAAAAGCGCTCCGCAGCCCGGCGGCCAGCTGCTGTGGGGAGACTTTTCTTTGGGCGGTTGTTCGCTCGACACCGCGCGGCGCTGCAGAGGGTGTCCGTTCGCGCTTGCCGGTGTCTTTGCGCCTCTGCAAACATGAAGAGGAGAGGCTGAGACGAAGGGATAGGGGCGATGAACGTACGGAAGGGACATGCGGACGCATACAGACAAGGCACACGGAGATGGCGGCATGCCGTGTGAGCGCAAGGGCTTGTGGGGAGGGGGAGGGGGAAAGGGGTGAACAAGCGCAGATGTGCGGCTGCAACGTTGCTCGACAAGCCACGGAGCCATAGCGGCCCGCCCCTACCTCCCCAGCACCCGTGAAAGGTGCTCGTGGGTCGACTCGTGACAGCGGCGGTAGAAGAGGGGGACTGGCACGGAAGAGAAAATACACGTACGCATCGAAGCGTCAAAGAAGCGCCGATCCCCACCCCAAAGGGCATAAGCGAAAAAGAAAAAATGCACAGAACGGCTGCGCAGACGCCCACATAGGCGCGCCTTTTTCACGCAGTCTCGTATCCTCGACAGAGGGGGAAGAAGTCCGGTGCACAGAGGGCATGACCCTAGAACAGCTCAGCGGCGCCAGCGCGCCACGCGGGGCCTCATGACGCACCGACTAAAGCAAGGGTCCGGTACGGCGCACCAAAGCAAGCCACGCGATCAGGAGCAGCAGCATCCATCCCACTGGCGACAGCAACCACCGGACACACGCACGCACACACACTGACCACACGTAAAAAAAAATGTTGAATGAGGGCCGCACGGACAAGGTGCCAACGCAGGCAGCAGAACGTCCATCCGGGCCTGACCGCGTAGACGGGCTCGGCTTTCTCTACGTAAGGTGCGCCGAGGAGAGGCGGATGAAGCGGCAGCCGTGAGCCTTCTCCGTTTCCTCTGGAAGATGCAGCGAACGGTGCATGGGGAGGGGTGTGCCGCCGTGCGGGAATGGGGGAACCCCCGATAAGACCTCGTCAACCTATCAGGGACAGAGACGCCGTGACATGACATCCGTCAGCCCATCAGGGAGCGTTCAAAAGCGACGGCAGATGCCTCGACCATCATGACCACTGCGCTTTCTCCCCTCATCGAGGTAAGGCCTCGGGTGGGATGAAAGCTGCCATCTCAGGCCGGGCCTGCAGACTCGGAGAGGGTGCAGACGCTGCCTCGCTTCGCTGGTCTTTGTCGCGGCGCCCACCGTACCCGGGGAGCATCTCCGCCGTCAACACCAGCTGTGTGACGACACCGCCGCCAACGGGCACAAACGCCGCACCCTCAGTGTTCACCAAAACACCATCCTTTTTCTCCGCAGTCATGGCACCGGCGGCTCCCGCCGCATCCCCATCAGCCAAACCTGCAGCCGCTGCAACAGCTAGTGCCGGAGTCCCTGCAGCAGCGGACACTGGACGAGACTGAGGACGCTGCAGCATGTCCTCCATGTCTTCGCTGTCGAAGTCTTCATCGCTCTCATCCTCCTCATCACCCACCCTGCCTTTGGATATGTTCTCCGTCGTATGTGTCATCTCCCGCGGTGAGAGGCTGCCGCTCGTGGCCTTGTCGGCATGGTCTCCCGAGGGTGCGCTTGACTGCTGCGACATGCCGTTAAGGGCACTGCCAATGACCTTGGTAGGGGCCAAAGCGTTCGGAGCGGCGGAAGCTCCGGTCGGCGACGTTGTCAACGTGGGGCAGCTGCCGATACCCTCGGTGGTGCCACCAGCCATCCTCCCTGCTAGAGTCGCCAGCGTGGCCGAAGCGCTATTATGGTGGCTGAGTGGCGCAACAAGGCCGACGCGCCCCAGCCCGCCAGACGCCGCACTGGTGGGCTGGGTCTCCAGCTGCTGCTGCTGCTGCGTTGGCAGCTGTCCGTGGTGGAGGATCGAATGGATATCACTGAGTTGGACACCCTTCTGCGCGGTGGCGACCGGCGCCACCGGCGGCGCCGCTGTGGAGAACCACAAATCGAGCGTCGCGGGGTCTGAATGATGCGGAGAGGGGACGAGACCGTAGGTGTTCGGCTTAGTGGAAGCGGAGCGCGCGGAAGCAGCAACGGGCGATGCTCTCTGAGGATTCCCTTGAGGCGCTGGACTTGGTGGTGTCGGTGATGCGCCAGCGATGGATCCGCGACCGCTCGTACTGGAGCGTGGCGGTGCCATCGCCTCAGCTGCACCGTTCAAAGGTGCTCGCGCCGCCGGCGCCGTGGTAAGCTTGGCCTGGGGAGCGGCTGCGACTTCCTGTGTTTGACTCACATCCGCTCCGGCAGCCACACTCGCTGCGTGACGAGGCTGCGACAGCGGAGGCTGATGGTGCCTAGAGACATTATCTGCCACCTCCGCGACGCCAGCGTTGCGGCGATCTGTGCGAGTGACAAGCAGCTTCCTCTTCGCCCGAAGCTCCGCACCGCGCGATGGCGGCGCCATCAGCTGCGTCATGGTGGCCGGCATAAAACTCGCGTTCGAGTATAGCAAGTCCTGTTGCGAGAGCACCGAGCGTGGTGGCTGCCGCGCAGCGTTGGAAAGGGCACTGGACGGAAGGCTGCGCGCCGCCGCGTGCACGTAGCCGGCGCCTCGACTGGCCGGCAGCGAGACGGTAGCAGTGACGGAGTCCCTGCCGGTGCTGAGATGCTGCTGCTGGCGCGACGGCACCAGCGACTCCACCATGTGCGCATGCGACGCGGCGACAGGGCTCAGAAACGGACGGTGCTGCAAGCGACTAAGGGCGGCCTCGTCGTCGTCCTCGCTATCCTCGCCCTCCTCACGCTCCAAGGCGTGATAGAGGTCCCGCTTGAAGGTGAAGTGACTCGGGGTCTTGGAGTTGTCCCAGCGCCAGCGCAGCGGCACAGCGCCGGTAATTTGCTCCTGCGCGATGTACTGGAACACATCTGTGTACTTGTCCGACAAGTCGCTGATATGGCAAAGGATGTCGTACTCCTCGATGTCATCGGCTGTGTGAACAGAAAGCTGGCGGCTCGAGATTGGGGCCAGCGCCACGTCCTCACCGGCACGCAGGCGCTGCATCAGCAGGCGGCGCACCATGCTTACGATCCCTTCCACGCATTCCTCCGAGTCGAAGGTGGAGTTGGGTGGGTAGCTCGGGATAATAGGAATGAACACGAAATCGGGGTACGGCTCCGCCGCCCGAATAGAGATGAAGGAGTGGCTGCTCCGCAGCACGTACTGCACGCCGACGATGTCCTCCAGGTCTAGCCAGCGAGGGCACTTGCCATCTAGTTGCAGTAGCAGAATGGAGTCGTGTGTGATGCAAAGATAGCCTTCCATACCGCGCACCTCACGCTGTTGCCGGACGTAGACGACGTGGCCAATCTGGAGCGAGTAGAAGACAACGTCGTTGAGGCGGCGGAAGGCGTGGCGCAGGTGCAGCGGGACAGTCGCCAGCGCAATACCGTTGCGGGGGTCATAGGGCGGAAGCCCAGCGTGCAACGGGCCGCACAGACCGTGGCGCACTAAAGCCTGTCGAAGGCGGAGGCTGACAATGCGGAACACATCGTAGTTGGCTGCGCGGAAGTGCAGCTGCACAAGCTTTTCATCCTTTGCGTTGCCGCCTCCTGCTGCGCTTCGCTGACGCCGCCGGAAAAAGCTGTAGCCGCTCCGCGTGCTGCCGGTGGGTGTTGACGGGGGTGAATTGAACGCCACATCATCGGTGTCGTCCGCGTCGCCGCCGTCGCTTTCCTCCTCTGTTTCCGCCTCCGACGCCGCCACGGAAGTTTCCTCGTCGTCCTCCTCGTCGTCCGGAACGAGGTCGATGTCCCGAAACATGTTCTCGTCCTCATCCTCGAAGTCGTCGTCGAGAGACTCGTTCACTGGATAGCTGGGCATGTGCAGGAACCCTGACGGCGACTCCGGCTCCGGCACCTCATGCTCGGCATTGACCAGCAAGGGCTGGCTCACACCCGCGGTCTCAGACGCGGCACCCTCGTTCGCGTCGCTGTCGTACAGATGCATAGAGCTTCGGAGAGACGTACTGCGGTGGCGAGAGGCGGTGCTCCACAAGGAGAAGCTCTTCTCGGACATTCCGCCGATGCTGCGGTTACTGGAGCTCGCCACCTTGCCGCGGCTGCGGCGGCTCTCCAAGGGCCGCTCGAAGCCAACCACAATGAGTGTGAGCAAGATGCGTTCATCGAAGTCGATGCTGCCAGGCGCCACGATGTACTCGTCTGCCGCATACCGCAGCTGCGTCACTTTCACCTTCCCACTCCACCGAACCTTTCGACTGGAGGTGCCGCCCGAGGAGTTGGGGGACGCCGTCCAGCTGCGGTCGGCGTCGTGGCTGCGCGTCATGACCTCCTCAATATCTACGCGGCTCAGTGATTTTGTGTAGTACAGATACCGGTACTTGCTGTCAAAGGCCACCTGCCGCACCTGCCAACGCTGCGTGAGCGGGCTTTGCTTCTCCAGAAAGAAATAGTGCATCTTTCGCAGGGCGTCGTGAATACACGCAGACGAAGGCGGTGGAGAAGCCCGCAACGAGAGTCGAAGGAGAGAGGAGCGACACGGTGCCGCACGCGTCTCAGACGAAGGCCTAAGAGAGGGACGGTGAGGAGAAGGGAGGGCACAGGCACAGCGGCCAACACGGTAGTGGGGAGTCGGGCGATGTCCGCAGGCGAAAACGGAAGCGCCTCCGTCGGTCTTTTCGTGTCGCTGCACCGCTGCCTCGAAACGATCGTTGGGGGCCCGCTTCAGACGCGCCTCTCCTCCAAGTCAGACCCGCAAAGGTGTGCGCGGCAGGTGCCACCTAAAGGCGCCTTCCCTCTCTCCACCACGGCGTTGTGTTGTCGAAGAGCGGACGCCAAAAGAACGCAAGGCGAATCGCGACACACAAGCGACGAGCGGTCAAGGAGGAGGGGGGAAGGAGACAGGTGAAAACCTCGGCGTCACCACGTTCAGACGGGCGGGGTGTGGGGGTGCCTATGGCAGGCGAGATCAGGTCCGAGAAGGTGTTCAGATGCGTGCTTGCGCGCGTGTCTGCCGCTCACGCCGAGGTCCGCGAAGCAAAACGTAAAAGCAACGGCGTTCCACAGGTCGCGAAAAGAAAGCGAGGCAAAAAGAGGTCAGCACAGGCGGAGGGCATAACAGGACGCGGCGTTGAAGCACAATGGCGTTGAAGGCAGGGCTGTGACTCAGTGAGTGCGCGCGAGCAGAAAAAAGGATGGGTGATGAGTGCCGGAGCGGAACGCACGCGAGTGATGAGAGGAGGCACGAAACATAAAAGAAACGGAAGACGTGAGCTCTCTTGACCGCAGAAGATGAACAGAGAGGAATCCACGCAGATGGCATGACCGTGTCACCAACAGAATATAGTTAGACAGATAGATATAGAGGGAGGGCGTGATGTGATGCGTTTGTGCAAACGCAGCATATAGGCAGCACGGCATATATGCGGATGCACTCTGCTGTCTTTCTCGCCGAGTTATCCCCTCTTCCCCCCTTCCCTTACTTCTGTCTGCCAATGGCGTCCAACGAGAGAGATAGAGAGAGGGAGCGAATAGAAAGAAAGGCCACTGCACTGCTTTGCGCGTGTATGTGCGAGGGCCCTGGCACGCGTCCTCACGTAGGATGGGAGGGGAGGGGATGCAAAAGGGGGGAGGGGGAGAAGGGGTGCGCAAGACTTGATCAGAGGCAGCGGTGCTGTGGCGAGGACAAGTCAAAGGCGTCGTGTGGAATCCAGCCAGCGATGGCGACCGTCTCTCTGTCTCTGTGTGGGAATGGGCGCTAAAGGAGGGGGAAGACGTACGTGATGCAGAAGAGCTGCGACGCCGCCACAAAAAGATGAAGGGGGGAAGAAAAGGGCGTAGCCGCAAGCGAAGAGAAGACTGTGGAAACGGAACAGAAGAGGTGGTTAGGCTAGAGGCAGCGCGCAGCCAAAAAGTCGGCCAGAGCGGAACGTGTGAGAGGTGCCATTGTGCTCTCCGGCTGGAACGGCTGCACGCGGCTACTGCGCCCGAGTCTGCTCATCCAGACGTACTCGAGCCGTTCTTCCCCTCCAAGGAGAGGAGCGCACCCCACTGCCGCGGGTTGCTTACCCGCGCCTCTGCTACGGAATGGGGCGCAGCAGACAGGTATTCTCTGCGGCAGACTTCTCTTGTCGTGCCCAGCCTTGTCGACTCCCTTTCCTCATGCGTGAGCGTGCGTGTGTGCCGCGTATACATACATATACCTTTTTTTTCCCACTCTGCTGCGTTAGATGACCGTTTGTACTTCACTTTCGCGCAGTCGTCTCCGCCGTGTCGACGGCGAGGAGATCCCTATGGGCACATATGCAATTATGTGTGCTCGTTACATACTACGTGGATACAAAGAAATTAATTCGCATGAGCACGCCTGATGCGCATCCAACGCAGGGGCCCTCCAGAACAGCAAGCACACAGCGCCGCTCTATCGCCATCTCGTGAGCCTCTACCCAACACGGCAGAGCCAGAAAAGAAGAACGTCCCGAAGCAGCAATGGCCATCATGGGAGCGCCAAGGCCAAAAAGGGGAGGGGAGCACGCCTACGTCGCAGGAGGAGGCGTCATGCCACGAATGGGCCGGACACTAAGCCACCAAACCGCAGGTGGAGATGTCCGCGGATGCGCTCGCACCGCTAGCGCCGTCGCTCCTCCCGAGTCATCCATGCACTACACGATCCTTTGCTTACTTGAGCTTCGGCCACAGCTTAGGGTCGACGCACACGTCCACGCAGTGTATGATGTCGAAGTACTGATTGTAGCAGTGCGGCTCCTTCATGGCATCCACGGACTTGATGCGCTCGAGGCAGGCATTGTACGCCTCCACCTTCTTGGCGCACTCAGTCGCCAGGCACTCCTTCTCGAGGTCCAGTTTGATGTCTACCGGGTCGGACGCCATGACGAGGCCGTCGACAATGCGAATTTAGCGGACAGCGGAAATACGGGCAAAGGAAAACGCGTTGGCCTTGACCTGCGTAAGGGGCATCTCCGTGGGGTAGCGAGAGAGAGGAGGGGGTGAGGAGGAGGGGGCGCCGTTCGTGGGCCGGAAGCAGAGGCCGTTTTTTTTTTTAGGAGGAGCAAAGAAGAGACATCACAGACGAAGAGCGTAAACGACGGATGGGGTGAGGGATTACATCAGGCAGCCATTCTCGTCGCTTTCGGTCGCGCGTGTGCGACTGCGCACGATGAGAAACGGTCGCTTGCGCGCCCCGATGCACCGGGTGTGTGCGCTGCGTCTCATGTTCCGCTTTAGAGTAGAAGAATAGGCGGCTGCAGCATAGCGCAGGGCGTTGGCAAACCTACCCTATTCTTTTTCTCGCGTTGTGCGCGCTGTCCAGCAGCGAGGCGCCTGCCACACGCATGCGGGCACGAGACCATCAACCAGCTCCGAGAAGTTCCCACCTCTTCGCCGTATTTTATTCTGTGGTGTATGTGTGTGGCCTTTTCTAATGAAAAAAGGACATCACCGCCCCATTGTACCGCTCCACCGAGAGGAAGCGGCAAAGCCGACGGACTGTAAGATGGCCCCCGGTGCACCCGCGCTCGCTCACGTTCGGTCAATGGACTTGACGAGCGTCATGGAGGGCGCATCGTTGCACAGGGAGAGCAGGTGACGACGGTGCTGTAATACATCACATGGGGGAAGGGATGACGGAAGGGCGCGCCAGAACAAACAGATCTACAAGTTTGTGCCCCCTTACACACAGAGACACACACGGACAGGCACGTGATAGCCTTTACAACAGAGCATGGAGGAAGGCGTGCGGCAAAGGGTTGCCATGCACGTGCGGGGAAGGGGAGAGGGAGAGGGGTGTCAATGGGAACGATGCTGCAGAGAGGCGAAGATGTCTTGGCTGATTCTCGCGTTCGTCTACCCACGAGCGCATCATGCGTGTCATGTGCCGGTCAAGGCAGCTCCCGAGAAGCAAAAACAAAAAGGCAGAAAGGACTCACCATGGGGATCAGAAGTGCGCTGCAGCCGAGAGGAATGGGAGGGGAGAGAGGGGCGGGGCAGAGGGTGCGAATACAGCACGCGCCCCAATGCGTACCGTTTTCTTTGCTGAGGGGGCCGTCTCGATCAGGCATGCGCGCGCGTCCTCGGACGAGAGAGTGGGGCAGATTGCTCGCCATTACATCATAGCGCATGCCCGGTATTGCTCGTTGTAATACTGCTCATCGTATCGCTTCTGCGACTCCCTTATCTGCCTGCGTTGTGCATTGACGGTGTCCACCTGCCGTTGCAGCTTTTTCATGGCAGCGCCCAGTGGCACACGCTCCACGCGCAGCCGCACCTCGCCACTGTAGGCCATCTCTCCGGCGCCCGTGTCTCTGGCTCCACCGTCAAGCACAACATTGCACTCAACGAGATTGAACCGATCTGAGAGGCTACCTTCGCGCCTGTTGTCGTCGCCGGCCCACAAGGCGTCCATGGAAAGGAGATCCACGTCTGCAACACCGACAGATGCCGTCTCGAAGAGAATGACGCGCAGCCGATCATACTTGTGAACGATAAAGTAGCCACAGCTGCCGGCGCTGCTGTTTGCATCGGCCCACACAAGCTTCTTTCGGTCCACGAGGATGGGGGATCGGTATGGCTTGTTATCGAAGAGAGACACGCTTTCGTACACCGGGACAATGCAGTTCGTCTGGCCGAACACCCAGACCTCACCGTGGCACTGGAAGCGGTCCGGCATCTGCGGCTGCACCTCCACAACTTCCAAAAACTGCACCGCGATGGCGAAGAGATCGGTGCGGCTGTCGTAGTGCCTCATTTCACGCCACATGCGACCATAACGGTCACGCAGTGCCGTGATGGCGGCCATGTCACGCGAATCTCGCCCGTGCGCGGTGCCGACCGTCGTCTCGCCACGCCCGCCACGCCGCACGGAGGCGCTCGTGACGGGGTTCCAGCCCACCATGTTTTGTTCGCGGTTGAGCACGAGGCGTGTGTCTGCGGTGCCGGACGTCGTGTCGAGTGGAGCCCCTACGCTGCTCTCCAGGGCGGAGTACGGGGTTGCATTGGCGAGGCGGGCGGTCTCGGCATCGGCGACTCGACGCTGCGCCGCCGCGATTTTGTCGCGCTCCACCGCTGCCACGTAGGCCATCATGCACTGCAGATACGGAATCACCCGAGAGAAGCCCTCGCGAGGGTCCACCGGGACATACTGATGGATCGGCACCAGCTCAAACACAGGTATCTCCTCCCTCAGGCCCACCTCGAACTCAGACACGGCACCTCCACGAGCATCAGCCGGAGACGTGACAGAGGTGCCGCGACTTTGACTGGCACCCTCGGCCGAAGGAGCACGGCGATGCTTGCGAAAGTGCTGATCGATTCGACGGCCGTCTGGAAAGAGCACGTCGAAGGACTGCGTGCCAGTCTTCACCAACGCACCGAGCACCAACGTCCGCACCGGCTGCTCCTTGTGCTCGGCGTCCTCGTACGAGGTCGGCAGCTGCTTCTTGATCTTCGGGTCACACGCTTCGCGGTTGACCGGCCAGCGATCCACCTCCATCGAGTTCAGATTCACCACTGTGCGGTTTTGCAGGCGCAGGTACAGGTCCGGCACGTCGAAGATGGACTGGGACGTCCTCTTCTGGGCGCCGTACGATTGCATCAAGGTGGCGCCAATGACAATGCTGTCCACGTTGTCCGGCACGCGATAGGTCAGCAGATCAATGGACTCCTCATCCCCGGCCGCAGTGGAGCCGCAAAGGGCGTCGCCGGAGTGGCGAGCCGCGTCCCGCGCCATCGACCGCAGCTTTCCATTCTTTGGATACAAGTGATCGACGTAATTGTTGCTTTCGTCGAGGAAGAGGAGAAAGGCGTCGATGTCGTGCTCGCCGCTCCAGCCAACGCCGAAGCGCACGTCGGATAGTGTCCAGGAGGCGATTTCCGCCGGCACCTTCGACAAGGAATAGTCTGGCAGGTTCTGCAGGACGTCCAGGAATGACTGACGCGGCACCCCAAGCACATCCATCATGAGCGGCAGCGTGTCGACAAACGAGTAACCGAACGTGCGCACGTTGAGCTCTCGCAGGTCCCACGCCTGAGCTGCGAAGCCGCCGAGCGAGCTGCCCCCATCCGCCAAAGATACGCCATCCTCCTGCGAGGCTGGAGCACGAATCAGCATGGCAGCCAGATTGGCGGTGCCGTTTTCTGTTGACGGCTTCAGGTTTATGATGCCGACGCGCTCGTTCGTAGATTCATTAAAGATGACCAGTTTCGCCCTCGACAGCACCGTGAAGTCCTGGCCAGTGTAGCTCGACACGGACACGAAGATGACGTCTGCATCGGGCGGTATTTTGCCCATGACGAACGTGAGCATCTCATCCACAAGCTCTCGGTGACGATGACGGTGCCGGCGGCGACGTAACGGTCGCTGGGCCTCACCCAGAGCGGCGCCATGGTCATCCTCGTCATAGCCGATCGCCTCGTCCGCTGCTTGCTGGACGTTCGCGAGCTCCTCTTCCTCGTACAGACGGTCAAAAAGATTCTCCGCCGCGTTTGTGTAGTCGCGCGTACCTAAAACGCCCCCACTCGCCGGCGCGTGCCCGTCTGCTCTCCGCCGCGCCTGCTGGTGACGCCGCCGTGCAGCGAGTGCGAGGCCGGGTAGCTGATTGTTCTCCTCGCCACCGACTGTGCTATCGCCACTCAGAAACATGTAGGGCAGTAGCGGCAGATCCACCACGTCGTGCGCCCGCAACGCCGCCTCATCGGTGCCCTCTGGAAAGAGATGGTTGAAGAAGACGACGTCGAGAAATCGGCCCTCCTTCGTGAAGCAGACGGCGCTGAGGTCGAGGTCGACCGGGTCAACGCCCACAAAATCCCACGAGAGGCCGACAGACAGCACGATGCTGCCTGGCACGCGAAACACCTTCTGGCGCACGTCCGAGTACGACATGGGCGTGGCAAAGGTGGGCGCAGGCCACGGGCGGTTCGCACGTCACCGACAGACGGCAGAGGAAGAGGAAGAGGGAGCGGAAAAAAAGAAAGAAACGCCACGGAGAGGATTTTTGATCTCGCAGTGGGATGGGAGGCGCTATTCGCGAGGGGATGGCCTATGTGGCTGCAAGCAAACGAAGAGAGGCGGCAGCGATCGAGGAGGGGGACGGATTCAGACGCGGAGCCGTGCGCACGTTCGTGGCTACGGAAGAGAGAGATGGAGATAGCGAGAAGCAGTGCTCAGCGCACAAGTAGCGAGTGTGTGCGTGTGTGTGTATGTATGTTCGGGGGGGAAGTAGGGTAAAAACGTGGGTTGGAGCGCCCGTTACGTGTAGGTGAAGCCGTCTGTTGATGGGCAGCTGACTTTTCGTTTTGGGGGCACACTCAAATGACGCTGCCGTCAACTCCACATGTCGCTAAGGCGCTGCTGCTTACCCGGCGCGTGTACGCGCGTCAGGAGAGGGTGTGAAGAAAAGAGCGAAGTGCGCGTGAGGGAGGGGAGGAAGGGAAAGTAAAGCGAAAGAAAACAAAAGGCGAAGGGAGGGGTGAAGTGTGGCGACGTCGCTGCGCCCATAGGGAAGGGCGGAGCGAGTTCGAGCAGCGAGCAGCAAAGTCGCCTCCTCGCACCTGCGTCAGCGGCGGAAAGCAGCATAGATGAAGCATACCGCTATCAGCAATAAAACAGCACGCGCACCAGCGTATGAAGCATGTGTAGTCCCCCCTTTTATCGAATGCAGAGCATGTCTCTCTTAGGGGCCGTGCACCAGAGCACTCTGCAGCTCTCCCGCTTCATCGGCCTTCTTTTTCTTTTTTCTTTCCCGCTGTTGGTGGACGCGATTTGCGCATTGCCGTCATCATCGCTTCCCATCGCTCTCTCGGGATGCTGCAGAGAGTGTGTGTGTGTGTGCGTGTGTGAAAGAGGTTGGCAGAGTTAAAAAAAAAAAATAAGCGTATTTCGCCTATGCTCTCTCCCGAGACGCCACGTCGTTTGTTGAGACGAAGAGACGCACTCGGAGGTTCAGTCGGGACGGAATGGTAAAGGATGCGCTCGATGGCGTTGCGCGCGCGGAGGGGGAGGGGGTGGAACCGTAGCCGATGCGTGCAGCTGTGGCATAGCGGGTCGCTCTCGCTCCGTCTTTCTTGTGACGTTTCGCCCCTTTTCTGCTCCACGTTCACATAAGCAGCCGGCTGCGCCTCCTTCGTCGACACGTATACAGAGCCCAATAATACTGTCGGCGTGGAGTCACATCAGCCATGCAACACCGGTGCTCACGCGCGAGTGCGACGGACTATTTGCACCCCCGCACGCACACAGCTCCCCTTGCACAGGATAGAATCCGCAGGCGTGCGCTTTTCCAAACGAGCTTGTCCATGGCGGCCGCCCCCTCGCATACTTCTTTTTTTTGTTCAGTCACTGTGTGCGTACCGCCACTTCTGACAGGGTCCGTCTGCTCACTGCCACCGTGAGGAACGCCTACGTCTTTTTGCTTTTTTCCTTTTCAATTTTTCGCTTCCCCTTTTCTTTGACTCAGTAAAAAAAATTCTTTTTTTTTTGCGTTGGCGGTGGCCTCGCGCATGTCTGCTATGCGGCGCCTTTTTTCTTCGTTTCCGTTTTACTCGCCTCTCACGAGAGCACAGGTGAGGCGTTTGAGAAGCGCATACGTGTGCGTGTGTGTATGTGTATGCGTTAGAGGGAGGGAGGGAGGGGGGAAGGAGGGAGGCATGCGAGGACACTTGCAGCCACAAGCATCAATCACAGATCCTTCTCCGCCTCCCCGTCATCACTGGCTTCCTTGAGGTCGGGCTTCGAGGAGGGTGTCTCTCGTTCGCTTTCCGCCTGCGCTTTGATGAGGCCCGCCTCCTTCTCCGCCATGGCGCCGTATGTCTTCTTCACCACCTCCAGCACCTCCTGAAGGTTGTCGCCGATGATAATGTTGTCAAAGATGCTCCCGCCCTCCACCTGCCAGACGTCGATGCCGACGTACTGCAGCGGCGCTGGCGCCTTGTACAGGTTCGAGTCTTTCTTGTACGCAGGGTTCGGTATCTGCGGCGGCACCCACGCACCCTTGAAGTCAGGGTTGCTGATGCGGCGCGGCCTCCATGTGCCGCGGTATTTTGGGTTCGCAATACGCGGCGCCTCCCACTCGCCGTCCTCTGCATCGTCCCAGTCCTCCGGCTTCACAGCCTCTGTGTCTGGGATGGTGGCCGGTTCGTTGTCCCAGTCCTCTGGCTTCGAGTCGGTCGGGTCATCCATCATCTCATCATCGACCCAGTCCTTCGGCTTCTCCTTCGTCGGGTCGTCGATGGTCTTGGGGGGCAACATATCCCACTCCTCCTCGAACGACCCCGCCACGGCATACTCACCATCAACGTACAGCTGATACGTGTTGTTCGGCGCGATCTCGAGCGTGTAGACGTGTGTGGCGCTGCCCTCCTTTGGATTCCACTGCTTCTTCCAGAGGTGGTTTGTGCCGTTGTAGTTCAAAATAATGTGCACAACGGTCTTAAAGCCGCAGACATCGGGGCCGAACATCAGCCAGTAGGGAGAGTCGCCGTGGAAGTCCTTCTGGTCCAGCTCCGAGAAGAGCTTAAGGTAGGTGCCGCCGCAGTTCAAATTCTGCTCGTTCTTCACAGAGTACGACAGAACGATTGGCTTGCCTTCGTTCGAAACCGGGGTCGGCAGCTTCTTCGAGACGGCGTAGAACTTCGAGTCCTCCGTCAGCTTCAGCCCCTGCTCCTTCACGGCATCCACGTGCACCTTACCCGACGAGAGCTCGGCCTTGCCGTAGTCGCTTGAGTGCTCGGAGTGCACCCACCCATCCATGGTGTTGAACTCCTCGTGGAAGAAGATCTCCGCCTGCACAAAGGACACGCAGAGAATCAGCACGCCGAGTATGGCGGCCAACACCGCACGCTGCGCCATGATTCGATCACCGGTGACGCAGAGAAAAAAAACACGTTGGGGAGCCAAACCAAAGCGAAGAAGAAAATTGCAGGCACGAAAATGGCGGGAGTCTCACAGTATGGCGGTAATGCGAAGTGCTCCTGCGCGAGGGAGGATGGGTGAGGGACGGCAACCGTGAGCAGTGACAGCCACGGCGCGCAGGCGGAGAGTTGAGGAAGGAAAGTGGGGTAAAGGATGAGGAGAAGCATTGAGCTCGTCAGCTCAGTCGGGAAGAAGGTGGGCCAACAGAACGGCTCACGGAGTCACCAAGGCGCGAGTCACACCCGCGACCCACAAAGGGCAACGTTTTTGTTCCGCCTTCAGAAGAGTTGGGCGACGGCGTCACTCGAACAGCCCCGCCGCTTCCCCTTTGCAGGTGTAGCGGGGTCATAACTTTCCGCTCTGTCCTCACAGATATCGCTGATCTGTCGCGGCGTCGATTGCCGAATCTCGATTAGCAACAAATAAGGGGGTGCGGCACCTCCCCTCCTCTCTCCCACCCCCCTCTCGATGAAAAAAAAAGGCGTTCCCGCACACCTGTCTTCCTGGAGTGGCGGCCACCTACTACCGGAGGCCTGTTCTGCCGACCGATGCGCACAGGTGCGCGCGTCATGAGCGACGCCTCTCTCGCCATCCTCCTCCTACACAGTACCCTTTTAGGCGCATAACCGCCTTTGCGTTACCTCTCCATCGTTAACACAAAAACACAAGTCACATCAGTGCACGCCGTTTAGGCGAGACAGACACCGCTCGTCGAAGTTCCGCCCTGTGAAGGCTGAGCGACAGACACGCGGGCGCAACGAGAGGGCGGCCATCGATGGTAGAACGCTGCAGCGCACAGAACACGTCCGTATCAAACGACCAGCAGAGAGAGAGAATGACGCGCAAAGTGTGATGTCGCTGAGGTCGAAGAGGGGTGAGTCAGGGAGAGGGGCGGGGGGAGGGGGGGAAACGCCCGTCCTCCTCGCCAGCAGCACGTTCCGCCACCTTCACGGCTCCTCCTGCTCCTCGGTGGGCGAGAATTCCTGCGACAGCTGCTGCGTGGGGTCGTAGGGCGCACTCGCCCGGGAGCTCGCCGCGCCGCCGATGGAGCCGAAGTGATCGCCGTTCGACGCCTCGTATGGGTACGGCATGCTGCCGCCTTCACTGCGCGGCTGCTGAGGGAGATAATGCATGGGCATTCCAGAGGCCGCCGTGAACGCGTCCCCGTACGCATTAGTACAGGCAACGGACTGCAGGTGATACGAGGACAGCTCCGTATCGAGCGCGCTCGTGCCCAGCGGCACCGACGACGCTAGGTACGTCGAGGCGCCAGAGAGGTGGTGGCTGCTATGATACTCGCTCGTGTTCGAGGCAGCCAAGGTGGTTCCCAGTGTTGCTGGCAAGATGCTGCTGAGCTGCACCTCACTCGCCTCAATCGGGATGCCACCGTACAGGCCAGCCCCGCCGTGCCGCGGGTACACGGAGGAGGCGCCGGCGGCCACAGAGCTGTTCTCGTGCACCGTCGACGGCGGTAGCTCGCCATTCGGCCCCTGCATCGTTGAGGAAGCCGGTGCGACGGACGCTTCCGTGTGGTACACGTTCGAGGTGCGCGCCTCCGTGGCCTTATCGAGCGGCACCACGTGCTGCAGCTTACCCATGTCCAGCATGAGGTCGAAGAGGCCGGTGCCAATGCGCGCCTGGCTGCCGAGCACAAGGTTGGCGGACACACCACGCACCGGATCCTTCTCTCCGAACGCGGCCGCTGTCATGAGCACCTTTACCGTTTCCTCGAAGGAGCACCGCATCAGGGGCCCGGACGTTTCGCTGCGGTTAATCCCAGTGCGGCTCACAGCCATCAGGTAGCCACGTTGGCACATGGTGTCGACTAGGATGGTGTAGTGGCGGTAGTTGATGTTGAGCCCATAGGCAAGGTAAGCCTCGCGCAGCTCGAAGAGCAGTTTGCGGCGCGCCGCCTCGATGCCGAGCACCGTCATCACCTCCGGGATCTTGTTGCTGCTGGTCTTAGCAAAGTCGATGATGTTCTTACCCTCGCTGTTCACCACGCCGACAAAGATGCGCTGCAGAGCTGTTCCCTCGGTATCCACCATCCAGCTCGATTCGCTCTTGATGCCGCCCGTCTCGGGGTCCGCCCGGAACGTGTTCCCTTCCTTCAGCAGCGTCTTTTTGATGCCAGGGATGCCGCGCAGGTGCACGCTCTGCAGCAGCTGCGCGACAGCCTTCGTGAGCACCGGCACCGAGTCCGCCCCGGCGCACTTGCGCGGACGCAGCCGCACAATGCGCTGGCCGTCGCTCTCCATGTTTGCTTGCACCGTGTACGTGTCGTCCACTTGCCGGATCGCACTCTTCACGTCTTTCATGTTCAGTCGCTTGTCGTTGAAAAGGTCGCTGTCGAGGATGAGGCGCGCAATGAAGGGAGACGGTGGCTGATCCGCGTCCTGCTCCTCTTCCTCTTCGTTCATCACCGCCTGCTCCCACCGGAGCATCTCCTCATCCTCGGCAACGACGGTGTTTCGCGGGTCAGGGTCGTAGATGATCTGCACCGTTGTCGTGATGTTCGCCAGCGTGCAGTACTCGATGAACTGCTGCGCCTCCTGTGCTTTGTTGCGCTTCTGGTACTCGTGGACGAGAGAGACGGCCACGCTGGCGTTGCGCTGGTTCCTGCTCACGTTCAGCAGCTCCAGCAGCCGTGGCACACCGAGGGTGACGTTCTTGGACGAAATGCCGGCATTGTGGAAGGTGTTCAGGGTCATCTGCGTCGCTGGCTCGCCGCACGACTGGGCGGCGATGGCGCCAATGATCTCACCTGGGGTGATGAGGGACTGCTGGTACTTGGTGCGGATTTCCTTCAGCAAGTACTCAAACGCCTTGTCGTTCAGCCTGTACTCCTTCAGCACCCGCTTGGAGCCGAGAATCTGGCGCAGGTGGATGCCGAAAAGCGTCAGTGCCCGCTCCACGCGCTGCCGACTCAGCACACTCGCAAAGCGGCCGTTGTAGTCCTTGTGGTACGCTGGAAATAGCTGCACGAGGTCCTCCTGCAGCTCCCGCACGCGGTTGATCACGGTGATCGGGTTCAAGTTCGACACCTGGCTGCGCTTCCCCATCGTTGTGCGCGCGTTCTGGATGAGGCGCGCAACATTCACGGGGAGGTTCATCTTGAGCTTGTTCCTGTCTTCCATGTCGATGATGAGACGCGACATCGCGCGGTCCTTCATGAGCTGGTCGAACTCCTCTTGCAGCTTCAGCACACTCTGCGGGTCCCGCAGGAGTGAGTCGCGCACGAACGGATCCATGTAGTGGCCGCCCATGTCGTCCGAGAAGCCTCCCTCGTCCTTGTACTCGTAGCGGTACTTGTCGACCATCTCAGAGTTCGTCATGTGCGGAATCGGGAAGGCCTGGCTGCCCTCGATGCGGGCGCCGTCCAGCCCGTCCTCGCCATACGCCAGCTGGATGAGCTCCTGATTGGCATTCCGCACCGTGCCGTCGTACGAGGCGTGCACGTCCTCCAGCGCCTTCACGAGTTTGCGCTGGAGGTATCCGGTATCGGAGGTCTTGACAGCGGTATCGATGAGGCCCTCACGCCCGGCCATGGTGTGGAAGTAAAACTCATGCGGCTGCAGGCCCTCCACGTACCCGCGCGTCGCCATGCCACGAGACGTCTCCCCATAGTCGTCCAACATGAAGTGCGGCAGCGTGCGGCGACGGAAGCCGAAGGGGATGCGACTGCCCGCGACGTTCTGCTGCCCGACGAACACGGCAATTTGGCAAATATTCAGGTCGCTCCCCTTACTTCCAGCCTCAATCATCACCTTAAAGCTGTTCGTGCGGCGCACGTTACTCAGCGCCTTCTTCGCCGCCTCCTCACGACACTTGTTCAAGGCACTGTTCACATCCGCCTCGAAGGACTGCAGCAATGACATGCCGGCCTTGCGGGTCAGCTTGCCGTTGTTTGCAGCGGCGCCGATCTTCTCGACGGACTGTCGCGTCTTGTGCAGGACGTTGTTCATCTCCTTGAGCGTCGTCGCATCCGCGACCGTGTCCTGCACACCGACCGAGAAGGCAAAGCTATAGTTGAAGTACGTCGTGATCCGCTGCACACCGTTGATGAACTTGGCCACCTCATCGGAGCCGCGCTCGTTAAAGATGACGTGAATAAGCGACCCCGGGGCGGCACCGATGACGCCCTTCGTAATCGCGCCCACCAGCAGCTGCCCTCGCTGAATCATTATCTTTTTATCGTTGTGCGGGAAGGGGGGCTTGTCGTACGGGGAGGCGGGGTGGTTGACCTCTGGCAGGATAAGCGAGAAGATCTGCTTACCAGTCCACAGCGGGCGCGGCTTCAGGATTGCCGGGATCGGCAGCTCCCACAGATCCAACCACAGTGCCACGCTCTGAATGAAGTACTTGTCGACGAACGTGTCCTTGTCGGTGAGGCGGTAGCTGCCGAGAAGGCTGTCTTGCACGATGCCCATGCACGGCGCTGACTTGTTCGGAGACACGAAGTTTTTGGGCACCATCATCATCTCAATCAGCTCCGCCTTCGTCAGCAGCGACTGTGGAACGTGCAGGTTCATCTCATCGCCGTCGAAGTCCGCATTGTACGGCGTCGTGCAGGAGAGGTTCAGACGGAAGGTGTTGTAGTTGAGGACGCGGACGCGGTGCCCCATCATACTCATACGGTGCAGCGTCGGCTGGCGGTTGAAGAGGACGACGTCGCCATCGATAACGTGGCGCTCGACGACGTCACCCACATCGAGGTGGACGGCGCTGCGGTCTTTAACGAGGGCCAGCTTCGTCACGTTGCCGTTCGGCCGGATGATGTAGTTGGCGGAGGGGTACGCGGTGCGCTGCACAAACTCTGTCAGCCGCTTCTTGTTGATCACATTCACACGCTCCGGAAAGGTCAGCGTCATGGCGACGGAGAACGGCACGCCAACCTCATCGACGTCGATGTTCGGGTCGCCGGTGATGACCGTGCGCGCCGAAAAGTCTACGCGCTTGCCCATCAGGTTACCGCGCAGCCGGCCGTACTTACCCTTCAGTCGCTCCGTGAGGGACTTCAGCTTCTTGGTGTCGCCGACCTTGGCGGGCTTATAGTAGGTGGAGGAGTTGTTGAAGAACGTGGCGACGTGTTCCTGAAGAAGCGCGCGCGAGCGGTCCACGGCAGCCTTGACGCCAGACTCCTTGTCCTTGCGAAGCTGTATGTTACGCTTTACGATGGACATGATTTGGTGTGTGAGCTCATCATCCGACTTGGCCGAGCCAAAGGCAACGGCAGGGCGGACCTGAGGCGGGGGAATGGGCAACACCGTGAGGATCAAGTCGCGCGGGTGGCAGAAGCGCGGGTCAAAACCCATGATGATAGCATCGCTGTCCGACACACGATCTAGCACCTGTCGTGCGTTCTCCGCGTGCCACACGTAATCTTGCTCCTCCTGAGTAACCTTGATCTGCAGCCCTGGGTAGATGCCGGCGAAGCGGCCGATGCGTGGCTGACGGCCCTTGCCCTCACAACCTTGGATGTCCTTACTCCGCTTGCACACACTACCACAGAGCTTGGCGACCATGCGCAGGCGGTTGAGGCCCTGCAGGTGCGCTATCTTCTTCAACTCGGAGGTGTCATTCGTGTCCATCAGCAGCGCACCACAGTACTTGCAAACGCATTTCAGGGCGATCAACACGACGTCGAACACGTTGATGTTGAAGATCGGCTCAGCCAGCTCCACGTACCCAAAGTGGCCTGGGCATTCTGGGTGCTTCAGCCCGCAAGTCTCGCAGCTGTACTCGAAGTCCGTCGTGCCCATGCGCAGGTCGTTGATGCCACCCCGCACCGGCTGGCCATGCTCGTAGGACTTGGCATGTTCGATGATGCACTTGGCGTAGGCCTTGATCTGGGCTTCCTTGAACACCTCAAACTGAACGTCGTGCACCTTCTGCAGCGGCATCTGCGAAGGCGGGAGAGGCGCGCCACCCGACATTTTTATGCGTCTATCGTCGTCGTCGTCGAGAATAGTCCAGAGCGCGGACGCATTCAATGCGAAAGACAGACGGGGAACAGGTCGGTCGACGGCGCACCAAACAGGGAGACTGGGGGGTGAGCGCCGCTTCTCTGAGGTCCACCCACACGGCACGGAAGTGCGCGCTAACACGCAACAGCAAAACAAAGAGCGAGGCGAATCACGCTCGATCCGCCGCCCCCCTTTAGGGACGCTTCAGGTCCACTCTCCTTCCCAAGACGTCTGCGGTGCACAAGCGCGTCGACAGCACACAAGCGAGGCACCTTTCGTGACGTTGCGCGGCTTCGGTAACGCCTCAAAGAAGGCGAGTGGCAGGAGTGAGGACAGCCAAAAGACGCCGCAGAGGTGCGTGAAACTAAGAGGCACGCGTGAACGTTCAACTAGAGCGAGAGCAGATGGGAAGAGCAGCGGTGAGATGGTACAAGGAAGAAAAACGTGGGGTAAAAAGGAACGGAGCAGCAGAGCAGAGGAGGCGAGAGGGAAAGCGGCAGCGAGAAGAACAACGGGTGGCATCGCCAGAGGCGTGAGAAGTCCTTCCGCATTGGCCTATCCGTGTCCACGCTACTGTCGACGGCGGGTGCAGCGGCTAGGGTGAGTAAGTTGCACGATGCATCTGCCGCCTCATGGCTTGCCTTCCACGTGGCAGCCGTTACTGTGTCTCTCTGTCTCTGTCTGTGTATGTGTGTGTGTGTACGAGTGCGTGGGTGGGCGCGTCACTTCCATTGAGTCTGTGCACACACCCACGAACGCCGGCGCGGTATCAATCGTTTAGGCGTCTGCGCACCGAGTGAAAGACGCGAAAGGAAATGTTCAAAGCGGCGTCGCGTCACTGAGAAGCCGCTCCGACCTATGGCAGGAGCTGTCCCTCATCGCTGTCGGCGGCAGCACTTCCTCGTTCCTTCGCTCTGTGCTGCATTAGCCCCACCCAGGCGCTCAGCTCACCGAGTGGCCATACATTTGAGGTCGTCCTATGCCGGCAATGAGGAGACTCAGCCCCACAGAGACCAGCGCGTAAACGTATGCAGACAGCACACGGCCACGACCGTAGAAGCCGACGAGTTCCTTGGCGAGGGTGGAGACGGTGGAAAGCGCGCCGCTGATGCCCTTCTCGATCGCCGTGTACCACTCGCAGGAGGGGTCTCTGAGCGCCATGTTGAGCATACTAATGGCAAGCAGAACGCCCAGAAGGTTGGCTGCCAGCGTGCCCCACGGGAGCTGGGCGGCGCACGTCTTCCTATTCAGGGAGACGGAGAGAACGAAACGAGTGACCGCACCGGCAGGGGCGAGGACCACTATGCGAAGATCGTTTGTGATGGCGTGGAGGTCGCCGTCGCTCATGCGCACCTGCACAAGGGCGGGCACTAGAACCGCTGCAAGAACAGCAACGACAGACACGACCACATCGACGGCCCAAAGCACCGAGCGACGTGACGGCCATGTCGCCCACGAACAGCGGATGAAGCGCTCGCAACACCACCGCGCGCCTCGGCCGCCATCTCGTCCCCAGATAAAGAGCACAATAGGTAGTGTGCCACCAATGAACAGGTGCCCGAAGGCATCTGCGGCGGTGTCCTGAACCACCACCTTCACAATCCACGCGCTGAACGTCGTGAGGCTCCCGCAGAAGCCGACGCAGAGAGCGCGGTAGGTGAGGGGCAGCTCCGCCTCGGGTGGGAGGGCGGCTACGAAGAATCCCATCAAGCACGCGCCCAGTCCGTTGGGGCCGATGTACATGAGCTGAGGGAGGAAGGTGTTCGCCCGAAACTCATTTTCGAGCGCCACACGAGTCGCATTCCCACCAAGCCCCGCCGCGCCCACGACCACACAGGAGAGGAGGAGCAGAACGGCCGGGGGCCAGGACTCCGTGTAGGGCGTGGTCACCAAAGGGCGTGGAGACTGTGGGCATCGCGATGGACATATAATCTGCTCACTTCGGCTCGCCATGTTGTGCCCCTCGCCATCGCTATGAGAAGAGAGGGTACGATGTCCACATGCCGCCTCCGTAGAGGTGAAGTGAGCGTCCGGCTGCGCGTTCACCGGAATCGCCTGCCCCGCTGGCACTGCGGCACCGAGGCACGGGCTTTCTGCTTCCGACTGCATTGGTTCATTCAACGGAGGCGTCATACGCGCCGTGGAACTGAAGGGGTAGAGAGGGGAGAGCGGGTACCGGTGTGATATGGAAGGAATACGCAGGACCGGAGTGATCGTGCGCGCACCTCTGCCCTCACGGATACCCGTCGGTGAGAAAGTGTACAGATAGGTGGAAGCTCACATCATCGAAGGAAACGAGGAGGAAAGAAAAAAGGGCCCAGCCCACGGAAAGCCGTCACGCACTGAACCGGTACTCTATCCCTCACTGAAATGTTCGCAGGTGGCCAACGGCGCAGGTTATGTAAGCGGGCGACAGGAGAAAAGACGGCGCCGTCCAAAGAGTGAGCAGATGTGAAAAATGACGAGACTGACGGAATTGGACAGCCGTTCGTGGAAGGAGGAAGAGAAGGGGAGTGAGGCCCGTAGATAGTAACCCGCTCACGGATGCGGCAGCCAGTATGCATCACGCCACCGCTCGTAACGCAGCGTCGCGCGACTTTCGCGCCCTTTTTTGTTCATTCATCTGTCGGCGCAGGCACGCAAACATTTTCGAGCGTCCCACCCGCCGCCTTCCGCTGCATAATCGCTTGTAAAGGGCGAGAGGGGAGTGGGCGAGAAGGCCGTTTCGAAATGTGTCGTTAATGGCCAACAGCGAATGAGACGGCGCGCACGATGGCGACATCCACACATTCGAAGAGATCGCTTGGCCTGAGCGGGAGAGCACACGCACACACACACGCGGACGCCTGCGGTGCGACACACCGCGCAACTCAAAGAAGGGTGCCTCGCACTCCTCGGTGCTGGCGCAGCCGCTGGACGTCACAGACACACAGACACACAGGCACACGCACGCACACGTAGAAGGGAAAGCATTTAGCTTTTTTCCGCGGCTAAGCTGCACTCGGCCGCGGAGCACTCGAGCGGGGAGGAGGGGAGGCCGGCAAGACTGTGCGTACCCGTGAAGGCAGCGAGGAGGACAAGGACAAAAATATGAGAGGGAGAGAGCTAAGTCTGCTGGGGCGCTCATAACACAGCCGCCGCCCGTCCGCCCCTCACGGGGCGGAACAGTATTACCGAGTGAGCAAAGACGCAGCGGACTCCACACGCAAGGGCGTCATGCGAGCCTGCAGCGGCGAGGGAGGGAGAGAGAAGCTCCAGCTGCCTCTCCGTGCCTCTTTCCCTTTGTGTGCGTGCGTGGCTGTGCACGCGTTGGAGCGTCTCGGTGCAGGAAGATGAGAAGGATGTCACTAAGGGAGCGAGACAGGGACAAGTCACTTGCCCTAAAGCGACATCGAGAGTGACAAGCCGTGCCCCTCTTCTTCCTTCCTTGGCAGATATGACGTTCTCGCAGAAAGCGCGTACTTCAGCATCTGTCGGAAGCGCTCCTTAAAGCTCATAGAAGTGCGGAAGGCACATAGGCTGCACGAGTGCAGGGCGAACGTGTTGCATTACGCAAAGAGGCAAACGCCGGAGATGAGCGCGCGCTTAGCGAGGCCGACGGCACTCTCGGCGGCGAACAAATCCGCGAGAAGAAACAGAAAGATGCCCGCAGCGGCAACGGGGGCGAGAGGCGACATACGAAAGGAGAAAAGGGAGGGAGGGGGGGACGAGCACGCCAACGGAGCGCGCACGCACAAGAACACAAGTGCAGATGCACAGCGAGCGAGCGACAGAGAGATGGGGAGAAGGGGGCCGCGAGTTCGAGGTGAAACACTTAAAGAATGTGAAGCAGAAACAGCACGCCGGCAGATGCGCCGCGAGACAGACACACGCGTGCGGTGTCATCGCACACAGACAATACGACACGGAGAAGAAACGGAGAGAAGAGGAGGAAGGAGGGGAGCATTCTAGAAAAGAAGAGAGCGTGCAGTATCACGTCGGTCCGTGACAGTGCAGCTGTCGTAGAGACGCCGCACGGAGGACGAGAGGCTGCGACGAGCATACGCACACCATAAGCGCCTACCTGCCCCCTCCTGAGAAAGCACACACACAAAAAGAGAGAGACAATAGCGACGGCCGACCAAGACGAGCCGCTGCAAAACAACCACACACACACACACTCTAACGGCACCCCTCCCTTATCCCTCCCACTCCAAGTCGTCCACTTCAAAGAGTGGCACGAGTTGCTTCACGCTGCACACAAGATTTTCATCGACGCAGAGAAATGCCCCGTAGTTGTTGAACTCACCGCAGTAGTTCGGGGCCGAGAAGACCGTCAACAGCCTGCGCTTTGCAAAGAACTTGTAGCCCTCTTCGGCGACCTGGTGTGCGCGGCAGATCAGGTCGAGGTCCAGAGCCTGCGTCATGTTCTCTACCACGTTTTCGCCAAACGTCCACGACACACCGCGATCGTTTTCGCCGAAGCCGATGATCGGGTCATCGGCGGGGTCCGACCAGAGCAGGTCGCAGATCAGACCGCTATCCGGCACATCCGACGGTCGTAAGATGCGACGAATTTGATCGAGGCTGTGCAGCTCCGGACTGAGGCCGCCGTGCATGCACAGAATGCGCGCGTTGATAAGACCGGCTACGGGCATGCAGTTGAAAGTGTCCGTAAAGAGTTTCCAGAGCTTGACGCTGTAGCGGCGCTTGCACTCGTCGAAAAAGCCGTAGATGCGATTGATGCTACTGCATTCATGATTGCCGCGGAGAAGGAAAAAGTTGTTGGGGAAGTGCAGCTTGTAGGCGAGCAGCAGGCAAACGGTTTCCAGCGACTGCTCGCCACGGTCCACGTAGTCGCCGAGGAATATGTAGTTGCTAGCTGGCGGGTATCCTCCGAGCTCGAAGAGGCGGAGCAGGTCTTGATATTGCCCATGCACATCGCCGCACACGTTCACTGGAGCCTCAATCTCGATTAACATTGGCTGCGACATGAACAGCTTTCGCGACTCCATCACGAGGTACACCACCTCCTCTTCCGTCACCTCACCTCGCGCCAACTCTCGCGGGTCGGAAGCGGTGTCGTTGCAGCGGTCTCCCGTGTGAGCGGCTCGGCCAGTCAAACCTACCTTTGAAGCCGCAGTCGCAGCCGCCGCCTCTGCCTGGAAGGCCTGCAGCCGCGACTGTCTTGCATAGGGCGAGGAGGAGCTATTGGTATCCTGCTTCGGCGCGGCCGTGTTGTGGGCTGGGTTCAGCAGCAGCTTGCTGATGATGGCCTCCACTTTCGAAGGCCCCCCCATGGTCTCGCTGCTGGGGCTGAAGAATAGTGCCGATAAACGCGGCCCTGTGTGGAACGGCCACAATGCCGACAAGACTACTTGGGGCCACAATCACGGCAAAACAAACACACACGCTCACACTCATACGCAGGTGCGCATATATATATATATATATGTAAGAGGTGCGCCTCGGTGACTGAATGAGACTGACGGGGCGGACGCATGCGCCGGGGGCACATGCAGCAATCAGAGAAGAGCAGAGTGAATGGAAGCTCACCGCGGAGAAAACGCAAGGGAGAAAATGAGGGGGCGTGTGGAAGGCTGTTAGCGGAGGGGTCTGCATCGGAAGAGGGACAGGAGAAGGGAAGCGGGCGCAGCTGTGCTGAGCCTTCACATCATCGTTCGCCCCTCTCCGCGTCCGCGTGCGTAGAAGCGTGCCCTGGCAACATGCGCTTGAGAGTTGCCTCTCTGTGCGTGAGCGCGAAACGTATGCGTCATGTAACGAAGTGGCGCTCTCTGTCTCTCGTCCTAAGTGTCACGGGAGCAACGCGTGAGCTCACCACTGCCAATGTACATTGCTCTCCTCCCCGTGGGACGGTGCCATTTAAGAAGCCAAAGAGCAGTCGCCCTTCACGCGCAGCAGGCGAATGAAGAGGAGAGACGCATAGGAGGGAGGGGGTCAGGACACCGCAGTCTCCCGGCAGTCTCTTCGGATGCAGGCCGCCGCCAAACGGGCGGAAGAGGAGGCGTCCTCACTCCCGCGTCCAAGGGCGTGCCGGTCGCTCTTTGAAGCGCCCTCGTCTTGGCCCTGTGTCACGAGCCTGTCCTGTGCGTTTATTCGGCCCCAGCAGTCGCTTCAAGGGGCGCGGACGCACACGGTGGTGCCTGGAGCGCAGAAAGAGCTCAGCAGATCAAACACCCAGAAGCAGGTGCAGATCACACCCGCACTTCCCATTCTTGCGCTAAGCCTTGCCCGCAGGGGCCCATGTCTTGATGGAGATTCCGTCTACCACGTTCGAGCGCCGGGTGCCTCGGCCGACCAGCATCGCAGCGCAGTCTGTCAGCCCGGACACCAGCGAAGGGTAGGCAGGGTTGTGCTTGAGCATCGTGTAGACGGACGCACCGTTGTAGATCGGTAAGGAGGCCACTTCTACGACGGAGGCGGCGTGTGGCCCCACCGCACGCACGCCCAGCACTCGCTTCTCGCGATTGTTCGTCACGATGACCTTCACAAACCCGTCCGCTTCTCCCATTATGACAGCACGAGTGAGGTGTCTGAGCTCGAGCTTCGCCACACTGTAGCTGATGCCCTTCGCGCGGCACTGCTGCTCGTTTAGGCCGATGCTGGCCACTTCGCTTTCCAGGAACATCGTGCTTGCAATGTTCGTGAGCACGTTGGTGCTCACCGCCAGCTTTGGCGTGCATCCATACATGGTGTCCACAGCCGCCTGGCCCGCCGCTTGCGCAATGTTTACGGTCTTCTGCGTCCCGGTAGCGTCTCCGATGCAGTAGATGTGCTTGTATGGCTTGCAACGGCTGAACTCGTCGCGATCCAGCTGCCCATTCTCTAACCGCATCTTCGTGTTCTCCAGGCCCAGCGCCTCGAGGTTGGGGCGGCGTCCCACCGCCACCATGGCGCGCTCGGCGTGGTAGGTCTCGATTACGCCGCTGCAGATGTTGCGCACCGCGTAGCGGCAGTCCTTCTCACCCGCCTCGAGGTCAAAGAGTCGGCAGTCGTGGTGAATGACGACGCCGCGGCGGACGAGGTGGCGGTGCACGTACGTGGCGACGTCCTCGTCCTCTTGCGGCAGAATACGCGCTGTCTTGTCTACCAGATAAATTTTGGTGCGGCCCAGCTTGGCAAACATCGACGCCACCTCGCACCCCGTCGCCCCCGCACCGATCACCACCATACTCGCCGGTATAGGCAGCCGAAAGACGTCGGAGGAGTCGAGGATTC